>NC_141776.1:16899066-17225566 GCF_051362555.1 Lingula anatina | reverse complement strand
GACATTTTCAAGGTGTGACTTAGTCTTTGAACTTCCATTGGCTTGAATACCATTGCTAGTCCCATCTTTTGAATAGCTATGATACATTTACTTTATTATTAAAAATTGATGACCAAATGTTGTGCTGTTAAGCATTATGTTAAATTGCATAAAAGATGAAAAAAAAAACCTTTTTTGGACATCGCTGCTGGGATGACCATTAAGGAAAAATCATTTTACTTATGATATTCTAACTTACTGAAAAGTTTCATAGGACTGAAGTGTAGCTTGTGTTGGAAATCAGTGTGATTGTTTTCTGTTTTGGAGGCAATGCAGCTCTATGGAGTGCTATATGGGGCTACTGTTTATGGATGGTGGTAATTGTCCCTTGGGATAATCACTAGCTAAATTCAGAGCTATAAAATTACTTGCCTAATTGATTTTCAAGTGCCCATTAAATAAGATTACATAAAACACACGTTGAGATTTCCCATTCAAGTCTTATAGGTTAAGCTCTCTTAACTGTGTCACATAATTAGGAATTGGTGATAATTATGCAGGTAAATGTTGTTTAATATTGCAAATAAGTTTACAAAAAAAAAAAAAAAAAAATTGTGTAATGCCAACATTAATGCTATAGATTAATAACAGTGCCTTATTATCCTCAAACACACTGGGATTATTCATATCATGTTAATACAGCAAGATTAAAAGTTTGAATAGCAGCTTTATTGGATTTTTTTTATTTTTATTTTTTTGTGTTTTCTTTTTAATTTTTTTCTAAACACTGGCATTTTCAACTGAAGCTCTTCAGATTTTCTGTATTTCCACATAAGCAGTTGCATAGGTTTTTATGTCTTTAAACAATATGTAATATTATTTTATGCACTGTCAACATTTTTCAAATATTGGGATTTTCATTATGTGAATTTGAACTCTCATAGTCCAGAAACTGTTATCTTATTGCAGGGGTGGATTGAGGCCGTCTTCTGGGTCTTTCAGATGACGGTCAGATTTTAAAGTTTACAATGACTGGTATCAATTTTTTTCTGTTGGAAGACCATCAAAAGTGTAGGATGGATCAACAAATATAATTTGGAATACTGTCAGAAAATACCTCTGGATCTGCTCCTGTTATTGAGCATGTTACCTGTTATGCATGATTAAAATTCAGTGTTGATTGACAGTGCTATTATAAGCATTATTTATTACTGCATCAAAATTGACAAAATGACCCATTTTCTATAGGTTAAGCTCTCTTAACTGTGTCACATAATTAGGAATTGGTGATAATTATGCAGGTAAATGTTGTTTAATAATGCAAATAAGTTTACAAAAGAAAAAAAATTGTGTAATGCCAACATTAATGCTATAGATGAATAACAGTGCCTTATTATCCTCAAACACATTGGGGTTATTCATATCATGTTAATACAGCAAGATTAAAAGTTTGAATAGCAGCTTTATTGGAATTTTTTTGTGTGTGTGTTTTCTTTTTAATTTTTTTTCTAAACACTGGCATTTGCAACTCCCATCCACCTGAAGCTCTTCAGATTTTCTGTATTTCCACATAAGCAGTTGCATAGGTTTTTATGTCTTTAAACATTATGTAATATTATTCTATGCACTGTCAACATTTTTCAAATATTGGGATTTTCATTATGTGAATTTGAACTCTCATAGTCCAGAAACTGTAATCTTATTGCAGGGGTGGATTGAGGCCGTCTTGTGGGTCTTTCAGATGACGGTCAGATTTTAAAGTTTACATTGACTGGTATCAATTTTTTTCTGTTGGAAGACCATCAAAAGTGGAGGATGGATCAACAAAGATGCTTTTGGAATACTGTCAGAAAATATCTCTGGATCTGCTCCTGTTATTGACCATGTTACCTGTTGTGCATGATTAAAAATCAGTGTTAACTGACTGTGTTATTATAAGCATTATTTATTATTGCATCAAAATTGACAAAATGACCTATTTTGCATCTTTATTTTCTGTTTTTTGTCTGTACATTTGACAGCTTTGCTGCCTTGTTTTTATGTACTGTACAGACACAGATGTGCCTGAACATATTGCCATCACCTGCGTCTGTCGTCACCGTACGAGGGTTGATTGATAAGTAGTGAGCCTCATATAGAAGGGGTACACATTTTACAAGTATTTTTCTTTATTTTTCAACATAGTCTCGTTGAGTATCTATACACTTTTGCCAGCTAGTTTTGAGAGCCTCTATGCCACTTTTATAGAAGCCCTTCTCTTGGCCGTTCAGAGACCCCTCCATTTCACGCCTGACGTCATCTTCTGACACAAAGTGAGTACCTGAAATGGCTTTTTTCAATTTGGGAAATAGATAATAGTCAGAGGGAGCAAGATCAGGCGAATAAGGTGGATGTTCTATCAGTTCAAAGCCACACTCGTTGATTGCAGCCATGGCAATGACATACTTGTGAGCAGGGGCATTTTGCAAAAGTCACTTGCCTTGCTTATTTGAGAGTGCTACCTCGTCGACATAAACCAAATTACACCAAACTTCGGCTACACACCTTTAAATAGTCAGGGAATAGAAGGGCTGTAAAGGGATATCCCTGCTTAACCTTTTCCACACGAGGCTCACTACTTATCAATCAACCCTCGTATTCGCCGTCGTCGCTGTCGTCGCCGTCGCTGTGCACTTTCAGCGTAAACACGATAAGTGGAAGACAGTTTTACTTTTTGGCTTTATATTAACAGAGCTGATGAATATTTATAAAACGCAGGCTCAGTTCGAAAATCAGCACGATCGGGCTTCTATTTCAGTAGTTATGCTGTTTTTTCACTTTTTAGCATATATGCAACCCAGTAAACACAATATTAGAAAAACAGATAGGCCAATTGTCATGAAACTCACAGAAGTAGTCAATCTTAATAAAACGCAGGCTGAGTTCGAAAATCAGCCTAATCGGGCCATTATTGTAGAAGTTATGCTGTTTTTTCACATTTCCTCAGATTCAATTCTTAGGCATGTTAACAGTCTCATTATTTTAAAACTAATATTAAAGATACTTAAAAGTGTTTGTTTGACATTTCCTGCATCTTTACAACATTAATTAATTAAGTAAAAATGATGGTAAACTTATCATGTATTGTGTAATAACGTTTCAAAAATGGAAAAAAACTCATATCATTGCAGTTTGTCAGATTCAATCATTCACTAAATTGGACATTTAACACTGTTCTTTTGATATTTTTCCCATCTCATCAATTTTTCAGTTGATACATAAAAATGGCAGTAAACTGTTAATGTTAAAAAATTGTTAAAAATGAAAAAAAAAAAAAAATTCAGAACGGTGCTGTCTTGTTTACATTTGGGCATTTTCAAGGTGTGACTTTGAACTTCAATGGGCCTGAAGACCTTTGCTAGTCACATTTTCTGAATATCCATGATACTAATATTTTATTATTAAAGATTGATGGTCATAATGCTTTTAAACATTATGTAATATTGCATCAAAATTTGAAGAAACCCCTATTTTGGGCACTGCTCCCATGATGTCCATTTAAGGAAAACCCTGTCACTTACTGTTCTCAAACTTTCAGGGAAGAATCATGGGACTATAATACAGCTTCAGTAGGCAATGCAATCTGTTTGGTAAATTTTTCTGGCAGTTAAACAGTTTTTTTGTGAAAATTAAATTTTTTACATATTGGCATTTTCAAGGTGTGACTTAGAACCTCCAATGCCTTGAAGACCCATGCAAATCACATGTTCTGAAAATCCATGATACATATATTTCATTATTAACAAGGCAGCAAAACTGTCAAATGTACAGACAAAAACAGAAAATAAAAATGCAGAAAATGGTTCATTTTGTCAATTTTGATGCAATAATAAATCATGCCTATAATAGTACTGTCAATCAACACTGAATTTTAATCATGCACAACAGGTGACATCGTCAATAACAGGAGTGGACCCAGAGATATTTTCTGACAGTATTCCAAATTATCTTTGTTGATCCATCCTACATTTTTGATGGTCTTCCAACAGAAAAAACAGATACCCATCAATGTGAACTTTAAAATCTGAAAGACCCAGAAGGCGGCCTCAATCCACCCCTGCAATAAGATTACAGTTTCAGGACCATGAGAGTTCAAATTCACATAATGAAAATCCCAATATTTGAATAATGATGACTGTGCATAAGATAATATTACATAATGTTTAAAGACATAAAAAACAATGCAACTGCTTATGTGGAAATACAGAAAATGTGAAGAGCTTCAGGTGGATGGGAGCTGAAAATGCCAATGTTTGAAAAATAAATTAAAAAGAAAACACAACAAAAATATCCCATTGAAGCTGGCTGCTGCTATTCAAACTTTTAATCTTGCTGTAATAACATGATATGAATAACCCCAATGTGTTTGAGGATAATAAGGCACTGTTATTCATCTTTTTTTTTCTTTTGTTAACTTATTTGCAATATTAAACAACGATGTGCTACTTATTTTACCATTTATTTTCAAAACAGGTGAGAAACGTGGAGCAAATGTGGAACAGAACTGTTATTTGACCTGTATGTGCTCTATTTAAGCTAAATCGGCTGCATGATACACAGCGAGTGAAAACTTGAGCACAGGATGGACTGTCAAAATGTACCAGGGTGAAAAATAGTGCAGAAGCATCTTGTTTGTACTTGTTACAATATGCTCTGAACTTTGGTATTTTAAAACTTACATTTCACATGTCGAGATGGGTCACATTGAAGAAGACAAAAAGGCAAATAGAGACGGTTATTGTGGATTTACAAAGGAAAAAATGATGTGCTACCAATCATGAGTTGGTATATTTGTAAGCCATGTTGAAAAAGAAAAGAAAAAATGGAGAGAGGCCATGTTATTTCATTTTCAAAGCAAAAAATTTCAACATGACATGAATTTATTTAGGCCAAAACATACTGTTATATTTATATAAATGTAGATAACATTTTGGTGGAGAATATGTAAGCCGAGCTCCACCAAATTTTACTTTGTTAAACATATTGTTTAACATTCTAGAAATTGTTTTCTAAACAAGGCCATGTGTTTGAACTGCATGGTAACCCCCCTTCCAAAAATGTTGCTGTTGTCAGATCTATTAATGTGTGAGAGTAGTTGAGTGAATGTGGAGAGAGAGAGAGAGAGGCTGTAAATTATTCAAGACTCTAAAAGAGGTAAATTTTAAGTGTTAATAACCTTGTAATATTAGATAAGAAATGATGCGTCACTGTTGTGGTACAGGAAGTAGTGCCCTTCTTCCTCTGTAACTTTATACCATGCATTGTCGCGTAATACTGGTAAGTTTGAAACCAGAAATGCCATTTACTCCAAGGAAAATGTCTTGAGGGGGGTTTCCTCGAGAGGTCAGAATAAAAATTGTCTAGAGCAGTTGGTTTAGCTTCCTACAAAAGTGAATTTAAATGCTTACCCCTTTTTACAGTTCTAATCATAATTAAATCGTGGGTCGCATTTTCAACACCACTAGATTTTTTTTTCTTTGTTTTTTTGGTTGTCTGTAAAGCATTTTTGTTTGGGTTTTGAACTTGTGTATATTCTTTTTATAACAGAAAAGGTGTTGAAATTACAGTGTATTTATTTATTTCTTGGAGAACTGCAGTAACAAACTACATTGCTATTATATCTGTTAGTAGTACTTGGTGACAAAGAAGTAACATTCATGACTACCTGCAATAAATGATTTGGTTGGTTTTGACAATACTTGTAGACTTTATTTTTCTGCACTGCAAATGTTTACTTTGCAAGAAAACTTGGGAAGAGCCCAGGTCTTAGATATCAACCTAATTATCCGTGACCCAATTGTCACTTGATTTGTAGCCATTATCAATTCAGAGCTTTATTGTTCTTCGACTGGAATTGCCTGTACAGATATGAACTGTAGTCCTCATCAGCCTGTGTTTCAATCCAGTTTTCTCTAAACACCAGAAAGGTGTATTAAAGATGTTGATATGATTATATATGTGTGTGCCGCAGAGATAGCACAGGTGATACTCAATACTTCAAGTAGTGAACATGTTTAGATTTTGCTTTAAAACTTAATAAGTAACAAAATATTGGAAAATAAAAATCAAAGGTTGCATACAGTGTTTTGTTCTTCCTGCTGTTGCTGCTGCCTTAGTTACTGAAACATCATCAAAACTCTAGTTTTCAGATTTGTTACACTGAAAATGGACATATTGGTGACATTTAAAAAAAATTATTATTTAATTACTTTTAAAAAGTTCTGATTTCTTCTCCGCTGTCCATTTACACCTGCGTCTCCCAAGCAACATGCCATTTTTAGGTGCAGTCCAGAAAACAACAACTGTCTTTGAGTTATTTAGTTTATTGCATAATTGAAAAGATGTAAATTAGATTGTGGACTTTGCGCTGCCATTAAAAAGTTAAAATACTGAAAAAAAAGGGATAAACATTACAGCTCAATAATGAACTTCTTGTAGACATCTAGAGCAGATTGTTAAATATGCCTTAGTGTGAGTTGACATCCACACGTAAAACATTCTGAACACATTTTGAAAATGTTAAGTTCTCTTTAAAGTCTGGAGAGTACATTGGGGAAACTGACCAGTCAGAAATAACTTGTTCTCATGGCAAAATCTTTTAAAATATTCCTTTGTAATGAAGCCCTTCCTGTTTCTCCAACTTTTTTTCCACATTTTTAGTGATATAAAATCCTCCCAACTTTGCCTAAAAAAGGGTAAATCTTCAAAGTAAACTTTGCTCCCCGATATAAAATAAAATTATCTGAACAAAAATCACCTACAAATAAAAGCCTGTATTATGTGCAATAAGATGATGAAGAAAAGAAAAATTACCTCTTTCACAGTGATATATATATATATATATATATATATATCAATTCTGAAAGCACCTTGTCAAACTCAGCACCTTTCAAGTATCATAATGCAGATACTTGTTTTATATCAAAATTACCCCCCCCCCTCCTAAAAAATGGGGGAAAAAATCCATCATTAATCCTGTCATAAAAACTGAAATTTGAGCCTTACATAAAACCAAGTGACATAGTTGTCCCATCCACTAATATCATTGTATACTTATACATAAACAAATATGGACTAGTCTTTTCCTCAAAGTTTTAAAGATTTGATAAAAAGTGAAAAGTAAAATT
This sequence comes from Lingula anatina, assembly GCF_051362555.1. Taxonomy (NCBI): domain Eukaryota; kingdom Metazoa; phylum Brachiopoda; class Lingulata; order Lingulida; family Lingulidae; genus Lingula; species Lingula anatina. The sequence goes on along the minus strand of NC_141776.1, from coordinate 17,218,421 downwards.
TCCCCACCTTCGTTGTATCTTAGCAAATATCATTCTCCCAACTAAAAGTCAAAGCAGCAATCAATAAGGTATCTTAACTTAATCATGTTTCAATTTTTTCTTTCTCTTCTCCCAGCTTTGATAGTCCGCACAGAAACAGTACTTCCTCAAATCCGGATGGTTCTTTTGTACACAATATGGCTGATTGCCATATATATTGATTCTGCTGATATCTGGGGTAACCTCCAGTCTCTCTGCCCCAATGTTGTATTGCAATGTTGACTCGTACATAGCGTTGCTAGGAGAGGTAACCAAGGTGATCTGGTAATGAACAATGTCAACCTTGACCTTGGAAGTGAAATTGGCAATTCGCTGGTCTGCATCCATACTGTTAAAATATTTCAGCACCTGAAGACGCATGTAGGTAAAAAGAAAATTATTTAAAACTTGTCCAATGTACCTTTTTACATGTTAAACATCTACTAATAGGTATACATAAATTTTGAGATGTCTGAATTTTTTTCTCATCTTAAACTGTATCGTTTAATTTTCATCAATCTAAATGTAGCACTGAAGACAAACATTTCTACTCATGAAAATTTGCTAGAAACTAAAATAAAGAGGCCAATCTGTTAATTTTTCTAAATCAGAACTAACAGAATCAATTTGACAAAATACTAAGTAAGAGATCAAAGGATGTGTTATCAAGTTTTCTTTTTATCAAATGTGGCCTGCAATCACTATGTGTCTACTTGTCTTTGTTTTAACTGCTTCTTTTCACCTATACTGTAACCATCACTTCAACATTTCATAACTTCATCTATAACCTGTCAAATTCCCCTTTCACTTTTTACCAAAATCATTTTAATGGTTATCTAAGATAAATTTATTTACACATTACAATCAAACTAGTTCTCACAGCCATAAATATGTACAACATTAACACAGACCATAGAGCACTTATTACCTGTTCATTTGGTGCTAGCAACCTGACACTAAGGATCTTATCAAGGTGTAGCACACTACACTTCTCTCTGTGTTGAGATGTCAGGCCATTGATATAGTCTATAACTTTAGATGCTGCCTCTTCAGCACGTGCACTGCTGACATCAACATCCTGCGACACCATGCATGAGCACCAGTGCGGGGCCACACCTGAAACAAACGTCCAAATTATGATGCTTCTTTAATAAAAATTAAAAAAAAATTGCAAGCCCATTTTTTTCATCAACTGCATATCTGGTTGTCTTTTTTTTTAATTATTAATTTAACCAAAGATGGAATAGAATGACTCTGGTCTTAATGATTTCAAAACCAGTCTTGGCATACCCACCTGCCGACTCACATGTCCTGTTCATGGGGATACTATTCAGCAGACTGATCCCTCTGTCTTTATACAATATCTTCTTCTGTGCCATCTTGAGATCCAGAACCGTTTCCAAAGTCACATGCATATCAAATGGCGTCGTAAGGCGATGAGCATTCTTACGCAAATTCTGCATGAGATCGGGGTGTTTTTCCCGAAACCACTGTGGAAAGGTCAAGGTCATCAAAGGAAGGCGCTCCTCGAGTTTCCCTTGTACAGTGTGACGCACTTTGCGATATCTGGCCCCATGGTCCCCCATTACAATCAGCAGGGTGTTGTCAAGGTGTTTGTGTCTCTTCAGATATTTGAGCAAGGTCACCATGTCTCTGTCCATGTACTCAGCAGGGCTGTTGTCTGCATGGGACAACTCCCCGTAGAAACCGAATGCAAACTTGGAGACATTCCTGTACCTTGTGAAGAACTGTTTGACGTACTTCAGTAAATACCTGTGTTTTGGAGTGCCATGTAAGCAAAACTGGTTCTTCTGTTCCCTATCATCGTAATCATCAATAGCGTTCCAAAATGGCCGCATGTAGTGGTCCGTTGGTTTGTGTTCAAAACCATTTAACCTGAGATTGAAGGTGCCAAAGGATGGCATGTCTTCTGCATACAGTGTCACATAGCCGTTGTGCTCAAAACGGTTCCATATCAGGTTATAGCTATCCACAAAGCCAGCACCTGGCTCGTTTTTCCTGGTCTCAGGCAGTTCAGTTTCTGTCTTACCTGAAAAACAACAATTAAAAACTGGTTTTATATAGTTCATATTAAATCTGTTTGTAGAATGCAGATAAATAAGTTTCATTCATTCCGTTTGATAACTTAAGGTATCCTCATTGACAGCAATTTTTCTGTTATATAAAATTTAAGTTGAACTTACTGTAGTCCTATCACCAACTAAATTCATGTTGAATGTTATCTCAAATCTATAACTGCTTTCCCACTTGAAGTTTCGAGGAAAAAAATGTTCAATAGTGCGAGATTGAACAATGTGTTAGGTGAGACAGTGTCTTCAGTGTGCAGGTGTGTTAGGTGTGACAATGTTTCAGGCAAGAGAGTGTGTTAGGTGTGACTGTGTTGAAAGTGAAAATGTGTTAGGTGTGACAGCATTCCTTTGGCACTGTTTACCTGTAAACATAGGGATGAGTGCTGCAGTGGTGGCATCACCCACAATATTGTACCCATTCAGGATGGCAGCCCCCAGCGTATCTCTCAGGTAGGCATAGGTGAGGGGAAGTTTTCTCTGGTACGAAAGGTGGGACATGGAGTCCAGTGCCAGCATTAAGACATTTAATTTGGTCGAATCTGGGTGTGGGGGGAGATCCTTTTGTCTGTCAAATACAGCAGCCTCTGGTGCAATCTGAAGCAGTAAAAGTTTAGTTTTTGGTGAACAAATTCAACAGGTTTTGACATCAACTGATTTTCAAACATACTGTCATAATACTTGAAACATACAAAATATAAAGTTGACATTGTATGCCAAAACAATTCCTGAACAATTTATATGAGAACTCAAAATTAGTCTGTAAGTGTTGTTCTTATTTTTTGAGTAAAATAGAACATCTGGTTAATGGGGAGAGTAAACCAAAATCAACATAACTCATTGTTCTCTGGATTGAATAATGTGATTCTGATGACTTCTTCTTCTTTAAATGATACCTTACTCCCTCACCTGCACAAGATACTGTTCAAAATCAGGAGCATGAGCATCAAAGAAGTTTACTCCATAGTACTGAGGATCCCCTGTATTATCCTCACCATCATCATCACCTAGGCGCCCAGCTGTCACTGGGGTCACCAGACCCTGATTGTGGCGAGGGCCGTCTTTTTTTCTTTCTACGTCAAATTTTTGATTGTCTGGATTGCTTTTTCGGCCCAAAATCTGTTTGCTTTTCTCAATTGTTTTCTGATAGTTAATTTTGCTATTTATTTTAGCATTATTTTGGTCTTTGACCTTATTAGCACCTGATCGCGACTGCCCTTGTTGCATCACTTGTTTTGTTTCTTTCAAAAGTGTGTTTATCTGATTGTCAAGGAATCTGGAATTTTCAGAGTTCAGCAGTTTCCTGCCAGTGATTCTTTGGTTCTGTTTTGATTCTTGCAAGTAACATTCAACTTTGACAAAGTCATGATTAACTTTCACTTCAAAATTGCTATCTTTATTAGCAATGTTGACTAGATTGTATGTTTCTTCCATTGGAGGGTCTCTCGACCATTCTATGGAATAATATTTACATTCCTTTAGCTTTCTGTTTCCAAGAACAGTTTTATTCAACTTTAATACAGAATTATCAAAGTACATGAGTTGCTGCCCATTGCAATGCAGTGGCTCCATCTTTTTGAAAGCAGCAGCATTGGAATCTGTTCTCAAGCTCAAAACAGGTATTTTACACTCCAACAAATCTTCCTCTGACAAAGCTTTCATCAACTTCCCATGCAGTTTTTTCCTCTTTTTTTTTCCATATTTGAAATGTCCTTGAACTCTTGTATAGCCTTGAGAACGGCCTTGACCTTGACCTCTTAGGGTGACATCAGATTGTGATGAGGAAGTGAGCTGACCTTCATTGTAGTATATTCCCAATATAACTAGTCCTAAGCATGTGATGAAAAAGGCTAGATTTGTAAATCGACTTCTGCAGTGGCGACCTTTACAAGGCATTTTATCACTTTACCATAGACAGCCTGACTGAAAAAACAAAGAAAAGGACATTGACATACCTTTATTAAATGATAATCCTGGGGTCAATATACATGTATATAGACAGACTTTGGGAAGACATTTGGAATGAACTTGTCATGAGGTTTATGACCTAAGATAAGAGGTTTACATGGTTCCTGGGTAACATGCCGGGTATACTGTAGGTCTTGAAGGTGGTCTGACTGCAGTGAATATAATTTACTTGGATCTGTTTGTAATAACAAAAACATTATTAATGAGTATCACAATATATTACAATTATACAGTACTATGAAGGGGATAGAAAATGTCATCACTTTTTTCTTCCTTTTTTTCTTTTATTTCTTATTTATTTATTTTAACTGATAAAAATAAGCAATGCCTGCCATGAAGCTGTACGTCCAAGCTCACAGGATTAATAACTGGTAACCTATCGGCATTAAAAGGCAGCCTGCATAGTCATCAAGGAGATCAGACAATGACAATTTTACCTTTACTTATTTATTTTATGTGACACTTCCTGTCCTGTTTTTATTTTTCATCAAAACAAATCAATAAGCCAAGCCGTCCAATAATAATTAAACTTTATCTGTTAAGTACTACAGTATATGCTGGCTGTAGAGTCTGTTAAAAATTATCAATAGATATGAACACTGATGTAGCAACAAATGCTTTGTTAACAGCAGAGTACGGTCTGAAATTTCGGATTAAATTATATATTAATATTAATATTGAGCTGAGGTAGATCGCGTGATTATTTCTCTCTCGATCTTGGACTAAGACAAAAACAATGCCTACGTTTTAACTTTCATATGTTCATATGTTTCATTTAAATATAATAACCATAAAATTCGAGATCAAACATGAATGCAGAGCAAAAGAGACCACGAGTTCTTCCCATACCTTATTTCTCTATTGTTCTACGCACGCCCTACACCACAGCTGTAACCTACACATTAATTATTCTCTGCACAAACAGCACGGACTTTGGAGTTTAGCGTGGTGTTGTTGACTAGAGCTCTTTTGAAATAGGAGTCCGATTCCGCGATCGTCTTCATATGTCATGGTTGAACTTCCGGTTTAGTTGTTGGTTTCAACACTGGGTGACATTTATTCGCAAAGCAGTGGGAAAATGGCAGTTACTGCCGTACATTTAGACTCAGACGCCTTCATGGTGTGCCTGGCGCATGCTCTGTCCACGGAGAGGGAAGAAGTAATGGGGTTACTGATGGGAGAGGTGAGTGCATTTCATGAACGACTTTTACCTTCCAGGTTTCATGTCATTGTTTTGATTCTCAAAATTGTTGAAGTCCGAGTCGAACTCAAAATTATGCTCAGACTAAGTCGCATCGTTATTTTTCATTTATTTTGTTTGTTTGATTTTACCCGTTTTTCAGCATTTGCTACTCTCTATAGCTGTGTGATAAGTAAGCAGGGTTATTTATTTATTTATTTATTTTGTAATCATCAGGTTAATTATCTAAACAGCAAAATGGGCTCTCAGCATGCTTTCAACATGTGCTCCCCATTTTTAGAAATGCCAGAGGCATGCTGGTGATAGTAATCAGTTTTCGGCAATCTCTGAACGTATTTTGTGTACTCTACATGTATATATTTGTCCATGCCTTTATCATTAAATGCCAGTAGTTTCTCATATCCCCTCAGTCAAAGTTGATTTTATTCTTGCTCTGATTCATCCATCCACTAGATAGATGAGAAGAGAGTCAGTCACATATCAGCCGTCATGGTACTGAGAAGATCAGACAAGCAGCCAGACAGGGTGGAGATTTCCCCAGAACAACTGTCCGATGCTTCCACACAGGCAGAAATATCCTTACAGAGATATGTTTGACTTGTCATGTTTATATATTATAACTATAAGGTACTATGAAACAGACAGAATATGGCATTCTAGGGTCCCCCCAGTTTATTTAAAAGGAATGCTGGATTTAAGAAGTTCTGATAGCTTGCAGTTGAAGTTGTCATTTATATAGTTCATGTTTTTTGATTAGGCTAAAAACGATGACTTGTAGCAATTTTAATCCCAGAAACAAGCCAGGTACGGGTAAAGGCAGTTCAAACACATGTAAAATGCTTACCTTTGCTACTTGCTTGCAGCACAGTTTTCCTCCCATTCATTCTGAATCTTCTCATATAGACTTTAAACTTGCACATATGGATGTGTTTTTATCAGTGTTATACAATATATGCTGTACATATTTATTCTTAACTGTTACTACAGACTTGCTCATGAACTGCAGAGACCTATCAGGGTTCTTGGCTGGTATCACTCTCATCCTCACATCACTGTGTGGCCGTCACATGTGGGTAAGGAGGAAGTTGTACACTGGAGAGTGTGTGTGTGTGTGTGTGGGGGGAGGGGGGGGGAGTTGTGAATTGGCTTTGGAACATACTAGTACTTCTGATGGGTCAGTGTTGGTAATTATAATTCTTACCTTCATATGCACATGCAAAAATATGCACAAGTATGTGCACACACACACACACACACACACAACACACACACACATGATATAGTTATAAATGAACTGCTACAGTTGAAAAAGTCCTGCTCTTTTCAGACGTCCGAACACAGGCCATGTACCAAATGCTTGATGAGGGCTTCATTGGGCTTATATTTTCAGTATTCAATGAGGAAAAGAATACAAAGGTGAACTGAAGATTGATATGTTGCCAGTATAACAATTAGATTCATTTTGGTTGCAAGGCTTATTGAGTTTTGACAAGGAAATTTGTTTAATAATTGTATAATGATAAAGTTGTGCATTTTTGAAAAATTCAGTTAAATGGTAATGTTCCTTTTTTTGTCATTCTATATTTATATGTATTTATTCATATTTGTTTATTTATAATTTTGACTTTTGCAGTCCAATCGTGTGCAGTTATGCTGCTTTCAGTCTATAAACCAAAGCCCTGAAGGAGAGGCACCCCAGTAAGTGCTGGGTGCATCTGTGTTTAACTGTCTGTCTGTCTGTCTGTCTGTCTGCCTGTCATCTGTTTATCTCAGTATTTGTGTCATACAAAACCTGTAAAACCTGTAGAGTGACGTTTAAATTTTTTAAATTGAATAATTATTGTACATAAGTGAAGAATTGCAATATAGCTAATTGTTATGCCAACTCTTAGTAATAGCTTTAATAAAATCTGGTTGCTGTAGTAGTGATGACAATAAGAAATTACATTCATTGGTGACATCTCATATGTATCTTTTACAGTCAATAGTTGTTGGATTTGAAGCTGATCCTTGTTATTATTATTATTATTATTGCTACTACTACTGCTACTGCTACTATTATTATTATTATTATTATACCAGGTATTTAAAATTAGAAATCCCTGTCCATGTGGTGCAGACCCGTACTCTGGGTAAGGCATGTTTACAGTCACTGGTAGAACTACCCCATATACTGAGTCAAGAGGAGGAAGAGTCGTATGGAAAGACTTTGACTATAGACAACTTAGACCTGCTCACCAAAATACACAACAGTGCTGGTAAGGTGCAGGGGTTTCATTTATTTATTTATTTATTTATTTATTTTTGTTTATCAGGGATGAGACCACCATTTCATAAAAGTCAGAAAATATGGCATGGTGTTAATGGGGGCTGCCTAGGCGAATGACTTTTTTGGCTCCCGAAAAGTTGGAAGTGCATGAACGACAAAAAATTCATCCCAGGTTTATTTAAATTTATTTGGGAAAAGGGATACAAATGTTCTTTTCAGTGATCTTTTGAATAGAATGGTAAAATTGAGATCTTTTTAGATATTTTTCACGAGGTTTATTATTTTGGATTTTTGTGTACAGTTGTCTGTTTTTGTGTGGATAATATGGGGATTTTCAACTTTATGTGCAAGCCTAATATTAACCTATGTCTATTGTATAAAGCTTAGCAGAAATGAAGCAGAATTTTCTTTTTTGATATATAAGTGTTCTTAGTGTAATATTTTTGCCTCTGCCTTCCAGTGTACACCAAGTCACTATGCCGAATCATGGACGTCATGTCCGGACCTCTGATACAAACTCTGGAAGCTCAGCTGGAAAGAAATAAAACTAAGATTATACAACTTCAAAACGAAAAGGAATCTCTTTTACAGAAACTGAACAGAAAATCGAGAAGTCCACATAGCCCATCAAAAGTGACAAGTGTATAGCAGATTTTTAATGTACTATTTAGAATTTAATACCGCAGATTTTTATAATACGGCAACCGGAAGTATAATACTGATGAGGAAATTAATGAGCACATTAATCATTAGCCATTTGGCTTGGTTGACTGTTGTGAATGTGTTCAAAGTTGCACATGTAACGCATTGCTGATCTGCAGTGTACTTGTGGTCAGCGTGCTGCCGAGTGAACGGTTTCAAAGTCTTGCTATATACTAGGATATGAGTTATTTACAATAAAAACAAACGGAAAAGAAATATTTAAATAGTGTGTGGGTTGTCTTCATCTGGCTTTACCTACCTGAAATATGCTCTTCACCCTAGGGGGAGGGGGGGTAGACGCTCAATGAGCAGAGACGTCGGTGAATTTCATTAGGAAACGGGTCTAAAAAGGCAAAATGGACAGTATTTTGATCTCCCTGTTTATTTTAGAATAAAACTTGATTCTTGAGTTATATTTGACTTCAATGTTAGAATAATTAGTAAAACAAATTGGAGCAATGCTCACACTAAAGCACAGTGTGGAACCAAGTGAATTGAATCTGGATATTTTGTTTTAAGATTTTAATAATTGTTAAAACTTAAACAAGGCAAAGTCTTCCGTTCTTGCTATAAGTTAGCCAGATGAAATTTTATTTATTTACTTCATTTTATTTTATATTGCTCGGCGCAATTTCAGTAGGATAACGGACAGGCATTTTTGTGTTTCATCAACAGATAAAAATCAAAAGCTGTGACAAATATTTTGTTTACTCCAGATAAATTCAAAAACCAGAAGAACAGAATGAATATCCTTTTGGTTTTATTATAATAACACATCAAAGTAAGCATACCAGTACAGTTGTACAATTAGATATACATAGCAGAATTAAAAATGAGGGTCAATCCTCCTCAGCTCACACTCGTTTAGTATTTGTACATCGAGTCAGAAGTAGTATGGAAAAGTAGGCTCCGCTGCAAATAGTTTACTGATACAGCTTTCAAAAAAAATTTAAAAAATCGAACATAGTTTATAAGGTAAAGCATCAGACCAAGTGTAAAAATTGCTTAGAAAATGAATAATAGAAATTGGGTTTGTCGTGAATAAGACCAACTGGATGTTTTTTTAAGACAAAATATTCACGCCAGACATGCTAGACCCCGGATACGCAACGATGTTCAGCGTTTTTCAACTTTGAAAAGATTGTTTTTAAAATCAACATGAAACTAACCCCTTGCACTTGCTATGAATAACTTTGATTGTTTATTCTGTTTCATTCGTTAAAGCTTGGACCGAAATAGTCCATGGTTAAAGGTATATTCTAAAATGTTATTTTGGTGTGTAAATATTCTTCAAAACAACTTATTTTTCCACGTCAGACCCTGAAAACAATAAACCCCTCAAATTTAAGTAGACCTATCTGGTGAATATTTCTTCTGAAATATCAGAAAGACATAATAGCGATCTAAATGAGACACGATTAGTCCAGAACTAAGCTACTTTATAAGAGATGGCACATACAAGTTCAATATTCAACGAGTCAAGCAATGATTCGTGACAAGCAGGAATATGTTCCTCTACTCAAGAAAACTTAGGTCTTTGGCGAATATCGCCTACAGGATACCTTGGCAGGTTTTTATAATTGCCGAAAATAATAAAAATAATGAGGAACATCAACAACTTTTCTAAAATATAAAATAACATGCATGTATTTTAGTTCTCTGCTTCTTTTGAAACAGTGCAGTCACTGAATGTTTTATCTGCAGGAAGCCGAGCCAGCAATGATCAGAATAAGGGTAAAGGCAGAAATCCCTTGGATCTGACTCGAAGCCGAGGTGGAATGCCCGTTAATTAACGTCTGATTCGGCGACATGAAGAGCAGACGATTTGGAGTACCGACGGCCGTGGGACGGATCGTGACGGCATCCTTGGTCGATTTCTCTGTGAGCCATTGTTTGATCTTTTCTGGAGTCGGGGGCGTGTCGTGGAGAGCTAGGAAGCGCGCGACGACGCCGCTGACGTGTGGGGCGCTCATGGACGTACCGTCCTTTTTCCCGGCTCCGTTGTTGGGCAGCGTGGACAGAATCTGGTAACCTGGTGCTATGATATCCACACAGTTGCCGTAATTGGAAAATGTACACAGTCGATCGTTATAGTCCGAGCATCCGACAGTTATGGCGTCAAGAACACGCGCTGGGGTAACCATGCAAGCAATGTAAGCGTCATTACCTGCTGCAACAACAATTGGAATCCCCGCCATTTTAATAAGTCTTATTATAGTTCTTTCTACAACTGTTGGCTGTCTACTAGGGGTAAATCCCCCCAGAGACATGTTGATGACCGATTTAGCTTTGCTGTCCTTTGCTTTTCTCTGGCTATGATCCTCTTCTATCCATTCCAATGCTTCAATAAGGTCGTCGGACTGGAAACGAAATTCATGTTCTCCTCTCCAAGGATTCCATACTTTTGTGTCGGCTTTGACAGACACTATGGTTGCATTTTTAGCCACGCCATACGTTTTCCCGCCAATCGTTCCTGCTACGTGTGTCCCGTGTGTTTGCTCAGGGTCTTGTAAAAGATTTACGGGGAAGTTCGTAGTTTCATCAACTGCATTGTAACCAAATCGAGCACGGTCCTCAAAGTCTGGGTGTCTAACGTCAACTACACTGTCGATAACATATGCGTAAACCTCACTGCCTGCGATATTGTCGTATTCATAGAACATTTCTTCAGCTATATTCAGTTTTTGTCTCTGAGATATCCTTGCCAGGCCCCAAATGTCCCCCTGAGCGTTGTTGTCAACGCGCTGTTTTATTACTCCCAAATTGGTCGCATCATCCAATATATAACGGTTAGGCCAAACGTCTTGAACTGAACTATGTGCCCGGATGGCCGAAATCGCACTCTGGGTCGTGTTGAGGGCCACGCCCACGAAGTCGAAGATTGTGTAATTATGGAAGATGATCGCACTTGGATCTTGGGACAACGCAAAGTTGATCAGAGTTAAGATGGCGGCATCAGGGTCAGACTCTGCAACCCATGGTTTGAGTTCGACGATATATTCGTTGTCCTCTATTCCTGTTTGATTCACGGCAGGCTGTCCACAAACAAAAGGCACACCGAGGATCATAAAATAGATGAACGTAAAGGCGGCCATATTGGTGCCTAAAGTTGCAAGTATTAACTTAAAGGACACCACGCCTCGACTGTTCCAAGTACTACTTTCGCTTTGCAGATTAAGTGGAATTTATAAGCCTACCTGTTGAATCACCTCTTCCGGAGGAAGTTATTTGTTAGACCTCAAGTCAATGCAAATTCAGGTCACAAACGATATTGCTGAAAAGGCTCACTAGCTGTGTAATTTCAATAGAATGTATAGTCTTTATGTCAATAACTTGAGAAGTACACAGCAAGGAAAGGGAGCTTGATTAAATTTCGACAGGCAAAGTATAAATTTCATTTCCAGACTATTTACAAAAAACACACTTCCACAGTTCTGCGGGTGCTCACGATAAATTTATACAAGGTTTACCGATCAGTGAGACTAAAAGAATTTTGCCAAGCTAAGTTCACATCGTCATCAAATAACAACATTTTAGTTCAAATTTTATTTAGACCTGCAAATCTATATAACATTCAAGTCAACAGCTGAGATTTCACCCTAACCTTAAGGTAGTCACAAAGAATGATGCGGGTCATTTGAGCGTTCCGAGACAAGAGAGTCATGCTCAGGCTGTATTTTTTAGTTGTTTTAATGAAATAAAACCTTTTTAGTGTTTCCGTTGCCAGGGCGGGTTTGAACAACCTGCCTTTTTGTCGTGAAAGTTCTCGGGGTTTCTAAGATTCTGCAACTGCGAAACTAAAAGGAATCTCTCTTACATAAACTGAATAAAGAAATCAAGGAGTTTACATAGCTCATCAAAGGTGGCAAGTGTACAGCAGTTTTTAATTAATGATTTCAAATTTCAGATTTCAAATGACAAAGAGAAATCTAAATAGTGTGTAGTATTTCGCCATCTGGATTTGATTATCCTAAAAATTTGCTCTTCACAGGGGTGTATGGGGGAGGGGGGGGGGCTAATGAGGAGAGATGTAGGTGAATTTCGTTAGGAATCAGTTCTCAGATAAGGACATTTTTGACTCAATATCAGGGGCGGATTTAGGCCGTCTTCTGGGTCTTCCGGAAGACGGTCAAATTTTCATGTTAACATTGACGGGTATCTAATTTTATTGTCGGAAGACGGTCAAAAACGAAGAATGGATCACCAAAGATAATTTGGAAGACTGTCAGAAAATATCTCTGAATCCGCCCCTGAATATATTGAATATATAAAAAGCCACGTAATCATTGTGCATTGAGGAGGAAAACATCAAATACACACTAAATATCCGTTTCGTAGAGTATTTTGCGCTCCCTGTTTCATCGCTTTAAGTATAAAGCTCGATTCGTGAGTTAAATTAGACTTCAATGTGAGAATATTAAAGAAAATTTACCTTGAGTTATGTTCTCAAAAAAGCACAGTACGCAGCCAAGTGAACTGATTTTGAATATTTTGAATATTTTGAATGCTGAGATAATTTTTTTAAAGGAAAAGTCTGTTCTTGTCATAAGTTTATCTTTAACCAGGTACAATTTATTTATTTATTTATGCCCTTTCTTGTTTGCACGACGATTTCAATTAAAATTAAAAGCCGTGACAAAAGTTTGGTTACCTCTAGTAGCCTACACTCAGAAGAGCAGAAATTATTTCCTTTTGGTTTTATTATAATTATACAAATTCAAAGAAAGCGTTGGCATACGCATTTCGATTGAAAGAACTGTTTTCTAAAAATAAAAATAAAACTGACCTCTAACACTAAGCAAACTGCTACGATTGGTTTAATTAACTGTCTTGTTTCGGTCGCGCTTTAAAACATCCTTAATTGTTATTTAGATACATAATTATTCTACATAACTACTTATCTTTTCTCTTCAGACCCTGAAAACAATAAAAACAAGGCAGCAAAGCTGTCAAATGTACAGACAAAAAGCAGGAAATAACAAAATAGGCTACTGTCAATTCTGATGCAAAAGTACATTATGTTAAACTGCAAATTCAACATCAAATTTTAATTATGCTCAACAGGTAATACCACTGTAAGTAAAATGTGAAACAAGTATAAGGCTTCAGGCCCATGGGAGTTCAAGTTCACACTTTGAAAATGTGAAACTTCCAGAAAAAGAAGTCAATTAGACTGCTTTTCCAACTCGAGCTGCATTTTAGTCCTGTATTTCTTTTTTGAAAGTTTGGCAATCATTAGTAACATGGTTTTCCCATAATGGTCATCATGGCAGCAGCACCCAAAATTGTGTTTTCTTCTATTCTGATGCAATATTACATAATGGTTAACTGCATAATGACAATCAATTTTTAATAACAAAATATATGTATCATGGATTTTCAGAAAATGTGACTAGCCTGGGTCTTCAAGTCTGTGGAACTTCAAAGTCACACCTTGAAAATGCCAATATGTGAAAAATTAAATTTTCACAAAAAAACTGTTTAACTTGCAGATTGCATTGCCTATACTGAAGCTGTATTTTAGTCCCATGTTTCTTTCCTGTAAGTTTGAGAACAGTAAGTGACATGGTTTTTCTTAAAAGGTAATCATGAGAGCAGTGCCCAAAATAGTTTTTTTTCAAATTTTGATGCAATATTACATAATGTTTAACAGCATAATGACCATCAATTTTTAATAATAAAATATTAGTATCATGGATATTCAGAAAATGTGACTAGCAAAGGTCTTCAGGCCCATGGAACTTCAAAGTCACAACTTGAAAATGCCAAAATGTGAAACAAGACAGCACTGTTCTGAAATGTTTTTTCCCCCATTTATAACAATTTTTAACACAAAACAAAATTAACAGTTTACTGCCATTTTTATATGATCAACTAAGAAAGTTGATGAGATGAGAAAAATATCAATAGAGCAGTGTTAAATGTCCAATTTCTTCCATTCTGAGATTCTGAACATAGTGAATGATTGAATCTGACAAACTGCAATGATATGAATTTATTTCCATTTTTGAAACTTTATTACACAATACATGATAACATGTTTACCATCATTTTTACAAAATCAACTAACAATGTTGTAAAGATGCAGGAAATATCAAACAAACACTTTCACGTATCTTATTAGTTTAATAATGAGACTGTTAACATGCCTAAAAATTGAATCTGAGGAAATGTGAAAAAACAGCATACCTTCTAAAATAATGGCACGATTATGCTGATTTACGAACTCAACCTGCATTTTAGTAAAATTGACCACTCCTGTGACTTTCATGACAATTGGCCCATCTGTTTTTCTTATATTGTGTTTACAGTGTTGCATATATGCTGAAAAGTGTAAAAAACAGCATAACTAGTAAAATAGTGTCCCGATCATGCCGATTTTCGAACTTGACCTGCGTTTTAGTAAGATTGATTACTCCTGTGAGTTTCAGGTCTATCAGTTTTCCTTGAAATGTGTTAACAGTGTTGCATATATGCTGAAAAGTGAACAAGGCAGCAAAGCTGTCAAATGTACAGACAAAAAGCAGGAAATAACAAAATAGGCTACTGTCAATTCTGATGTAAAAGTACATTATGTTAAACTGCAAATTCAACATCAAATTTTAATTAAGCTCAACCAGGCCTTCCCAACTACCAGACTCAGCACCTACGGGTCCAGTATAAACCGGTTTATCTGACCACACTACCCGTTTTCAAGGTGTGTGTCAGATCGCATAAAAGAGTATCATACCCCATCACAAATTTTGTAAGCCTACCTGTCATCCGGGTATCGTGCCTCGTTTTCGTCAAGTAGGAGTCGTATGAATACAACAACATGGAAATCGGCAATCCTCGGCTCATTCCGCAAGCTCCATACTAATGTCGAGTGCGGAGACATTGGTGTAGTTCCGAGTGACAACATGGCCACAGACGACTCACTGAATCTCGTCCAGAAAATATTTAACCCCCGACAGATCATTGGCTATGTTCGAACCTAAATTTTATGTTAAAAATTGCGGTATTGTCAGATTTTTAGCATAAACAGGGAAAATTGCAGCAGCGCATGAATGTAGATGAGATGCACTACTTTCCAACCCCGCTTTAGACCACGGTGGAAGTGAAGAACAAAAGATTCAGACGTGGTGTAACTCGCATAACCGCACGTCTTGCATGAATGCGTTATAACCCACTAATGGACCCGTGGTCTAAATAAGATAGATCCCTCGTCAGCGAGGGTTATGTGACATCCACTCGTGCTTCGCACTCGTGTATGCCACATAACCCTCGCTGACTCGGGGTCTATCTATTACTAGGATCATCGCAATCACATCGCGCACCAGGTAAAATCGGTGTGGTGGCTGATACTCTTTTATGCGATCTGACACACACCTTGAAAACGGGTAGTGTGGTCAGATAAACCGGTTTATACTGGACCCGTAGGTGCCGAGTCTGGTAGTTGGGAAGGCCTGTCAACAGGTAATACCAATGTAAGTAAAATGTGTAACAAGCATAAGGCTTCAGGCCCATGGGAGTTCAAGTTCACACTTTGAAAATGTAAAACTTCCAGAAAAAGAAGTCAATTAGACTGCTTTTCCAACTCGAGCTGCATTTTAGTCCTGTGTTTCTTTTTTAAAAGTTTGACAATCATAAGTAATGTGGTTTTCCCATGATGGTCATCATGGCAGCAATACCCAAAATTGTGTTTTCTTCTATTTTGATGCAATATTTCATAATGCTTAACAGCATAAAGACCATCAGTTTTTAATAATAAGATATATGTATCGTGGATTTTCAGAAAATGTGACTAGCATGGGTCTTCAAGCCCAAGGTGGTTCTAAATCACACCTTCAAATTGCCAATATGTGAAAAATTAAATTTTCACAAAAAACTGATTAACTGCCAGAAAAATTTACCAAATAGACTGCACTGCCTAATGAAACTGTATTTTAGTCCCATGTTTCTTTCCTGTAAGTTTGAGAACAGTAAGTGACATGGTTTTCCTTAAATGGTCATCAAGGGAGCAGTGTCCAAAATAGGGGTTTCTTCAAATTTTGATGCAATATTACATAATTTTTAACAGGATAATAACCATCAATTTTTAATAATAAATTATTAGTATCATGGATATTCAGAAAATGTGACTAGCAAAGGTCTTCAGGCCCATGGAACTTCAAAGTCACACCTTGAAAATGCCAAAATGTAGACAAGACAGTACTGTCCTGAAATGCATTTTTTTCCATTTTTAACAATTTTTTAACATAAAACAAAATTAACAGTTTACTGCCATTTTTATATGATCAACTAAGAAAGTTGATGAGATGTGAAAAATATCAATAGAACAGTGTCAAATGTCCAATTTCCTCCATTCTGAGTTTCTGAACATAATGAATGATTGAATCTTACAAACTGAAATGATATGAGTTTATTTCCATTTTTGACACTTTATTACACAATACACGATAACAAGTTTACCATCATTTTTACATAATCTACTAACAATGTTGTAAAGATGCAGGAAATGTCAAACAAACACTTTTACATATCTTATTAATTAAATAATGAGACTGTTAACATGCCTAAGAATTGAATCTGAAGAAATGTGAAAAAACAGCATAACTTAAAAAATAATGGCCCGATTATGCTGATTTTCGAACTTGACCTACGTTTTAGTAAGATTGATTACTCCTGTGAGTTTCATGACAACAGGTCTATCGGTTTTCCTTGAAATGTGTTAACAGTGTTGCACATATGCTGAAAAGTGAAAAAAAACAGCATAACTACTAAAATAGTGGCCCGATCATGCATGCCGATTTTCGAACTTGATCTGCGTTTTAGTAAGATTGATTACTCCTGTGAGTTTCATGACAACAGGCCTATCGGTTTTCCTTGAAATGTGTTAACAGTGTTGCATATATGCTAAAAAGTGAAAAAACAGCATAAATTCTACAATAATGGCCCGATCATGCTGATTTTCGAACTTGACCTGCGTTTTATGAATATTAGTCAGCTCTGTAAATATAAAGCCAAAAAGTAAAACTGTCTTCCACTTAAAGTGTTAACGCTGAAAGTGCACGGCGCCGGCATCGGCATCGGCGACGGCATCGGCGACGACAGACGCAGGTGATGGCAATATGTACAGACACATCTGTGTCTGTTCATAAAAATCACTGAAATTAACGGAGGCCTATCTGATGAAATCTCTGAATTGTCAGAAAGACATGGCGGTCTTAATGAGTCATGATTTGATTAGATGAGAACTAAGCTACTTAATTAGAAATGGTATACAACATCAACATTCAACGAGCCAAGTAATGATGATAATAGCAGGACATTGTTTTTCAATCAACGAAAATTATATTTTGCGCAATGTTGCGTATAGGATACTTTGATGCAGTTGGGTTCTTATAATTGTAGAAATTATAAAATAAATAACGATTAACCTAACAATTTCTTAGAAAACCTAACAACAATTAACGTGCATGTAGTCTAGTAATCTGCTTCTTTTGAAACAGCGAAATCAAATATTTTATCTTCAGGAAGCCGAGCCAGCAATGATCAGAATAAGGGTAAAGGCAGAAATCCCTTGGATCTGACTCGAAGCCGAGGTGGAATGCCCGTTAATTAACGTCTGATTCGGCGACATGAAGAGCGACGGCCTTGGGACGGAGTGTGACGGCATTTTTGGTCGATTTCTCAATGAGCCATTGCTTGATCTTTTCTGGAGTCGGGGGCGTGTCGTGGAGAGCTAGGAAGCGCGCGACGACGCCGGTGACGTGTGGGGCGCTCATGGACGTACCATTATTTTTCCCGGCTCCGTTGTTGGGCAACGTGGACAGAATCTGGTAACCTGGTGCTATGATATCAATACAGTTGCCGTGATTGGAAAATGTGCACAGTCGATCGTTATAGTCCGAGCATCCAACAGTTATGGCGTCAGCAACACGCGCGGGTTTATAATTGCAAGTATCTTCATCACTATTTCCTGCTGCAACAACAATTGGAATGCCCGCCATTTTAATAAGTTTTATTATAGTCTTTTCTACAGCTGTTGGCTGACTAACATTGAAAAATCCCCCGAGAGACATGTTGATGACTGATTTAGCTTTGCTGTCCTTTGCTTTTCTCTGGTTATGATCCTCTTTTATCCAATCCAACGCTTCAATCAGGTCATCTGCCTGGAAACGAAACTCATACTCTCCCCTGTAAAAATTCCATATTTTGGTGTCAGCTTTGACAGACACTATGGTTACGCTTTTGGCCACGCCGTAAGTTTTCCCACCAAGCGTTCCTGCTACGTGTGTCCCGTGTGTTTGCTCAGGGTCTTGTAAAAGCTCCTTGGGGAAGTCCGTAGTTTCATCAACTGCATTGTACCCAAACTAGGCCCGCCCTTCAAAGTCTGGGTGTCTAACGTCAGCTACACTGTCGATAACATAAGCGTAAACCTCACTGCCTGCGATATCGTCGTATTCATAGAACATTTCTTCAGCTATATTCAGTTTTTGTCTCTGAGATATCCTTGCCAGGCCCCAAATGTCCCCCTCAGCGTTGTTGTCAACGCGCTGTTTTATTACTCCCAAATTGGTCGCATCATCCAATATATAACGGTTAGGCCAAACGTCTTGAACTGAACTATGTGCCCGGATGGCCAAAATGGCCCTCTGGGTCGTGTTGAGGGCCACGCCCACGAAGTCGAAGATTGTGTAATTATGGAAGATGATCGCCCTTGGATCTTGGGCCAACGCAAAGTTGATCAGAGTTAAGATGGCGGCATCAGGGTCAGACTCTGCAACCCATGGTTTGAGTTCGACGATATATTCGTTGTCCTCTATTCCTGTTTGATTCACGGCCGGCTGTCCACAAACAAAAGGCACACTGAGGATCATAAAATAGATGAACGAAAAGGCGGCCATATTGGTGCCTAAAGTTGCAAGTATTAACTTAAAGGACACCACGCCTCGACTGTTCCAAGTACTACTTTCGCTTTGCAGTTTAAGTGGAATTTATAAGCCTACCTGTTGAATCACCTCTTCCGGAGGGAGCTATTTGTTAGACCTCAAGTCAATGAAAATTCAGGTCACAAACGATATTGCTGAAAAGGTTCACTAGCTGTGTAATATCAATAGAATGTATAGTTTTTATGTCAATAACTTGAGAAGTACACAGCAAGGAAAGGGAGCTTGATTAAATTTCGACAGGCAAAGTATAAATTTCATTTCCAGACTATTTACAAAAACACAGTTCTGCGGGTGCTCACAATAAATTTGTACAAGGTTTACCGATCAGGCAGACTAAAAGAATTTTGCCAAACTAAGTTCACATCGTCATCAAATAACAACATTTTAGTTCATATTTAATTTAGACCTGCAAATCTATATAACGTTCAAGTCAACAGCTGAGATTTCACTCTAACCTTAAGGTAGTCACAAAGAATGATGCGGGTCATTTGAGCGTTCCGAGAGAGGAGAGTCATGCTCAGGCTGTATTTTTAAGTTGTAAATAAATTTTAAGTTGAAATAAACACCTTTTTAGCGTTTCCGTTGCCAG
The DNA here is from genome assembly GCF_051362555.1 of Lingula anatina. NCBI lineage: Eukaryota > Metazoa > Brachiopoda > Lingulata > Lingulida > Lingulidae > Lingula > Lingula anatina. Next base: position 17,198,653 of record NC_141776.1, on the reverse strand, counting down.
GGCGGGTTCGAAAAACCTGCCTTTTTGCCGGGAAAGTTCTCGGGGTTTCTAAAATTATACAACTGCGAAACTAAAAGGAATCTCTCTTACATAAATTGAATAAAGAAATCAAGAAGTTTACATAGCTCATCAAAAGTGGCAAGTGTATCGCAGTTTTTAATTAATGATTTCAAATAGAATACTACAGATTTTTCAATTGAGCAAATGAAATAAAGTAAACGCAATACTGACGAGGAAACTAATGAAAACGCCCATTATTGGGCTTGGTTGAATGTTGTAAATGTGATCCCACCTGCACATTGGAAGCACATCTAACGCAATGTCGTATTGTAGTCAGTGGTCTTGTGATAACTTGCTGCAGAGTGAGGGACTTCAGAATCTTGCTATATACACGGATAAGTTATTATTTACAATAAAAACAAATGATAAATAGAAATCTAAATAGTGTGTAGTATTCCGCAATCTGGATTTGACTACCCTAAAAATTTGCTCTTTACGGGGGTGTAGGGGGGGGGGGGGGGATGAGGAGAGATGTAGGTGAATTTCGTTAGGAATCAGTTCTCAGATAACGGTATTTGGTTCAATATCTTAAATTTATATAACAAAAGCCACGTTAACATTAGTCATTGATGGGGGAAACATCAAATACATGTTAAATATCCGTTTTGTGGAGTATTTTGAACTCCCTCTTTCTTTGATTTAAGTACAGTATAACTTGATTCTTGGATTTAATTTGAGTTCAATGTGTAAATAATTAGAGAAAATTCATTTTAGTAAAAAAAAAAAAAAAAAAAAAAAAAAAAAAGCACAGTAAAGTTAAGTGGAAACCAATCTATCTTTTGACTACCCTCTTCCAAGAAGAGTTTGATTATTTGTTAGACCTCAAATCACTGAAATATCAGGTCATGGCATTGTTGATAAAGTTGAAACTAATGAAAACGCCCACCGTAGGACTTGGTTGAATGTTGTAAATGTGATCCCAGTTGCACATTAGTAGCACATCTAACGCAATGTCGTAAATTGTAGTCAGTGGTCTTGTGATCTTTTTGCTGCCGAGTGAGCGACTTTTATTTTTGCTAACTACACAGATAAGAGATATTTTCAATAAAAAGAGATGGAAAAGTGACATCTAAATAGTGTGTAATATTTTGTCGTCTGAGTTTATGCACAGTGGCGGATTAAGGTGGGGGGGGGGGGGGGCAGGGGGGCCCTTCGCCCTCTAAAATACCAAAATTTTTCAGGGCCCTTAACCCCAAGCCAAGGGGGGGGGGGGGTGCTATGGGTCGGCTTCACTTCCGCTGCCTGTTATCCTTAAATTACCCCCCCCCCCTTTCAGCCTTTAGCCGGGTACAATTTCTTATGTTTTATTTATTCGAGCACTTTCTTGTTTGCTTGACGATTTCAATTAAAATTAAAAGTTGTGAAAGATATTTTGCTTACTCTAGATACATTAAGAACAGAATCTATTTCCTTTGGGTTTTATTATAATCATAAATCATATACACTGAACAGCACCCGTCCTACTGTCGCTGTGCAGGTAAAGTGGAAACCAACCTATCTTTTGACTCACCTCTTCCAAGAAGAGTTTTATTATTTGTTAGACCTCAAATCACTGAAATATCAGGTCATGGCATTGTTGATAAAGTTGAAATTAATGAAAACGCCCACCGTAGGGCTTGGTTGAATGTTGTAAATGTGATCCCAGCTGCACATTGGTAACACATCTAACGCGCTGCCTTATTGTAGTCAATGGTCTTGTGATCAACTTTCTGCTGAATGAGCGTCCTCAGAATCTTACTATCCACATGATAAGAGTTATTTGCAATAAAAACAAGTGGAAAAGAGACACTTAAGTAGTATGTAGTATTTCGCCATCTCGATTTGACTTCTCTGAAATTTGCCCTTCATGGGGGTGTATGGGGGGGGGGGGTAATGAGTAGAGATGTAGGCAAATTTCGTTAGTAATCAATTCTTAGACTATACTAGAAAAGCACTCCGAGAGCGCAGACCTCCGCCAAGGCAGCAATTTATTATTATTATTGATTATTGATTGATTATTGATCCGGATTACAACCAGAAACTAATCATCTCTTCTATGGCCCACTTCTGACAGTTCCTTAAATTTTCATCAAAATCGGTCCATAACGTTTGGAGTAATGTTGATGACAGTCAGACAGACAGACAGACAGACAAATAGACAAATAGGGGTGAAAACATAACCTCCCTGGCGGAGGTAATAACGGCATTTGGTTTAATATTTTAAATTAATAAAAAAAAAGCCACGTAAACATTGGTCATTAATGGGGATAACATCAAACACACGCTAAATGTTCGTTTTGTGGAGTATTTTGCACTCGCTGTTTCTTTGATTTAAGCATATAACTTAGTTCTTGGAGTTAATTTGAGTTCAATGTGAAAATAATTAGAGAAAATTCATTTTAGTAAAAAAAAAAAAAAAAGCATAGTAAAGTTAAGTCGAAACCAATCTATCTTTTGACTACCCTCTTCCAAGAAGAGTGTTATTATTTGTTAGACCTCAAATCACTGAAATATCAGGTCATGGCATTGCTGATAAAGTTGAAACTAATGAAAACGCCCACCGTAGGCTTGGTTGAATGTTGTAAATGTGATCCCAGTTGCACATTAGTAGCACATCTAACGCAATGACTTATTGTAGTCAATGGTTGTAGTCAATGTAGTCTTGCTGCCGAGTGAGCGACCTCAGAATCTTACTATCCACTAGGAAAAGAGCCATCTTCAAAAAAAAAAAAAAAAAAAAAAAAAAAAAAAAAAAAAAAAAAAAAAAGGGAGGCACTTCAGTAGCATGTAGCATTTTGCCATCTCGATTTGTTTACCCTGAAATTTACTCTCCACGTGGGTATATTGGGGGGGGGGGGGGGATGGTAATGAGTACAGGTGTAGGTAAATTTCGTTAGTAATCAATTCTCAGATAACGGCATTAGGTTCAATATTTCAAAATAATAAAAAAAGTCATGTAAATATTTGTCATTGATGGGGAAAGCATCAAACAGAACCTAAATGTCCGTTTTGTGAAGTATTTTGCACTCCCTGTTTCTTTGATTAAAGTATATAACTCTCTTGGATTTAATTTAAGTTCAATGTGAGAATAATTAGAGAAAATTTATTTGAGTAAAAAAAAGCACAGTAAGGTTAAGTGGAAACCAACCTATCTTTTGACTCCCCTCTTCCAAGAAGAGTTTGAATATTTGATAAACCTCAAATCACTGAAATATCAGGCCATGGCATTGCTGATAAAGTTGAAAACGCCCAACGTTGAATGTTGTAAATGTGATCCCAGTTGTACGTTAGAGGGTCATCTAACGCAATGCAGCATTGCAGTCAATGGTCTTTTATTCTTGCTATCTACACAGATAAGAGATATTTTCAATAAAAGAAATGAAAAAGAGACATCTAAATAGTGTGGCAGTGGCGGATTAAGGGGGGTGTCAGGAGGTCCTAACCCCACCCCCTTCGATTTTTGAAGAAAATAAGAACAATGGTCCCCTTTTGAAATTAGAATTTTGACTAACTGAATCAAAGTTCTAAACCGCACCAAATAGCACCCTTCGCCCTCTAAAATACAATAATATAAGGGGGTGGGGGTATAAGGGCCGGCTTCGAATCCACGAACTGTCATTCTAAAAAAAAAAAAAAAAAAAAAAAGGACCCCTCCTTTCAAATAATCCTAGATCCGCCCCTGAAGTAATTCCTGGAAACGAAATTTGCGCTTCACCTGGGGGGTGGGTGGGGGGCGGTATGAGCATAGGCGTCTGTGAAATTTGTTGGGAATCAGTTATCAAACACAATGACATTTTGTTCAATATTTTAAATAAATAAAAAAATGGCCGCGTAAACATTGGTCATTGAGGGGGAAAACATCAAATATACGCTAAATTTTGTGGAGTATTTGGCGCTCCCTCATCGCTTTCATCCCTTTAAGGGCAAAACTTGATTCTTGAGTTTAATTTGAAAACAATAAGAGAGATTTTATTTTGAGTAATGTTCTTACACAGTACGCAGCCAAGCTAACCGATTCTGGATATTTTTGTGCGGAGATAATTTTTTAACTAAATGACTGCTCTTACCATAAGTTGACCGTTACACAGGTACAATTTCTTATATATTTATTTATTTATTTACGCTCTTTCATGTTTGCACGGCCATTTTAATTTAAATTAAAAGCTGTGACAAATGTTTGGTTTCCTCTAGAAACATTCAGAAGAACAGAACCTATTTCCTTGGTTTTATTGTAATTATACATCAAAGAAAGCGTAGGCATAAGTATTTCAATTGAAAGAACAGTTTTCTAAAACCAAACTAAAACTGACCTCAAAAACTAAGCAACCTCCTGCTATTATTTTAATTAACTGTCCTGTTTTGGTTGTCAATGGTATAATGCAATCACTTTACAATATCCTTGAATGTTATTTAGAAATATGATTATTCTACATAACTACTTATTTTTCCTCTACAGACCACGGAAACCACTAAAATTAAAGCATCTGAAGAAAATCTCCTCTGAATTATCAGAAAGACAAGGCGGTATTAATGAGTCATAATTTGATTAGTTGACTCGGGACAAAGCTACTTACTTAGAAATGGTATTTAACATCAAAATTCAACGAGCCAAGCAATGATGATAATAGCAGGAAATTGTTTTTCAATCGACGAAAATTACATTTTGCGCAATAGTACGTTTAGGATACCTTGGTGGGGTTGGGTTCTTATAATTGTAGAAAATTGTGAAATAAATGACGGCTAACTTTACTATTTCTATGAAATCAATCACAGATAGCATCACGAATGAAAATTATCAAACACAAGCAGAAATATTAGCTTACGGCCAACCTGGCTAACGAATAGCATGCATAGATATCTGCTTCTTTTGAAACGTTTTATCTGCAGGAAGCCGAGCCAAAGCCAACAATGACCAAACTAAGCGTAAGGGTAGAAATTCCTTGGTGCTGTCTCGAAGCCGAGTTGAACCGTCCTTTTTTCCGGTATTTTGGTGTGCTGACAGTCTTGGGACGGTGTGTGACGACATCCTTGGTTGATTTGGTGGAATACTCTTTAATCAACCATTGATATGGTGACATGAAGAGCAGACGATTTGGAGTGCCGACGGCCGAGGGAAGGATGGTGACGGCATTTTTGATAGATCTCCAAATGAGCCATTGCTTGATCCTTTTTGGAGTCGGGGATGTGTCGTGGAGAGCTAGGAAGCGCGCGACGACGCCGGTGACGTGTGGGGCGCTCATGGAGGTACCGCTCATTTTCCCGGCTCCGTTGTTGGGCAGCGTGGACAGAATCTGGTATCCTGGTGCTATGATATCAACACAGTTGCCGTGATTGGAAAAATTACACAGTCGATCGTTATAGTCCGAGCATCCGACAGTTATGGCGTCAGCAACACGGGCGGGGGTATGATTGCAAGCATGGTAAGCGTCATTACCCGCTGAAACAACAATTGGAATGCCCGCCATTTTAATAAGTTTTATTATAGTCTTTTCTACAACTGTTGGCTCACTACCATTGAAAAATCCCCCGAGAGACATATTGATGACTGATTTAGCTTTGCTGTCCTTTGCTTTTCTCTGACTATGATCCTCTTCTGTCCAATCCAATGCTTTAATTAGGTCGTCGAACTGGAAACGAAATTCATATTTTCCACTCCTAGGATTCCATTTTTTGGTGTCGGCTTTGACAGACACTATTGTTGCTTTTTTAGCCACGCCGTACGTTTTCCCGCCAATCGTGCCAGCTACGTGTGTCCCGTGTGTTTGCTCAGGGTCTTGTAAAAGATTTACGGGGAAGTCCGTATTGTTATTAACTGCATTGAAACCAAAGTGGGCCCGCCCTTCAAAGTCTGGGTGTCTAACGTCAACTACACTGTCGATAACATAAGCGTAAACCTCACTGCCTGCGATATCGTCGTATTCATAGAATAGTTCTCCAGATAAATTCAATTTTTGTCTCTGACTTATCCTTGCCAGGCCCCAAATGCCCCACGCAGTATTGTTGTCAACGCGCTGTTTTTTAACCTCCAGATAGGCGGCATCATTCAAGATATAACGGTTAGGCCAAACGTCTTGAACTAATCGATGTACCCGGATGGCTGAAATAGCACTCTGGGTCGTGTTGAGGGCCATGCCCACGAAGTCGAAGATTGTGTATTTATGGAAGATGATCGCCCTTGGGTCTTGTGACAACGCAAAATCTATCAGAGTTTTGATGGCGGCATCAGGGTCCGACCCGGCAACCGATGGTTTAAGTTCGACGATATATTCGTTGTCTTCTATTCCTGTTTGACTCACGACAGGCTGTCCGCGAACAAAAAGCACACTGAGGATCATAAAATAGATGAACGAAAAGGCGGCCATACTAGCAGATCGTTAAGTGTGCGCCTAAATGTGCTAGTATTGCTTTAAAAAGACTCCGAATAACCCGCGTGCTACTGTCGCACGGTGAAGTTGAAACTAACCTATCTTTTGATTCACCTCTTTCAAGGACGAGTTTTTTATTTGTTAGACCTCAAATCACTGAATTATCAGGTCAAGGTTTTGCTGATAAAGTTGAAACTAATGAAAACGCCCATCATTGGGCTGATTAAATGCTGTAAATGTGATCCCAGTTGCACATTGGAGGCACATCTAACGCAATGCAGTATTGCAGTCAATGGTTTTGTGGTCTTCTTGCTGCCGAGTGAGCGACTTTTATTTTTGCTATCCACATAGGTAAGATTGCAGTTTCTTATGTTTATTTAGTCGTGCACTTGCAAGACGATATCAATTAAAATTAAAAGTTGTGAAAGATGTTTTGCTTACTCTAGATACATTCAGAACAGAATCTATTTCCTTGAGGTATTAAATCATATACACCGAACAGCACCCGTCCTACTAAGTGGAAACCAAATCTTTTTACTCCCCTCTTCCAAGAAGAGTTTTATTATTTGTTAGACCTCAAATCATGGCATTGCTGATAAAGTTGAAACTAATGAAAACGCCCACCGTAGGACTTGGTTGAATGTTGTAAATGTGATCCCAGCTGCACATTAGTAGCACATCTAACGCAATGCCTTATTGTACTCAGTGGTCTTGTAATAACTTGCTGTCGAGTGAGCGACTTTAATTCTTGCTCTCTACACAGATAAGAGATATTTTCAATAAAAAGAAATGGAAAAGAGACATCTAAATAGTGTGAAGTATTTTCCTGTCTGGGTTTTAGTGCAGTGGCAGATTAAGGGGGTGTCAGGAGGTCCTAACCCCCCACCCCATTCGATTTTTGAAGAAAATAAGACCAATGGTCCCCTTTTGAAATTAGAATGTTGACTAACTGAATCATAGTTCTAAACCGCACCAAATAGCATCCTTCGCCCTCTAAAATACAAAAAAATTAAGGGGGTGGGGGTATAAGGGTCGGCTTCGAATCCACGACCTGTCATTCTAAAAAAAAAGATCCCTCCTTTCAAATAATCCTAGCTCCGCCCTTGAAGTATCTCGAAATTTGCTCTTCACTCGGGGCAGGGGGGGGAGGTATGGGCATAGGTATTTATTTATTTATTTATTTATTTATTTACGCCCTTTCATGTTTGCACGGTGATTTCAATTAAAATTAAAAGCTGTGACAATGTTTTCTTTACTCTAGATACATTCAGAAGAACAGAATCTATTTCTTTTAGGTTTTATTATAATCATTCATCAAAGAAAGCGTAGGCATAGGTATTTCAATTGAAAGAACTGTTTCCTAAAACCAAACTATAAGTGACCTCTAAAACTAAACAAGCTGCTTAACTATCCTGTTTCGGTCGTCAAAGGTATAAAACACTGTATATGCGCTTTAAAATGTCCTTAATTCTTATTTAGATATATAATTATTCTACATACACTGTAACTACTTATTATTCCTCTTCACGTGTTCAGTCCCCGAAAACAATAAAAAAAAAAAAACGCTAAAATTAACGTACCTGATTAAATTCTTCGAATTGTTAGAGAGACATGGCGGTCTTAATGAGTCATGATTTGATTAGTTGAGAACTAAACTACTTAATTACAAATGGTATACAACATCAAAATTCAACGAGCCAAGCAATGATGATAATAGCAGGAAATTGTTTTTCAATCAACGAAAATTATATTTTGCCCAATGTTGTGTACAGGATATACCTTGATGCAGTTGGGTTCTTACAATTGTAGAAATTATAAAATAAATGACGATTAACTTAACAATTTCTTAGAAAATCTAACAACTATTAACATGCATGTAGTCTAGTAATCTGAACTAATCGCACTCTGGGTCGTGTTGAGGGCCACGCCCACGAAGTCGAAGATTGTGTAATTATGGAAGATGATCGCCCTTGGATCTTGGGCCAACGCAAAGTTGATCAGAGTTAAGATGGCGGCATCAGGGTCAGACTCTGCAACCGATGGTTTGAGTTCGACGATATATTCGTTGTCCTCTATTCCTGTTTGATTCACGGCAGGCTGTCCACAAACAAAAGGCACACCGAGGATCATAAAATAGATGAACGTAAAGGCGGCCATATTGGCAGACCACTACTAGTAGCTGTGTGCCTAAAGTTGCTAGTATTAACTTAAAAGGACACCACGCCTCGACTGTCCCAAGTACTACTTTCGCTTTGCAGTTTAAGTGGGTCAATTAATCAACCTAACTGTTGAATCACCTCTTCCGGGAAGAGTTATTTGTTAGACCTCAAGTCAATGAAAATTCAGGTCACGAACGATATTGCTGAAAAGGTTCGCTAGCTGTGTAATTTCAATAGAATGTGTAGGAGTTCTTTTATCAATAGTTTGGGTAATAAACCTATATTTTTCTTCGTAAATAACTATTCAGACTTTAGCAGGGTATGGGACCGTGCTCAAATATCGGCCGGCGAAGAAACAATTTATTTTCAGGCTGTTCTGCGGATGCGCACGATACATGCGTGCAAGGGTTACCTACCAGTCAGATCACCTTATAATACAACATACTCAGCGAATTAAGCTGCTCTGAATTAACATCGTCCATTATGCTCTAGGTGAAAACTTAATGTCCCTCCGATTGGTGGGCGAAACTATGGGATGATACCCCAAGTAGAAAAGGAGGTGGAAATAAGCTTAGGCTACTCAGATTGTTAAAGCAAGACTTGGTAGTTAGTGAATACGTTAAGAAACCAACTTTATCGCTCAAGTATGATGTATCGGCGGGCTTTGGCTAAACTGAGATGTGGGCTGGCCCCACTCAGAATAGAAACTGGACGGTATGAAAAACTTCCAATCCTGGAGAGAACGTGTGTACTCTGTGAATCAGGTTGTGTTGAGGATGAGAATCATTTCTTAATTAATTGTCCATTTTTTAATGATCATCGTACTGATTTAATTAGAACTGCTAAATGTTATAAGCCGGATTTTGATTTATTGGATGAACAAAGTAAATTTCTTTTCCTGATTGACGATCCAAAAATGAATTTTAGCACTGCCAAAGCCTGTAGCCTTAACTTAGAATTAAGAAGAAATTTTATGTATTTAAACTGTAATTAGTTTTTAGTCTCTCATAGTGCTCTATAGAACTGCCTGATGACTGTTTTAACTTTTATTGTTTTTAATTTTATTTATGGGTGAGACTTTAATAAAATAAACTGAAACTGATGTAGGTTAATCTAGCTTTCAGGGTAAAAGGGCTATATTTACAGCACCCCCCTCCTTGAAATTGTTGGCTACGGGCCTGTTTAGAGGATTAAAAAATAAATTTAGAATGCTTTTTTCCATTTTACGATTATGGGCATAAGTATATCCCCCCCCTTATAAACAAAAAAAATAATAATATAGCTTTAATTATACACATACCGTTTTTAGCGTCAAAATTTTATTAAAAACGAAGAAAAATAATAATTGCCTTTTTTCGTGATACAGTGACAGGTACTTGTACACATGCACAGACACAATGGATGGTGTTTATCAGACCTTTTATTTAGAGTATAGGGAATAAATTCTTCAAAAGTAGGAGAAAATAGGAATTTTCAAAATGAATAAGTACAGCCAAATACGAAAATGGGAATTATTTTATAACAAGGGTGGTCTATCAAAACCCTTTAAGCCACCATGGCCCGGAATAGTTAATAATACAAACCTGAAATACATTTATAGCATGTATTAATACAGAACTGTAATTACAATCAACATGAAATAACGTATAGTCTATAGTAATTTTAAGACCGTGTAATATAGAAACGAGGTTTTCTGAGAAAATATGAATATAAAAAATAGAAAAATACAAAATCTTGGCCTCCAAGTTTATGGATAATAAACGAAGACGACCAAAGTACGAACATTCGGGCCAAATAAGATTTACTTTAGCTTAAATAACACATTCCATTAAATCCCAATGCGCGTTACAAAACTTATTAATATTTAAAACAAGGATGGCACCGACATTTAAAATAAACGTAATGCATGGCAAAGCCTACTGCGATTAAAGAAAACAAACAAACAAAAAACTACTAATACAAATGTCACGGAAAAATTTGTATCCACACATTAGATCAACCTTTCTCCAAGCTTATATCTATGGACACAGGCCCGTAGCTAGCAAATGGGGGGTTCTTTTTCTGAAAAAGTGGACCTTTTACCATATAATCCCCATGTACCTAGGTCAAATTTTACCCAGAGTGGACCTTTTTCCAGCAAAAAGGGGGGTTCTTTCGAACCCCCCCGGACCCCCCCTGGCTACGGGCCTGGGACATCACCTGGTGGAAAGTCTTAAGAGGCAGACCACATTCTGGCTGTTCAAACACCCACGTGAATGACGTGTGTCGTCTACCAAATAAAACACTAAGAATGGCGAGATGGAAGCTACTCTGATCTGAGCATGCCCCTGCTACCGTTTCCCTCTACCAGGGTGGCAGATTATATAGGGAAAAACGGAAAAATCCAGAGCCAAAATGACTGTCTATTTATCTAGAGACATAGCTGTAAATATCTGTGAAAAATCAATCTGGCGCCCTGGTGGAGGGTAGCTACCACTCCCATTCCGCAAAAGGATGATCATGATGACACTATTACTTATAATAAAATTAATAATTGTAGTTATTTAATATTTATATATATAATTATATATCCACCTCATCATAGTTCGGCAACCGTTATATCCAGTAAACTCAGAATTAGCAGGAAAACATCAAGCCTCCCTGTGTGTGTGTGTGTGTGTGTGTGTGTGTGTGTGTGAAGGCCCCTTGGGATTTGTAGTAGATTTTATGTACAAAGGGTATTCCAAGTACCTAAATGTATAATTTATTTATCAGCAGAACCGTATAATTGTACATTTGTATGCTTTTGATTGTGCATTTCTCTTTGTTGTTTATGTTGCCACGCATTTACTTAAATAAACTACTACTACACAGACTTGATGGATTTGGTTTCATCCCCAATACATAACCAGTATTACACCAGTATGAACTGTTATCAGCCAACGTGCCTTCCTCAAACTTCTGTACAGAACAATATTTTTAGACTGTATTTATTGAAATTCATACAGCAGGCCCGTAGCCAGCAATTTCAAAAGGGGATTCTTTTTCTGAAAAAGTGGACCTTTTACCATGAAACCTTCATGCACCTAGAAAAAATTTTACCCAGAAAGGACCTTTTCCCAGCAAAAGGGGGGTTCTTTCTTCTAAAAATAATCACATTATAAAATGTCACACAACCTTTTAATACTATATATCAAAACATTGCACTACAACTAGAAAAAAATACACAGACACATCCCTGAAAAAATAAAACGCTTTCAAAATAGTGTGTGTACAAAAGTACAATCTAAATTAGTTAATGACTATGAAGCGTCTTTTTGGGTATGACTACTTTTACATGAGGTATCGAAGGCAAACAATAGGGGTAAAAGGGGGCTGCTGAGCTCTACCCTTCCTAACACCAAATAGGTACAATTATTGCCTCATTTTACTGGACTACAGCTAATATAATTTGGGTCAAAGTCAAAGTAAACCATTATTTCGGCCTGAAAGTGAGGACCAATTTTCAGAACTTACTTCGTGAAGCAGTATCCGGAGAAATTTTTTCGGCAAAAAACAAAACAAAACAAAACAAAACAAAACAAAAAAATCCTGCCTCCTAGGATCCTAAAAACTAGCAGCTGGTACAAAAATTGCTCTTGAATTCAAGATTAATTATCAACTGAGTTTTAAAATGCAGTATAGCCAGGGGCAGATCTAGAGATATTTCTTTTTTTTTTTTTTTATTAAACATATACAAACACAATACAGCACATTACAAAGAAGACAAACATACGAGAACATGCAATACATCACAGAATCAGAAAGCACATTTCAGTACAAATACAAAACAATACACTACATCAGTACAGTTTTAACTTAATACAATATATACACTTTTATGGGTGCACAGTCACTGAAATATTATTTTAATATTGTAGAACGTATAATACAATATACAAAATTCTTCAGTACATTAAAGAGCACATTATAAACTGAACAATATGTCAACAAAGCAAGGTGATACTGTGCACCACTATAAGAACTAGAGATATAATAGATTGTGTCTTAATGTAATATAGTGTATATGCACATTCGTACACACATTTTTTCTCATACAGCCTCACACATCCGAAGGCGCACGCACACTGTAGTGCACACAAATACTTATAATACAGATGCTCAGTCACTGAAATACTGATCTTATTTTGAGCAAGAAATAAAAATACATATTATAAACAGTTTTGTTTTGTTATTCCGCTAATATCTTATCAATATTTAGCCAAATCTGTTGTATGTTAGTTCGTTTCGCTTGAGGATACATGTATAATGAGAACCTGGTAATATTCCCATAGCATCTGACATATTGTATTAACCCTACCCAAGTGGGGGGGTCGGATCTGGACCTGCATATGCTTATGTATTTCTTAGTTATCAATGTAAGTAAATACAGGCCTTCTATCTTGAATTGTTGTACAAGACCAAATAAGAACACATTGGGATGCCTCTCTATATTCATCTTCATACTTTCCCTTATAGCATTAATAAGGCAAGTCCAGATATTTTGTACGTATGGACATTCCCAAAATACATGATATATTGTCTCTTTGGCAATATTACAAAACTCGCACAGCTGAGATTCTTTTTTCTTTATTTTCATTAAGTACGAATTTGTGCTGAAAATTCTATGATTAATTCTAAATTGCAATGTTTGTAATTTTGTGTCATCTATCTCGGTAAAAACCGATCTAAATATCAAATGCCATTTCTCTTCGTCTAAAATTTCCCCAATATCTGTGTGCCATTTGTTTATTGCTTTTCTAGGGATTTTTTCAAGTTCTTGGATGTATTTTTGGTAAAAGTATCTGGACGGCTTTGGGACACTCTTCATTGCATTGCTGTTCTTAATGCAGATGCTTTCTAAACGTTTACCATTATTCAAAATGGCCTTTCGCCACTGGACCGGAATAATACTTTGGATACTCATGTAGTTGAGGAAATTGCTATAAATAAATTGCTAGGAAATAGAATGAAACGATATCTCAATAAGTTAATAAGTAGCACACAAACAGGGTTCGTAAAAGGGAGATTTATTGGTGAATGCACAAGGTTGATTTTCGACCTTATTGAAAAAACTGAAAACGTTCAAATACCCGGTCTCCTCCTCCTACTAGACTATGAAAAAGCTTTTGATACTTTGGAATGGAATTTCATACATGCCACTTTAGTATTTTACAATTTCGGCCCAACAATAATAAATTGGGTTAAAACTCTATACTCTGAAATTTTGTCGTCAATTCAAAATAATGGACATCTTTCTGATTTCTTTATGGTCAGGCGGGGTGTGAGACAGGGCGACCCTCTTTCCCCATACTTATTTATTTTATGTATTGAATTACTTTCAGCAGCAATTAAAAAAGACCCCGAAATAAATGGAATAGAAATTGATAACGTCGAGTACCTGATTACTTCATATGCAGATGACACTACGCTAACTCTCTTGGACGACCAATTGAGCCTGCAAAAAACACTCGCGGTAATTAAACTTTTTTCCGAATGCTCTGGCCTAAAAATTAACTTTGACAAGACCGAAGCAGTTTGGATCAGAAGCAAACGAGGGTGCTATGAAGAAATACAAACTGCGGAGAACATCAAGTGGAATCATGAGGGAAACTTTAAACTGCTTGGCATAAAGTATGAACTTAATAAACATAACTATTATGATGTAAACTTTGAGGAAAAGATTAATAAGATGAAAAAATTAATGTCGGACTGGTCGTTGAGAAATTTATCTTTAATGGGAAAAGTAACAATAGTAAAAACATTAGCCTTCCCAATACTGGTACAAATTCTGACAGTGTTGCCGAATCCCTCCGAAATAATTTTCAAAACATTGGATCAAATGATTTTTAATTTTATATGGAATAGTAAAATTGACAAAATTAAACGGACAACACTGATATCAGACTATAGTTAAGGAGGTCTCAGGGTGCCACAAATTAAATTGTTTGCTAAATCACTAAAATTGTCCTGGATAAAGAGATTTCTCGACACAAAAAACAAGAGTAGCTGGAAAAATATACTCGCAAACGAACTCAAAGAATATGGAAAAGATAATTTTTGGAACCTAACAAGTGAGGGCTTAAGGTCAATAAAAATGAATAACAGTTTTTGGCAAGACGTGATTGACTTTTGGGAAGAAATACAGAATAACCCTAGTACAACTGTTGAAGAAATCCTCTCACAACCGATATAGAAAAACGACAAGATAAAAATTAACCATAGAGCTATATGTTATAAAAAATGGCTGCGAAACGGAGTTTTCTTCATAAATGATATTGTTGATAACCATGGTAGATTCATATCACTAGACGAGTTTAATAGAAAATATGAACTAAATCTAGAGGTATTTCAATTCTCCACTATTGACCATCTTCCGACATAAAATCAGATACCTGTCAATGTAAACCTAGAAAATTCTCACAGTTTTCTGGAAGTCCCAGAAGACTGCTTCCATCCGCCCCTGTGCAACAATTTTAGCTCAAGGCAGGCCATCAACTACAAGTATCGCAAAGAGCAGTCTGGTCCTTTTTGAACGTCCTACATGAACACGCTCTTCTGTGGCTTGTTTTTCTGCCAGCGCAACTGAACAAATCCGCATCAGCTTGGAAGAAGCAGGTCCAGTGGTCCTCTGTCTCTTTAATGACCGAGGGGTGGACAATGTCCGAGATGAATTTATTAATGTCGCATGTTATCTTCATCTGATGTAGAAAAGTTTCACTGTTCATAGCTGGGAAATGTGTATTCGCGCATATAAATCCTGGAATAAATTGAAAATATGTTCATGAGATAGAAAGTAAAATTCTTTTCAAAAAATCTAATGAAATATTTCCTCTGATAAAATTTTTTTTCAGTTTACTTACTATATTACATTCACCATGTATCATCAATTATGTAACAATATCCTCAGCAAGTACTTAAGCCAATACTGAAAATTTTGAAGAAATATTCAGGTTAAGCTACCTAGAAAGTGTTTATTTTTTCTGATAAGTTTCTTCTTAATCACAAGAATAAATACTGACTCAATATTGAGTGCTGAATATCAGCTGGCGAGACTGTCCCTGCATATGCAGATTGTTACCCCTGTTAAAATCCGTTATCAGAAAAGAAGACTCCAGTTTGCTGGGCACTGTGCCTGCACATTAGACCAAATTGTTTCCAAGGTAACATATTTGGACAGACCACATGTACAGTAAACTACTCATTCACATTTGTACTGGTCTGCAACTAAATGGAATCCTTGGAATTTTTAATAGCAAATCGGAAACAATTTTGGACTACGCATGTTGCAGCTACTTGTGCCATTCCACCCAAGAGTGAATAATGATGATGATGATGATTGTCGGGAAAAGGTCCCCTTTGGGTAAAATTTTATTTAGGTACATGAAGGTTTCATGCTTAAAGGTCCAGGTTTTCAGAAAAAGAACCCCCCTTTTTCAAATTGCTGGCTACAGGCCTGAACTGTCTTCAAATTAAATGGTAATAAAGACAATTTTAACCCCATTTTCTACACCCACTTACCCCATTCTCTGTAAGCACTTACCCTGATCCCTACAAACTTCATTGCACGACTTTCCTGGCTCTCCTAACACATAGTGAATGGCGGAGTCTGGAATGTGGCTTTTTCTCGGGACAGAGCACAAGTCCTGGTTCTCCACGTAATAGTTCATTCTCTCTATCATCCCTGCTTCTGTGAATTCATAGGGCAAATATCCCGAAGTCCATACATGTAACTTTACATGATGGAATTACATATTTTTCTTTTTTAAGGGCACATTTAATTTTAAGGAGGCACTGGGCAAACACATATGATAAAGGCATTAGACCATTCAACTTCACCAATGAAACGTTTTCATAATTTTAAAATTTAGCAGCTGTTAGATCTTAACTATTACCGACCTCAGTTGTGGCTAATATCTTCTCCACAGTTTTTCTCAAAATTGTTTGGTTGCTTATATCAATTGTATAGGCATATGGTTCCCCAATAAAATGCTCAATATAAGGATGTTGACTTGTAATCTGCAACAGAGTAATAAAACTTGTTTAATCCCATGCCTGTTGATAAAATAATATAATTTTGTTCATTAAAATATTGTATAATGAATAAAGAATGAACAAAGATTTCATGCAGACCTCTCTGTTTGTTGGTTTTTCTTTATAAAACCGGTTATTTTTGCGGCTGTGTGGGGGGTCAAATCTGGGGTTGATGAAGACGCAGCCAGCTGCAATGGCCTCCAGTGGCGCGGGACCCTCATAGGGGAAGCCCATACCTATAAATACCTAGAACACAGAATAATGATAATAATAAACCAGGTACCAGTTTAAAAAAAAAAAAGGTTTCACAATAATCTTAAGTCCGTTTCCTGGCTTAGTTGAGTAGGATTCCCAGTGCTGTGACACTGTTCCTGATAGGGTAAGATGTGTGCATGTGTCCATAAGAGTGTTGTGACACTGTCCCTGATAGGGTAAGATGTGTCCACGTGACCATGTAACCTTGGCAATTAAGTTCTTAGCTAGCAGGGAACCTGACTGAATTTCTTTTGTGAAATAATATAACTATTTTTAAAGGTGCCCCATACACACACACCTTCATGCTTCTTGTACTGCCACAAAACTGGACAGTGAAACAGGTAGCAGGGGAAAAAGATCAGTATTCACCTTTGTGAAGCAAAAATATTTAGAAGAATTGAGATGAAACTGGACATCCTTATGGTCAATGCAAGTGTGTGTTTGTGTGTGCGCACATGTTCATGCTTCATCAGCACACAACAACAAAGTGTTGATGCTAGTGCGTCACTATGTTTAATACATTGATGCAAGCACTAAATATTTTAGTACATGCAAAACAAGCAGAACAACTTCTCTCACCTTGGACTGATAAAGTAACTGGGTATACTCAGCGTTTTGGAGCACGCCATGATTTTGTACGTAATCGGGAACCTTCCCCTCATCCTCTTTGGGTATTAGAACCGAGGGACTGCTGGTCCCGTGTAATGTGAAGTACTCCTTCAAGATATCCAGGTATGGCTCCTTCCCCTGGAAAAACACACACTGGATGACAAAACTACAGAATCAGAGAGGCGAAGCTGCCTATCCAGTAAGTGCCACCAGCTGAAACTAAGGGTCATTATTAAACGGAAATAATGCCAATTACATGATTGGCGTAATGACAGAAATCAAGAAACAAATGATGATACACTTCGCTCCACTCTCTATCACATATACATTCACAAACATACACATACACACACATACAAAAAAACAAGAGAACTGAAAGAAAGACACTTACACACACAGATAAACGGACAGACACATACACCGTCACACACATGGGCAGACAAACAGGCACACACACACGCGCACACACACACACAACACACACAGACAGATGAACAGAAAGACGGACACACACAGGTAGACAGACAGACACACTAATCTTACCTTAAACATGTAATGCTGCTTGGCATATATCAGGCCCTGTTTGGGCTCCCTGGCCACACTAAGGCTGTTGTTCAGCTCTGGTTTCTCAATTACAAAACCCATGAAGGAGTTGTCTGGTGTGTGGGCTGAAACCAAGTCATCACACTATGGGTGCATTCCCATAGATTTTAGATCGATCTATCCCTGTGGGGAGTCTCACTAGATTACTGTCAGATAATCCAGCTTAAATGTCCGTCCCGCCTACTACAAGCTGTAAGGGGATAATTAACTTCCGTGCCCGCTCGGCTGACAGCTATTAAGCATGAACCCCCAGGGAGTTAGGTCGATCTATTTTGATCTAATCTCTGGGAATGGGGTCCAAGTCATCACATTAGGAGTTAAAAGTTGAGACAACACATGCCCATACATGTACTAGTATGTTTGGTGAGCCCAAAGTACTGTATTTATTGCAGTTTAAAAAATTAGATGAAAGTAGTTATCATCTTTGGTGGCCTTTATTTTAGCTGAAAAAGGGCATCAAAGATAGATTGTACTTTTGAGTAATAATAATTTAGTTATTTTATGATAATGAAGTTAGAATTTACAGATATAAAAAATTGTTTATTATACCAAGCAGATTAGTGAAAAATTTAGAATGTTGATCTTCTCAGAAGACTAGAGCAGAATAAACTTACGAAACATTGTGAAGTATTGCTGCAGTTCCAAGTTGTTGCAGGACCAGAAGCAGACTCTGGCAGGGTTTTCCTGTCTGTGGTGAGCCAGTGCGTAAGTCAAGGAGTTGAAATCCGCCTCTGTGCCAAACGAGTCCAACACACGGAAGAGACACCTATCAAATAGTGAAGAACAATGCACTTTTTTTTTTACTTTTCTTGGATAATGTTTATTTTGCATCAGGAACCAAATTAAAAAAAATTTCTTGCACTATGTATGTAGGCAGTTTAAAGGAAACATAAAATAGTCTTTGATACCGTTAATTGCAAAGAAATATATTCATTTTTATAGTTTCATCATTTCACACAACCAATATTTCATCTCTTGACTGTGCTTTTAATAACAATGCTATAGCAATTTTTATCCTGTCGTAAAAGACTTTAATATTATCTTTTACAGTATTCTTCTTTGTTGAACAGGCAAAAAAAAATTATATTACGTAGAAAAATTAACAACTTACCTAGATGGGCCTAGGCTTGTGTCTTGGAGGTATTGTTCTTTAAACAGCTTGATTCCATAAATATCAGTATAAATGAGGTCAAAGGGCACTTTCTTTTTTCTCCATGTAGACTTTTGGAGAGTGTCATGATAATTGGTCAGCAGACTACAAATAAAATAATAATTGTGACTTTCTGTTGCTGCAATTTAAAATTGTGTGTGTGTGTGTGTGTGTGTGTGTGTGTGTGTGAGGTGGGAATCTTAACAACTGGATGTTTACATGAGAAGCAGAGTACTTCTCAACCAGATATTGACATCACTGACATCTGTGTACATGACAGTCCACTGTTACACTGTTACAGCAGAGCATGCTAAACACCAGTCATGTCAACATCCACTCTCACTGACCCCTAAGCGATCAAAGTGCACAGAAAATGACACATAGATGACTAGAAATTATCGTTCAGTAAATTTTTAGGCCCAAAGAAGTGACATTCTCTTTAACACTGCAGACAGACAGACGTTCGTCATACTGATAAACCAGGAGCAATGTGTGTGTGTGCGTGCCCACGAATGTGTGTTCAAGTCTCCCATATTTATGTTTGTGTGTCCCCCAATCAGGTGTGCGTGTCCTCAAACATTGTGCGTGTGTATGTTTGTGTGTGCATGCATTTACGTGTAATTAACACTTACTACTCAATCTGACTTTTCTCTGTGGTGAAGGTGACATCATGCCCCAGGATATATAAAGTTGTCATCAGATCACTCCACTGTACAAGCTCCCCCAGTGGGCCACCTGAAAACAAACCGAGGGGGAGGGAGGGTGTTAACCCTGTTTCTCAAACATAAACAATTGCTTGATCACATTTTCAAAACCAGCATCATGTGAGAGGATCGATGGTTAATTTTGTGCACGACTGAAAAATACGAGGAAATGATGATCTAAATTGAAAATTGCTGACTTAAATTTATGAAAAGTTAATAGTGACAGAAAGTAGCTTTGGGTTTTGTGATCACAGAATTAAAATAATACTTACATTCAGTTATTGTGCTAATTGACTGTATTCATTAAAAAAAACACATGCTACTCACCAAGAAAGGCCTTTTCATCTAATCTTATTCCCTGAGCTAGAGTTCCAAAGTGCAGGAGAATCTGTAGAAAAATTTACAGTATATAGCATCAATTAATCAATTTTTTTCAAAAGTAGGGGGTTACTGCATTTTTAATACAACTTAACATCACAATTATCAATAACAGCACACAAATCACCTTTTTTCTCTTTCTTCCAAGTTTAATCTTCCCAGAATCCCTCAGTTCAATGGCTGCTTTCCTCCACTTTGGCCACATGCGTGTTATTCTTTGCCTCATCCAATCAAACTGCTTGCCAGGGCAGGGGTGAACGAGCTGGACCAGGAGACCCATGATATCTAGCCGTACTTCAGCCTGGTAAAACAACAATATAAAGAAACCGTTATCAGAAAAGTTAATGATTATTGTTATTGATATTTTTTGGTGAAATTTGAGTATGTTCTCTCTGTATTTCAAACAACACACTGCCACACTTTCATGATATATGTGCCTTGAATACCTCTCATTAAGGCATGCATGAGGCATACTGGCATTCCATGTATTTTGCTCAGGTGACAGTGTATCATCTCACACTTAACTTGACTCTATATAGATGATTTATTAATTATTAATTTATGTGAATTCAGTTTCCTTGATGGAGGTCTGCAGAAATAACCTCAAACACTGGTTCAAGAACTTAAATATATATCATTAATTGGTATCCTGCATTTTTGTTATATTTTCCCCTCCATAAACAAAGAGGGCCTGGAGCTAGCCCGCTGTACAAAAAAAAAAAAAAAAAAAAAAAAAAAAAAAATCCCTGTATCTATTTTAAAAATAAATAAATAAATAAATAAATATTTGAACAATTATTAGAGGTATGTGGTAATACCTGTACTTCCTGCCCTTCTCGTCTCTGGAATTCAACGTCAACCTTCAATTCTTCAGGGACAGATCTCTTCATCCACAGGGCAGTTTGCACTACGCCATATATGACCAGAGCGCCCCCCAGCAAGGCCAAGAGACGAAGTGGCTTCACCTTCACCACTGCCATGCTGTGGCACTGCTGTACTGGTACATGTGTTGAAGCCACCCAACTCCCAAAGCGTTCTGACAGAACTTAACCCATTGATGAGCACCTGAAGGACTGTGATAGAATGGAAATAAAATATGTGAAAATGGCTTAAATCTGTTAAACTGTGCAATAATTAACATGCCGGTCTGAATTTTGGGATTGTTTTCCAGGCTGTAGGATGAAAATGTTGAGACCAGTAGTAGTAGCTAAAAGACATTGTACTGGTAACATGATTGAATTGATGGGTTTTATTACATCTTACTGATCGAGTCTATTGACTTGCTGAGCTGGGTCAAAGTTTGGAGTTATTTTCACCTTAATTTTACTCATATTTTAAGATGAAAATACTGATAAGAATAGAGTTATAAGAAAAGGATGATTTAACTGATCGAAACAATATCACGCACTGATGAAGATTCACCAGTACGAAGCAAAGTGACTGTGGATCACCAACGGCATAACGTCCCTCTCCCTCATTCGTTCCCTCCTCGACTAACACAAACCAACACATTAAATCCGTCAATATGAGATAGACTAAAGAGCAAAGCCCGTTGATAATTAACTCTTTATTCACAAACACTCATAATTAGAGTCTACCCTACTTACATCAACGCTGCAAAACAAACACAACTGTAGTGTCCGAACTAGAATCTGGAGGCGTGTAATATGAGGTCATAAAATGGCCGCCATGTCATTTTAGGCCAGAAGTTAGATGTCATATCAGGTCAGACGATCAAAACGTCATCACTGTTCTCACTGGTAATCTGCACAGGGAGTTATATGTATCAAATACACAATTTTATATTTATTTTCTTTCATGTTATTTATAAACTATTTTCCAGTTGATTCACGTGCCGACTTATTAATATGTCTACCGGTATCTCATTCAATCTCCAGGCACCTTCTCACCGTTTACATTACAATCATCTGCTCATATAATAGATAGACATATTCTTTATTGATAAACACCTTTACATACAAGGTAGAACCAACGAAAGCTCAACTAACTACAACAGAGCACAAATAAATAGATAAATATAGGTATTATGTCATGTCAACCAACTCAGTTACTCTACAACCCCCCCCCCCCCCCGCCCCTTATTCAGTCGTGGCTGTCAATTACTGACATTACACATCTTATCCCCAAATTTGTGATTCAAAACACTTAAAACAGTTTAAATTTGAATGGCAGTCATATTAGACACTTTTCCTTAAATTTAGGCATTTATGTTGGTAAATTTTTCTCACCCCAGTTTACGAAGCATCGGTATTGACGATAAGTGGTCACCCAATGTGCAGAAGTGCGTGATGTTGTGAATAAAGCAAGCAAAAGGATCTTCGTGTACCGAAGCGTTTTTTGCTATAGCAGAAATGTTAAGATAAGTATTTGGCATAAAAGAAACGGAGTGAAATGGACTATTTTGCCAAATACATGTCTTTATAATGTAGCGAAACCCATTGACCACAAGTAAAAATTTTGTTTTACCTATCCACGAGAGAGTGATATATTTAAATATGGCACTCTAAACGACACTTTAAATGGTACTTTAAATCGGGCACTTAAAACCATACTCACTCTGGTGTGAAGATACCCGGATTATTTTTTCTATTAATATTGTATGAGAAAGTGTCCGGAGAGCAAGTAGGTGTCCTGCAACAGCATGGAGCTACTGTCCTATAAAATTGCATTATTGGCGTTAGTATGCTTAAGCATGGCTCTTGTATTAACTTTAACGGATTTGCAAGGTATGTACAGAAAACAAAAATGCGTGTACCGGGTATTTTACATTCAAATATGCTGTATCTGGATGTGGTTGTACAGGTTCAGACATTCTGTTTTGAAGTATCTTAATGGTAATACCTTGTACACTGGCAATATGAGTTAAAAGTGCTCTCAACAATATTAAAGGAAAAGGGAATGTAGAATGGATGGAACGGTGAAAAGGTGAATGTCCAACTATCACCGTCTAACTATCAATTTTGACTGGCCACCACTAAAAATGAACAAAGACGACATGCTCCAAAGAGTCGAAAACTTCGGTGTCGGACATTTTTGCAACTTTAATACTGTACAAGTTTATTTGTAATTAGCTTTTGTTCAAACGTTAACAGGTTGCTGTAGAGTATAAAGGTGTTATTAGTGAACAATACATGCTATGGTTTGATTCTCTTTATTTGATTGGTGCAAATTATGAAATCGTTTCAAATTTCAAATGAGCAAAGTAAAAAACTTGGACAGTTAAAATATGCTGTATCTGGATGTGGTTGTACAGGTTCAGACATTCTGTTTTGAAGTATCTTAATGGTAATACCTTGTACACTGGCAATATGAGTTAAAAGTGCTCTCAACAATATTAAAGGAAAAGGGAATGTAGAATGGATGGAACGGTGAAAAGGTGAATGTCCAACTATCACCGTCTAACTATCAATTTTACATCAAAATATCATTTTTAATTGATATTGAAAATATCGAGCTTCAGAAATGGCCCTGTTCACTAGGCCTGGATATTCATGAGCAACGAGGTCACGTGGTCTGTGACGCACAATTACTGTTAGGCCTGTGTCTGGAATATGGGGACTATTTCTATCAAGTCTATTGCAAATTAGAGTTAAATTTTTAACCAAGCTACTTTCGTCTTTTTTTAATTGTAGGTTCGTTGTTTCCGGTGCCTCATATTCCCCTGTTGGATATTTATGATTCCGATTTCAAGTCAAAAGCCCGATGCGAGACTACAAAGACATTCTGGGAAACTATCCAAAAAGATCAAATTATTACAAATCAAGAAAGAGAATGAGATGAAGAATTTGTGTAAACGTTTTATCAGATGTATACGACACCATTCATGAGTCCACGGAATCAATCATCGTTCCCTTGAGAGCATTCTTTTACCCACGTGGTAAAGTACGTATTTACAGAACAGTGATGTCAGGAGAACAAATTGTTATACTTTCAGGGAGGCTTTGATGTTAAGATTGTAAACATTTCAGTGGAAAACGTGTTATATAGTTTGGTGCAACTGGATCCAGAAACATTCAAAGCATATACAGTGACATTTTTCGAACAAGTGCCTTCACTTGTCCAAGGCCCATTTTGGTTTGCTCACGAGACTGACTTGGTACGTTTATTGTTGCTTTACCTATACGGCGGGGTATACTTAGACACTGACACAATACTTCTAAAGCGCTTGGACTCTCTCTCGAAAACGTCACCGCTTGGGCAAATGATAATGCAACGAAATTAAACAGTGCAGTTTTGAAATTCCAACCACGCAATCGTTTCATTGGTGAATGGATAAAGGAGATGTTTTCGACACTACGATTCCATCAATTATTCAGCAAACGGGCCAGTGCTTTTTACTCGCGTAGCGGAGCGTTTCCCAGAATTCATCTGTGGCAACAGCGTTAATGATACAGAGACGGATGGATCGTGTTTTCTTAGTGGCAAATGATGCCCTATATATTTATCTAAGGTTAGCCAAACTTTCATAGCGACTGCTAATTTTTTTTATATATAGATTTTTAAATATTTATGACATTACAGAAATCGCGACTTTGGTAATTTCTCCATGAAATACTGGTTTTTGGTCATAGCATGCTATAGTAAACTACCCCAAACATATACCCCAAACAGCCTAATCAAATGTCAAATTTGACCTTGACCCTCATTTTCAAGGTCATTCGGCTATTTCATGGAGAAATACTGATGTGTGCTAAAAGTGATGTTTTGTTGACACCCCCCCCCCCAATTCGCACATGCTCTTTCAGAATAAGGGGTCAAATTTAACCCGTGACCTTCACATGACCTTGTAAGTGCCCATTACCTTCAAGTTCAAAGGTCAATTTATCTATATTTGTCATTTTTGCCTATGTCTTACCTCCATATACCTGCTATTATACAGATATACTGCCTTAGAATAGTTTGTTAACATAACTCACAATTAAGTCAAGGGGTCATTAGGTCAATAAACTATTACACACTATCTTTTATTGATTGACGAAAGCATTCCCACACCTATTTATCAGGGGAATCCTCCGCCACTGGCGTCAGCCAGTTGCAGTCTAGTTATTATTGTTGCTTTGTTACATGTATTTAAGACGGACTAATGTACCTTATCTTTTATATTTTACGATTGTTTTAATTAACACCAATTATTATAACGTACGGTCATTACTAGCATTGTAATGTACCTCTCTGAGCCAAACCTTTGCTTCTATAATTGACGTGGATCCGTGATAGATTGTTTATTTTGCATAGAAAAAGGCAAATGTCAATGAAAATTAGATTATAGAAAAGAAAGAATGGCACGCATGAACTTGTTTTGCAGTGATAAATTTATTATTGATATAATATAAATTTACCGTCGGAGAAGTCTGCTGTGTGAACATCGAAAGCCAAATCGTGTAGATCTAGTACATACGTACGTTGATTCTATTTGGCTGGAAAAAAATCAGAGGCATGGAGTATATAAAACCTTATTGGCTTCATTGACCCCGGAAAGTTTACCGTCTTTTGCCATAGCTTTGATGTAATGGTTCGCGGAATTGACGGCGGGGGGACAGGGTGAGTTGATATCCCCTCCATCTCTGAGGACCTGCAACAAGGCAGCCACGGCGCCGGTCACAAACGGGGCTGCCATGGAGGTGCCACTCTTTTTAACGTATCCAGAGTTTTTTTGGTAGTCAGCAGATCCGATATCCACCCCCGGGGCGTGCAAGTCTACGCAAGAACCATAGTTACTGAAACTAGCCTTACCGTAATAGACATCATACGCGCCAACAGTGAGTGCACCGGTCGCACTGGCTGGAGAGTAATTGCAAGCGTCTTCATTGTAATTACCAGCTGAAACAATTACGGGGATTCCAGCAGCGAGTAGATCATCGACTGCGTCGTTCAGAGACTTGAGGAACGGCCCACCGAGACTTAAGTTAACAACGGAGAGTTGCCAAGTGCTTTTCACTCTTTTTTTTACCCACAGACAACCATTCAATATATCGGAAAGAGCGCACCAAGAACATGAACAAACCTTCACGGAAATGATTTTAGCACGCTTTGCCACGCCAGAATTGGTTCCCGCGATGATACCGGCCACGTGAGTACCATGACCACAGTCGTCAACACTTGTAGATGTAGGCCAGCCTGGAGAAATAAAAAGCATGCGTCAAATGTAGCTTTTTTTCATGTGTTGCACCCCACACTTGTCTTTGTTCAACTCCACTTTTTCGTGAGATAGTCTAAGCACGGCCCTAGCTATCCTCATAAAGAATGTCTTTGAATTCATGTCTAGCTTTCTATATATGTGTAGATACATACAGGAAACAAGGCGACAAAGCTGTCAAACAATCACCTGTAATAGACGTCTGCTGTCGTCGTCATCATTGCCGTCGTTGCCGTCTCCGTGCGCTTTCAGAGATAACACGATTAGTAGATAAATAGAAAAGCATTTGATCTATTGACTACCTACACAACCGATGCACATTCACAAAATACAGGTCGAGTTAAAAAAACAGCTTGATCGGACCATTTTTTCAGAGGTAATTCTGTTTTTTTTTCTTGTATTTTTTTCTCTATATATGCAATAAAGACAACGCATACAGATGTTTACGCGTCTGCCTTATTATTAGTCGAGTAGCCAGAACGCTAACCCTGCAATGTTTTTTCCTGTAAACTTTTTTCGCTGAAATGCATTCTTTAGGTCGAGAGAAGCAAAATTAGCTTGGTTGCTATTTCCGAGACCTTGAGCATTTTTCAATATGGCCGTCAATTTATGAGAAAAAATAGAAAAACGAGCAGAAGTCGCCGGGTAAACTTTATTGACAGCTTTTTTGAACGTGTATCCTATCAGGAGAGCAAAACAGTACTAGTGAATACACTTAAGCACGTTACATATAGCAAAAAAGCCAAAATGGCCGTCAAAACATAAGGCAGAAAGTAAAAACTGCTGCAAAATAAGTTCGTTTTTTGCAAATTAAGTCTTATTAAAAACATTTCTGCCTTTTCTATTTATGTCCATTATGATAATTTGTTAGTCATGATCCTAAACTCTCAGAAACTGCTTATTTGACATTAATCAGATGGTGGCAGACGGTGCCATCTCCTGAGAGTCCATTTGCCACTCCGACGAGCCCCATAGTCAAAGCTTGCTATGTTATATCTTGCAAGCTTTTTTAAAAGAAATTGTTTCATCTGGGTTACAAAACTTAGAGAAGCTTATAAGCTTGACTTTATTTGCCAGTTGATACGTAGGAGATATTGACAATTTTTCAAAATTCAAGATGGCCGTCAATTTGTTATGTGAATAGCGAGAGCCATACATTCAAATAAAAAAAAAATAATGCTTCACTCCATTGTTCATCATTGCATATTTATATTTATGTCCATGCAAAGTGCGATCATTTATTTCATTTTTGCAAGTTATTTTAATAAAAATGGCCTCCAAAACATAATGGAAGGGCAAAGAAACAACTGTAAAACTACAAGGCTTTTAACTGAAATACACTTTAACTGGAACAAATATAAATACATATATAAAGTGAAAAACGATATACCTGCGTTCAAGACACAGCACACAATAAAACATATTTTTAGGTTAAATGATACAAACAAGGAAAACCAATATGTCCGTCAATGCTGCTCTATGATCAACATTGATTGCGGATATCTCAGTCCTGACAACTAGTTTTCCATTCTAAATCAAAAATTAATAAAAAGGTATTATCATTCTAGTATGCGTAAACTAAATCATTTTGAAATAAAAAAGGCGTCAAATCGTTTTCTTCAGGTTGGACTATTCTTATCCTTTTCTTGTAAACTTTTTAAATATTTTAACAGCTATGGGTAAAGGCATTTTTGTTGTTTAACAATGAATTTTATTATAAATAACCGAGATCCAAGCAGGGGTATACAAACCCAGAGGTTAGGGCCCATGAAGTCAGCTATTCTGGACAACGTGACATAGTACGGGGATATGCGAGGGTTATCCATCGACATCATGTATTCGAAATGTTATTTTTGCCAATATATACTTACAGATAATGGAAGCTTTGAGATAGTAATGTATGCATTTTTCTACTTGTAGGGTAGATGTAATTATCCATTGTGCATTTATTGATGACTTAGTGCTCGGGTAGTTAAGATAATGATGAGTTGTCATGTTGCCATGGTTCATTGCTCATGGGTAAGCTTTTTTTTTTTTTTTTGCAAAAATGGACCAAATACACATTGAGCAATACTCAGTGGGCATCTGCACATTTTGAGGATTGGTTTTGGAGGCCTGTAAAGGCCCAAAAAAGGTCACCCATGTTGTTAGTCCAGTGAACGGAATCATGTCATGTCTATCATGTGAACAACGTACATCTCTGGGCACTGGGTGTGAGGGGAGTCTGATTTGAGCTATAATGTATGGGCTGTTCCCACCCCACAATCAGGAACCTGGTTGAATGCCACAACATGCCAGGCTCTGTTAGCGATATACCGCAGCCAGGGCGAGAGAGTGTCAACTTCAGACCAGGATCACTACACCAGGTTGCATCAGCTACGGGAGCAGTTTCGCCATGCCAGTCGTACAGCACAAGAAGCACCCGGCAGGAACAACAACCGGAGCAGCAGCCCCACTGTGCGTCGACGCTTGCTGGCGGTCAACCGATGGTGGTCGTTGATGGCAACATACCAGTAACTGCTCGTCAGTACATAGATCAGATCCTGCAACCTCACATAACCTCGTTAATGCAGCAGAAAACTGATATCACCTTTTCCCAACAGGACATGACCCGTTCACATTCGGGGTAGGACATCCCAAGGGTGGATGTCCTACCTCGGCCTGTCTATTTTCTGTATATGAATCCGATTGAACACTTGTGGTACTACATATATCTTGGCCCTTCGTTGGCCAAGGCAGCAGCTGATCGAGGCACTACGACAAGGCTGGAATAGGATTCCACACGACACCATCCCATCCACATTTATTGCCCGAGCATGCGCCAACAGATCGCCGCCTGCATCGAAGCAAGCGGAGATCGTACCGGTTATTGACCATTGTGACTTTGTGTTGGGCTGGTGCCATT
Organism: Lingula anatina; assembly: GCF_051362555.1. Lineage (NCBI taxonomy): Eukaryota > Metazoa > Brachiopoda > Lingulata > Lingulida > Lingulidae > Lingula > Lingula anatina. The sequence goes on along the minus strand of NC_141776.1, from coordinate 17,169,277 downwards.
TTTGTTTTGCAACTATTCATGAAACTTAAGATTTTTGGTTCTGTATACCAATGTCCTAAACAAATGATTCATATCAAAATAATCCAGTTTAGAGCTTCAAAATAACAATTATTTTGAAAAATATGGCCTCAAAGATTTTAATGGCTGTCAGTATATAACCAAAGATTTGTAAGATGTTTTGCTTATTGACTCTTAAAAATGCAAAGTTAAAAAAGTGCAGTAATAAGAAAAACAAGAAATACTGTTATATACTGATGAAATATTCTTACACGTGCCAATCTCAACAAAAAGAATGGTAAGTTTTAAAGCTAAATTTTATGTACATACTGAAAAAGTTATGATAAAGATATAAGATTAAAATATTAAGGTATGATCAATATAAAAACAAAAACGAAAAAAATGATAAGGTTAATATTTTTACAAAAGTTAAATTAAATTACACTCACCCCCCCTCCCACCCCCCGTCCCCACCAACGGACTTGGTTGGACTCCATGTAAATATAAGAGTCCCGATTGCAATTTAACATTTTGGACTCCCTGTGCCCAAATTCCTGCAGAAACCCCTGTTGGCCCTTGATAAACTTTCTGTATTAAAAAGAGAACTTACGTAATGGTCAGTCCTGTCAATGATCTTCTTTTATAGAGTTTTAGTATAACTGTACCTTACAAGTACACTTTGTCAATAAATAACAGGGTTAGATATATTTTATTATACGCCGAATTATCAGTTTAAAACGTTAATTAACTGCTTTTTACCTTTTTTGGGCATGTTTTCGCGGTCATTTGAAATGCGGAATATCATGCACTTTAAACCCGACTCTTTGCTATGTTACACAATTATTTATTTATAATCTAATGATATTATAATATATTTTTATATTATTGACGGCCATCTTGAATTTTGAAAATTGATCAATGTTCCATATCTAGCCACTGCCAAGAAAGCCCAAATTAAATTGGCTTTTATACCCCCAAAGTGTTAAATTCTTTTTAAAAATTCAGGGAATAACATTCTAAGTATTTGACTATGGGACCCGGAGAAGTAGCAAACAGACTCTTGGGGGGTTACTGAACTGTCAGATAAGCTTATTCTAAGAGTTTCGGGTCATGACTAACAAAATATTATAATCAACATAAATAAAAAAAAGGGGGATATGTTTTTTATAAAAATAAATATGCAAAAAACAAATAGTCCATGAGCCAAATTGAAAAAAGGCCTTATTTAAGGATTTGGCTGCACCCCCCGTCAGGCAAAGGTTTTATGATTGATTCTTGTAGTTTAGAACCTGAATTTTTCATTTCTGCTTGTTTCCGGCTTGAAAAAGTGTCCGTTTGTACCGGAAACAGGCCAAATCCAAGATGGCCGCCAGTAAATTCATGTGTCAACTGTAAATACAAAAATTGATTTGAAAGTTACTTAACAACTTAATATTATCAAAATTTGCACTGATCACGAGTACTTTGGCCTTCTTTGATTTTTCAGGCACTTTACATTTTTCAAGATGGCGACTGAATCCAAGATGGCGGCCATTTTCCTTACTTTTTGTGAAAAAATACAAATACCTAAATTTGAAATTTTTTTTTATTAACCAAAAATTAGGAATGTTTTACATGTTTTGATGTATTTGAATAAGTTGAAGTCTATATTTTTAATTTTTACCAGTTAATTTATCACAAAATTGTACATTTGAACACAGATGGCTCTAATCCAAGATGGCCACCACATAAAATGGGCTTTTTGTTTTGATATGTCAACAAGAGTTTCTCAGTATAAAACATCTCAGACTACTTAATGGAGGATTTATTGCACAGGTCATGGTATGAAATGTATGACTGAATAATTTAAATTGTTTTGAGATTTTGTTCAGGGTATAAAAATCCAAAATGGCCGCCAATTTCTGGATTCAAAACGTACATTATTTTGATTTGCATGTTAAAAAACATTAAATTGAATAATTAGCAAATTAAAAATATTTATTTTCAGATAAATTTATCTGTATTGCAATCTCATTTTGCTTCTTGGACACTTTATTCTGTCAAAAAGTGGTTAATTTTTCTTCATTTATCATGATTCCCTAAAGTTTGCCATTGATAAAAATGAACTGCACGCTACCCGTATGGACAATACCATACGTTATGAGCCTTACGTAAAAGGCTATTTCTGAGCTTTATTGTTGAAGTATGGAATGGAATATATAACTGAATGATTCAAAATGCTTTTAGGCTTGTAGTTTAGGGTTGAAAAGTCCAAAATGGCCGTCAATTTCTGGATTCAAAACAAACGACATTTTGATTTGCATGTTGAAAAGCATCAAATTGAATGATGGGCAAATGATTAAAGACTATATTTTGATAAACTACAGTGTCCTTTTACTGTTTAGAATCTAATTTTTCCAAAAAGTAATTATCTAAGCTCCAATCATCAAAAAAATACAAGATGGCCACCAACAAAAATGAATTTTAGGTAAACATGGATGAAAACACACTGTTGAGTCGTAATTTTATACATGCATATATATATATGCCTGTGCTTAATAAGGTTGAGTGAATCTCAAATGCTTTGACGTTTTCTTGAACAGAAATTGATGCATAACACACAAGGGACAGCAATTTTTTTCAGCAGCAACTATATAGGTTAGTAAAATGACAATTTTCAATATTGCAGACAAAATGTATGCCCAAAATGCCCTAACAAGAGTGACGTACATCATTTACAACTTAAGGATCAATAGTTTGTTATATGGGGGGTGGGCTGTAAAATTTAATTTTCATATGATAGCACTTCTTTTGTTACATTTCAAATGGACTTGGGTTACTGGTACATTGCTTGTTGAAAGTTCCCTGTCAAGCTTGACGAAAGAGCCAGGATCTCAGTCAAAAAAGGGACTTACTAGTAGTAGTGATAAGATTTCTCACATTCTGCTAGGTGTTGATCGTAAAGAAGAATCAGAATTATCCTAATCTCAAGCAACCAAAAGGTAAAATCTTTAATTTATCTGAAAAAAAGGGATGGATAACATGCAGCTGTAGCATTATTCTACATGTATAAATCCGGGAAGCAATCACTATCATAAACTAAGGGTGCTTTCCCAGAGATTTAGATCGATCTAGAGATTAAGATTTAGATCGACCTAACTCCCTGGGGGTTCACGCTAAATTGCAGTCAGCCAAGCGGGCACCATAGTTAATTACCCCCTTACAGCTTTTAGTAGGCAGGACAGACGCTTAAGCCGGCCAAGCTGACAGTAATCTAGTGAGACTCCCCACAGGGATAGATCGATCTAAAAATCTATGGAAATGGGGTGTAAGACCAGCAAAGAAGTTGCAAGAAAATGTCTGGATCTCCAAGAACATCTTTTGTCTCTTTAGAGAACAGTGCTGGATAATAATACATTCAGGGAACTCATGAAGTGGTGCTGCAAAGTGAAGTACATTGATGGTGAATGATGTATGGCACATGTAAGTGACGATGAAGGAGTTCAAGCACAACATGACAAATGATGTTTATGATACAATGTATATATAGGTGCAGGTAATTCTTGCACTTCACGGATAGGTACTGCTCAATATGTTCCATTATTTCTTTTAAAATCCAACATTATTCTGTTGAGAGAAAAAATATTTGGATATCCAAACATTGGAGAAACACAGACTAAAACAAACTTTCTTAATAAACTAATTAACAAATAGATCACCACCAAAATCTACTTACTTTTAGCCTAAAAAATGACCTATCCTGAACACTTCAGTCTATCCTGAAATTTTTGAGTTAGGCTGATAACAATCTGAGAAACCATAACAAATGGACAAGCGAAGGTGAAAATGTGACCTTCTCGGAAGAGGTAATAAAGCATGCATACTAAGCTCCCGCATACATGTGTGTATATGGATCAGAGACCTGAACACAGGGCAAGAGGCTCACTCTCTTAAAACAAAGGTGTTTGCACACAACCTTTGGCATCATCAGGCAAGCCAGAGTAACTATTACAGAAGTTTTAAACAGGCATTTCTGTGCTAAAGAAGACTAAGTTGACTTGGACATGTGAACTAGATGAATGTTGCATAGCAAAATCCCAAAACAGCTGTCACCTGTACTATTTGACCAATTGGTTTTGGGTAGCAATCTCAGAGGAAGACCATGGTTGAGACTTAAGGACTGAAACTTGCAAAAGCAGCCTGTTTAATTCCACACAGTGACACACTGGCAAAGGAGTAAACATTATCTAGAGCAAAGTAGATTAAATCTAATTGTCTCTCAAAGAAAGACTAAAAGAGGTCAACAACTCGCTACAGCAAAATGAACAGACTTTGAAGCAAAATCACCATGAAATACTGACATAAACCCTGTAACACCTCCCTTGCTTGTAGATTCTAAAACAGAACTTGCTTATAAAACATGAAAAAGATGAGCCATGAGAGAATCCGACGTTAGAAGACTATGGATACCAAATTGAGACATTCATTGCTGCATAAGACTCTTAACTTGAGTGGTGACCATATTGAATATTGTAGACATGAAACTGGTTTAAAACATAAAATAATTAAACTTCTTAATAAAGTCTTAACTTTTTAAAATTATGTATTCAAGAAATATTTGACGTAATGATTGTCCCAGCCCCATTATTTGAAAATCATTTGCAGTGGCACCCCATCTTGACTTTATTGATGTTTTTGGCCATTACTTACTAGCAAAAGGAGACTGGAATTCAATCAAATTAATTAAATGTATAACTTTTCAGAATTAACATTTGATTTCGATTATTTTTACTTTTTTATTTACATGAATGGCTTATGGTAAGAATTCACAGTTAATAGTGGTATTGTTGCCATCTTGGATATCCTGTCATATTTGAAACATTTGAAATATTTTAAATAGAGAAAGCTTCGAAATCATACCAAAATAGGAAAAAGGAGTCTGCAATATATACAGTTTCATCAAAAACGTACATAACGCCTTCTGTATTCATTTTCAATGCAGTTTGATTTTTTCTCATTACGTACAGAGAATTTATGGGCAAAAAATCAGAGGGGATCATTTGTTCAATTCTGTAGCCTTCCAAAAATTTGAACTGAATTAAACAATACTGTAGATGAATTATTGCATGAAAAAGACATTCAATTTGAAATCTAGAAAGACATAAAGCTTTCGTTCATAATCAACTCACTATAATCAACTCTTTTTCATTGGTAGCCGTCATTGATTTATGGCAATCAAGTAAAATATGATGAATTTAAGGAAATATGAATGGTCAAAGTAGCAAGAAAGGCCTGGATGTTAAAGATACATCACAGTGGTTTTAAAATAATGTTTCTTTAATTTCTCTCTCTATATATATTATTAGTAATGAATCAGATAAGTAAGCATAATTAATGTACGTAATAGCAGCCATCTTGAATATCAATTGCAATGTAAAAATCTGAGAAAGTTTCTTTGAAATAATTCAAAGAAAAAGTTATTTAGGATAAAAAGTAATTTAAAAATGAGTTCAAAAAAGTACAGAAATACTGTGTACGCAATTTAGTAAGGCTCTCAACGAGGTATTGTCCACACAGGTAGTTGCAGTTCATTTTCAACAATGGCCAACTTGGAATCATGATAAATGAAGCAAAAAAATCACTTTTTGACAGAATGAAGTGTCCAAGAAGCAAAATGAGATTGCAATACAGATAAATTTATCAAAAAATAAATATCTTTAATTTGCTAATTATTCAATTTGATGTTTTTCAACATGCAAATCAAAATAATGTATGTTTTGGATCCAGAAATTGACGGCCATTTTGGACTTTTCAACCCAAAACTATAAGCCTAAAACCATTTTGAATCATTCAGTTATATATTCCATTCCATAACTTGAACAATAAAGCTCAGAAATAGCCTTTTAAGTAAGGCTCACAACGTGTGGTATTGTCCATACGGGTAGCGTGCAGTTCATTTTTATCAATGGCAAACTTGGAATCATGATAAATGAAGAAAAATTAACCACTTTTTGGCTGAATAAAGTGTCTAAGAAGCAAAATGAAATTTCAATACAGATAAATTTATCAAAAAATAAATGTTTTTAATTTACTTATTATTCAATTAATGTTTTTTAACATGCAAATCAAAATAATGTACGTTTTGAATCCAGAAATTGGCGGCCATTTTGGATTTTTATACCCTGAACAAAATCTCAAAACAATTTAAATTATTCAGTCATACATTTCATACCATGACCTGTGCAATAAATCCTCCATTAAGTAATCTGAGATGTTTTATACTGAGAAAGGCTTGTTGACATATCAAAACAAAAAGCCCATTTTATGTGGTGGCCATCTTGGATTAGAGCCATCTGTGTTCAAAGGTACAATTTTGTGATAAATTAACTGTTAAAAATTAAAAATATAGACTTCAACTTATTCAAATACATCAAAACATGTAAAATATTCCTAATTTTTGGTTAATAAAAAAAAAATTCAAATTTAGGTATTCGTATTTTTTCACAAAAAGTAAGGAAAATGGCCGCCATCTTGGATTCAGTCGCCATCTTGAAAAATGTAAAGTGCCTGAAAAATCAAAGAAGGCCAAAGTACTTGTGATCAGTGCAAATTTTGATAATATTAAGTTGTTAAGTAACTTTTAAATCAATTTTTGTATTTACAGTTGACACATGAATTTACTGGCGGCCATCTTGGATTTGGCCTGTTTCCGGTACAAACGGACACTTTTTCAAGCCGGAAACAAGCAGAAATGAAAAATTCAGGTTCTAAACTACAAGAATCAATCATAAAACCTTTGCCTGACGGGGGGTGCAGCCAAATTGGATTTTTTGGCCTTTGGCTCATGGACTAAAACTGATTCTGCAGCTTTTATCATTTTCTGCCTTATGTTTTGACGGCCATTTTGGTTTTTTGCTTAGTGGTACGCGATTAAGCGTATTCACTAGTACTGTTGTGCTCTCCTGATAGGATACACGTTCAAAAAAGCTGTCAATAAAGTTTACCCGGCGACTCCTGGTCGTTTTTCTATTTTTCGTCATAAATTGACGGCCATATTGAAAAATGCTCAAGGTCTCAGAAATAGCAACCAAGCTAATTTTGCTTCTCTCGGCCTGAAGAATGCATTTCAGCTAAAAAAGTTTACAGGAAAGAACATTGCAGGGTTCGACTATTGGGCCTATGGGAGTGGCGACTCGACTATATCTTCAAACTTCAAACTGAATGTCAGAACTATTAAATCAATTGCAAATTCTCCACATATTGACATTTTCAAGGTATTACTTAGAACTCACATGGGCCTGAAGCACTGTGCTAGTTACATGTTCTGCATGTCCATGATATATTCACTTAATCAATGAAAATCGATGCTGATTATGCTACTATGCATTATGTCATATTGCTTTAAAATTGACAAAATAACATTTTTTGTTCATCATTTTTTCTACTTCATGTCTGTACATTTGACAGCTGTGCTGTCTTGTTCAATCATCAGGCTATAGTTCGTAAAATGAAATTTAGAGAAAGCAAATACGTATATTGTTAGTATCATCAGCGTTGTTTTATCATTTCACTTTTGAGTTATTTTGCTACTGATCATTACTTTTAGCCCAACCTTAAATGACCCCAAAATAAATTCCCATTTCCCGCACATTGAATTCCACACGCATCCAAAACCGTATTTGCAAAGTAAATCTTTGTGTTTCCCTCACCATCCCTCTCCAGCATTTTTAGCATGCTTTCGGGTATACTCACCAATGGTAACTCTCCCTGTGAAATCTTCGTGGTTTGGATTGATGCCCGTGTCTACCACATATACATCTATTCCATTTCCATCGCCCCAGCAATGAAACTTGGAATTGCTTGGAACATCATCAAGATGATCCAACCCCTGCAAGTAAGTTTGGAGTATACAACAAGGCAGCAAATCTTTCAAATGTACAGACAAATAGCAGCGAGGAAAACTGTCTTAGTGCCAGCTCATGCAATAGAAAGTAAAAAAGCAGCCTTAAAACCTAGCAAGCTATATAATGGAAAATTTCAAAAAGATATGGAAGAATCTTTAATGGAGATGGTAAGAAAAATGACCCGTATTAGACTTGGTTCCCATGGCTTGATCAAACCAACAGGATCGGTCTAACTCCATAGGGATTCACGCTAATTTGCTATCAACTTAAGCTACTGTCACGCCTATTGAATCAGCTAGGGGGTAATTAATTTCCGTGCACGTTCGGCCTCCTTAAGTTGATAGCAATTAAGTGAGAGCCCCTTTGGAGAAATATCGATCCGAAGTTAGTGCGATAATCTCTGGGAATAGTCTCTTACAGTCCAAATAGTCACGGCAGAATAGCAAAAATGACTAAGTTAGTATATATCACTTTGGAATTAGAAAAAAACTAATACAGGTATATTTATGATAAGCCAACTTTAACAAGTGTAGATATAAAAATTGAAAAAATGTAAGCGATAGTGTATTTTTCGTATTTTTAAAATGAGGAGTTCGTGACGGAAAGTGAATTGTTCTGAGTAATTAAATTGACAAATCTTGAGAAAAAGAGGAATAAGTAAGGTATTTGAAAACTTTAGGTAATAAGATCGATCTTTCTGACCGGAAATCAGCATTAACATACCCATCGACCAATCCCTGATAAACTGTAGTCGTCGGTGCAGAATCGCGTGTCTAGTTTTAACTTGACATCTTGCTCGAGTTCCTCAATGACACCTGTGAGTCGGCGCAAACTTAGTAGGTCGCTCAAAACAAAATAAGATAAATCCATTAATGCAGTCTGCATTAGTAAAACAAACATATGATCATTTATTGATGAACAATGCTTGTTTTAAATTACTTTCTTAATTCAAAATTAATGTCATGTGTAATATATCGGAAGTTTACAGGAAATACGAAGGTAAAATATTCCAATTATTAAGAAAAAATTTTACATTTACGCAAGAACGAATACAAAACAAAATGGTTACGAATCCGTTGAGCCAAACCTGTCACTTATGTTTCGTAGAACAACGAAGTGATTTTTTCTATCAAACTTTACTTCTTGTCTTCGCCCAGCTCCTTTGATAATTTTACGGACTAGAGGTAGAAATGAAAAAATATAAGAACGTTCCTGGTTGATGCTTTACAGATGGTATGCATAAGGGGATACACTATAGTAGAGCTATTTCGAAACCTTAGCCCATAAGAGAGCATTTACATCGAGAAGAGCCGAGGTCTAGTAATCCTTTAATGGTCTCTAAATGACATTCATTGAGAGACCATTAAAGGATTACGCGGTCTCCCTTTCATGTGGTCTGCCATATTTAGGTCGCGGCCTTACTAGACCTCGGCTCTTCTCGATGTGAATGCTCCCTTATAGAAACTGAACACATTTTGTGAGCTGAAAAAACACCACTGCTGAGATGGCAGGTGAACACGATCTAAAAACGTTCAACATCACGTCACTTTAAACATTTCTTTCAGAGGTAGATCTTTTCTGGTAATATGCCAACGTATAAGAACAAAGTGGTACGTGCTTGCTTGTCGTGTTTCAACGTCAGCGGCGTTCAGTTGAAGTTTACCGCCATAACCGCGAAGGCTATAAGGCGGAAGTTTTTGGTTTATACTGCCCCCAAACCGTAACAAGATACCACTTTTTTGAAAAAAAATATATATAGGTCAGCAAATGTTTGAAGTTTCAATATATGTATCATTCAAGTCTCATTTTAAATTTAGTGTCAAATAATTTAATGATTCTAGCTACATATTTTGACAACAGATATTATATTTTAATATATATGTATATCATGACATTTCTTTTTTCTATATCAATAAATTTAGATTAAAGAAAAAATTACTTAATTGCAAGAACTGATGGATTTTTGGACGCCATCTTGGATAAAGCAACCATTTTAAATACAAATGAATAATTAAGGCTACATCCTGCCAGGTCTTTCATATTTCCACAATATGTACACAACAAAAACATCTACACTTGAACTAACTGAATATGTGTACATAAGCAATTCAGCCCATTTTTCCAATAAGCATATTCAGAAACAACAGCAGGCCTTTGGAGGATGGATTTAGAATTCTATATAATACATTTGTTCTATCAATTTTGGAGGCTGTCTGATGTATTTCTTTTGACCGTGCTTGGTCACGTCAACTATTAACAACTTAGCTGTTAACAACTAGCAGTCCCGATATGCATGCACGTTATGTTAAGATACTTCATGGTATATATTACCACTTTATGGGATAAATGCCCTGATTTTACTGTCAAATCGACTTCATAGGATAAAATGCGACTTCATCTCCACATAAGATATTGCCTGCGACTTCATGGGATAATGGTGAAGAGAGTGCCTACTGTCGGTCCTACGTTATGAAAGATAATGTTTTTTTAAATATCATGTTTTTGTACTGTAAATATTATTCAAAATTGGTTTCAGATATATTAACAAACTTGTATGACTGAATAGGATTGCTGAAGCAACTTTAGTGCTATTGGGTGTATGCTTCGAGCGATTTTAAAATACTTGTGCATATACAGGTGAGGATCCAGGATTTCTAAAAAACCAGTATATTTACAGGAGGTTTTGGTCAGCGTTGAAAAAAAAAGGGGGGGGGATCCAGACCCCCCTGAACCCTCCCTTCCCGGATCCGCTTGATATGTGAAACTACTGGATCAGGTAAACCAGGCTATGAAAACATTATTTACGCCTAGGTTATGGGATTATAAGATAGATGAATTAACAAAACAGGAATAATAAATAAATAATAGTGCTGAAAAAGAAGCAGTGAAGACATATACTTGTGTACTACAATCGTCTTGATCAAGTCGCGTCCCACTCTGAAAATACTAATTTTTCCATAAGGCAAGGCACGCGCAAGTGTTATGCTCTACGTCTGTCCCTTAATTGGTTTCCGAGAGGCTCTGTTCTGGCTGGCTCTCTTTTGGCCCGAAAATATTACCTATCTGCATTTGGAAACCTGCTAATAAGGATAAGGCGTTCGGGGGAGCGGGGGTATTTGTTGTTTAGCAGCCTAATTAACGTGGTTGATCTGCGAGATCAACAGGCTTGTAGGATGATATTTATACAGAACAAATTGATAAAACTGAAAAAGTTAAGTTGCAAAGTAACCTTGCGTCTCAGGTATATTGCGAATAATTGCTTATTCCTATCATGCTTCGACCTTACCCGAGCCCTTGTAATTGATACCCTGTTACTTGGTTTTGATGTGAAAGTCTAGAGCTTAAATTAACTATAATCGCAACTGCAGCCCGGAGACCCATTACACATGATAGTTGTAAAGCCTCATTTTGCAACCAAAGAAATAAGTGAAAACGCAATTTGCGACTGTAACGCCTTAAGCAACGAATTTATTTAATGTAACTGAAACGATCTGAAATAATATATGGATAGAATTGTTACCTCGACACCATAGGCTGAATCTAGTCTCTGTTCCTGGGATGGATGATTTATATTTTATACATTATATCAATTTTGCCATCTCCCCCTAGAACGCAACAATCATTTTTTAATTGGATTCCTTGACCTACATTCAAGCACTCGACTGTATCTGTTCAGTGCTGTGTGATGCCCTTCTATTTTTCAAGGACCCATTCACATTCATATAATGACACTTTGATGAATCCCCAGTATTTCATTCTCTCCGCCATCTATCTGGACAGCTGACCGTTTCAGTACATTTAGATTCCAGACTTTCCGACCTTTAACATTTTCATTAAGTATATAGGCCAGGGGGTCTTTCTTTTGAACCAACCGAGATATTCTCGAAATATTATGTTGCATATCAATAAAAGCTTATTTTGACAGCTTGTCATTTAAAATAATAACATTAATGTTATAGTTACATAAGAAATACTAGTATAGCACGAATAATGGGATAGACGGTTTGTTAAAGAAATAAATGTACAATTTGTAGAGTTTGACGAAATGATGACGTAACAAGATGATGTAACTAGATGATGGAACCATTATTCACTAATAGGTAGTACCAGAATACCGGAGTATTTTAATACCAAATTACCGTGAATCTGAAATGATAAAATAATTAAACAAAAATCAAAGAAAAATAAAATGTCTAACCAATATTCTGACCTTGTTACATTGTCTTAAACTAACTCGTCTTGACTGTACTCAGACTGACTGGGAAATATTATATGTGGCAATTTGTACACACAGCCTACACTTACTAGTGGCTCAAAGTAAACAATAACACTCAACTTGTAATATGACACTGCTCAATTAATTAAATTAAATCATTTAACACACTATGAATGTAGTGACATAGAAATATATCAAAAAATAAGAAATTAATTCTAATATAGTATTTGTAACATAAAGAATAGACTATAATAACATGTCTCTAATCTAAATAAACCAGTAAATACAGTTTAACACTCACAACTTTGGCCCCTTTTGCCCTTGTGCACGTAATCTCAAGTTGTCCTAAAGAATAGATATGTTCTTTAGCAAACAGACATTTAAGTCTACTAACAATAACTTTCAATCTAAAAAGAAAACGAATATGATACTACTTTAAATCTGATAAACTGATTAAACTGCTTTTCTACTGATTCTTAATAAAATGCCGTGACAAGTAATAATTATATAATCTTTAATGTTAATCATGTGCACTTTATAAGAAGAAAACCGGGTTGAAATGCACATAACACTTATCTATAGAAGCAAGTTCAGTTTAAACCATGTGGCATGCTCAGAGAACAAAGAACCGAGGGTGATACAATCTTCTATTATTAAAATTATACCTTTAAAATTGCATTAAAATATAAAATATTGTTACCTTGGTTTCCTGGTGTCGAATCAACTACCCCCCAAGGACAGCCCAACCCCCTGTTGCACTAAAATTCCAATATTTCCATGCACATCCCTGAAGATGGGTCTACCAATTTTCAAAGTTTCAACTTCCTACCTGCAATAGTCTAGGAGGAGATAGCGGAAATTACTAACACAAAGACGCACGGACGGGCAGGATAACATGATCCCAGACATTTGTCCCAAAAGTGCGGGGATAAAAATGTTACACAATTAATGTTGAGCAACATTAAAACCTCTCTACCAAGTAGAGCCCTCTACCTACAGTGGGAAGACGCATTAATCTTGTTACTATAAACCTACGCCGTCAATCAAATCACCCACGGTCAGCTATATGTCCTAGTTTAAAGGCAGACAATGTGTTTATCTTGACTATGTTTATCTTATAGTGTCCTAGACCCACCATGATTCAACGTCCAAATATTGACAGTTTTTAATTGTCCTGAAATCTGAAAAATCTCAAAACTAAATGGACGAATCAAAGAACTTGCTAGGCTTTCCTTAATTCACACGGAGCTCTTGAAACAGAGTACATTTTTATAGAAGTTAAACTCACGGGTATATACGAGAACATCTGAAAACAACAGGTTTAAAAAACTCGAACGTGATAAAATATGCGCTATCGTGTGTGTGAACAATGTTACATGTACACCCCCCCCCCCAATAGCAAAAATTCGCGCCATTTTCGACATTCGAATTAAACATGATATCGACCTTTTCACCTAATTTCCACTCCCAACCAGAACTGAAACATGTTTAAGCAGAAATGTCCCATGAAGTGGTAAATATCGCGAAGTCACCTGAGGGTCCTTATTTTTAACCGATGAAGTCGCCTTCTATCATAAAGTAGTAAAGCTTATCCTATGAAGTGGTAATAAAGGAGCTGGCAGAAATATGACCTAAGAGACCATTCCCACAAACATTTAAATCGATCTATCCCCCTGGGGAGTCACACTACATTGCTGTCAGCATGACCGGCTTAAATGTCTGCCCCGCCTACTAAAAGCTGTAAGGGGGTAATTAACTTCTGTGCACGCTCGGCTCCCGGAAGCTGACAGCAATTTAGCATGAACCCCCAGGGAGTTAGGTAAAACCAGATCAATCTAAATCTGTGGGAACCCAGTCGTAAGCTGACAATCGGCAAAGGGTGGAGTTATATACGTTGACTTACTTTGACCGTAGTTTGCATCAGGCAGAAGTCGAGCGACGTATTGTCCTGATATCCCAGAACCGTCCGTGAACTCAATAAGTGGCACTGAGGGAGATATCAATAAGACTGAATCACCGAAGGCTGAATTATTTATTTGCACTTGAAGTTTAGTAACGTTTAAATAAACACCATCTGATTTCTTCAACCGATCCGTGAGAAAAAAACACTCTTTCTCCGAAACTTCACACTATATTCCTTTGTAATTTGTTTCAGGTACATTCTAGGTAATGTTTTATTACCTCTAGTTCAATTCTAGCCATCTCTTCTGGGTCTCTTACTATGTTTTTTAGTTTATCGTCATTTAAGATTATTTGAGATTATTTGTCATGTAAGATTCGTACATGTACGGATAAATATCACAATTACCTTGCTGTGAATTTTATTTCACCACATTTGATAAAATATATCTACAAAATTTTAATCATTTAAATTGGGAAGAAGAATAATTTTAGATATTCTAATTGTTAAAATACATCACCAATCACTTGAACGAATCAGTAAAATGCACATTAATAAACTGCCTTTCCTTCATCAAATAAACAGAGCACAATCCCTCAGTTAACGACCTTGGAAATTCATCATGTAATTTTTTTCACTACTCCAAGACTACCATACTTTACGTGCAATCAGTCGACAAATCTACTTGCCTAAACCTTCGTCTTCCAACACTTTCAATACACCAGCGTCTTGTAGCTTCTTTCGAATGGTTCCGTGATCTTCTTTTTTCCTCGGTGGTGCCTCAGGTTCATCCTTTGACGTAATGTCGTTCAACTGCTCCAACCTCTGATTTGCAAATGTCATTGCAAACAGCCCGAAAACCAAAATACCCACCAGAGTAGATGACTGCATACTTCTATAAACGTGAGCAGATGAAACCTTTGAGTATTATATTATTTCAGACTTAAAAGTAATAAAATGATTTTAAATTAAACACCCAAAGATTTTTTTTAATTGCCCCTCTTATTTGTTTTTATATTAAAACACTTTCGCATTTGATTTACCTTTCATATCCCATTCATTATATATCACTAGCATATGTGTTAATTCTTAAGTAAACCCAGTAGCCTCCTCCGTGAGGAGTGATGCAACTTACCAAATGATGCTTCTTTGTTCTTTGAACAATGTCGTGTCCGTTGTGATGTGGCAACGTTCTGAGTTAGCTACGTACTATAAAGTTTAACTTTTATATTTTTTTCTCTCTCATCCTCTCACAATAAATAATAGGTAATTATGCTGAAGAGTTATTTTACCTGTATGTATTGCTTTTCACATTTCATTGTGTTCATCTCCTGTCATTAGCGTGTCAAACACTTTTTCCTATGGATCATAAATTGCACATAACTACGTGAAATTGTTTTCACGTAGCAAAATCATCTCAATTAAAATTGCATTTGCGATTGATCTGTATTAGTTATACTTTTTTCCAGAAAAATTGTAGAGGAGATAAGAGTGTGATTATCATAAACGCAGTGTAGTTGGGTTTCTGGTACTCATTTCGCACAATTTCTGGTTTTCATTCATTAAATGGATTTAAAATTCTCTCTCTGAAAATAAAAAATAATAATAACAGGTAATTATGCTGAGTACGCACACGGTATTTTACCTGTATGTATTGCTTTTCCCATTTCATTATGTTCATCCCCTGTCATTAGCATGGCCAAACACTATTTCCTATGGATAAAAAAATTGCACAGAAAACGTGAAATTGTTTTCACTTAGCAAAATCATCTCAATTAAATGAGATGATTTCGCTAAGATGAGAGCGTGATGACAATAAACGTAGTATAATTGTGTTGCTGGTGCTCTTTTCGCACAATTTTCTAACAGGTGTAGTAATGAGTTTTTCCTCATTTTTATTGATTTTGCATGGCCAGAAATGCGCAGCATTCACGCGATACGCGAGGGCGCTACACTAGGACTCAACTAGCCAATCATAGCACAACATTGACAAGTAGTGTTAGTTCATGGTAACAAGCGTCTGACATGTGCAGAGGAGTTTATTGTAATATATATTGTTCTTATTATTACATTATTAAATCTAACTGTGTATTCAAGTAGTAACTATACTGTACCAAGTCAGGTACTGATGATGTGCAGAGGTCATATATTCCAGAATAAGCCATTACCACTAATTTATAACTTTTATTTTTGTTTGATATGTTATTCATGAAAGAGTTCATGAAATATTATTTTAAGTTGTTAAATCGTGATCTTATTCTTTTTATATTCAAATAATTGAATAATTTGGGTAAAATTGGTCTTCTACTTCTTTTTTTTGCAAGTTTCCTTTACTACAAGGTTATTTAGGAACAGTTGCAGCATTAAAAATTAAAATAAATAGCAATCCGAAAGAAGAATTTTGCATAATTACTAAATGATGATAGGAATTTTGGATTAAGAGAAAAATTAAATAGTGATATTGTCAGTCAATTTATGTAGAATCTGATAATATGATTGAAAATACTGATTGAATTCTTGGCCTTGCACTGGGCAGTTTTACATTTGTGCCAAGTGCTTTTTTTGGACTCCATTGTACAGTGGTTAAAGTTCTTCAGTTGCCATGAAAGTTTTTAATCAGACTCTGTATGGTGCTGCCATCTGCTGGAGCTATCGGCAACGAATCAGTTTGCCTTTGTTTCTGAGTGAATCTACCGTCTAAAATCACTATTTCTGAAAATATTTGCGTTTTGCTGAGGGTAGGCTAGGCAATGCACGGCAAACTTCTTAGTACGTGTGTACAACAGAATTTTTTTTAAAACCCTAGCGATATTTGGTCAGGAGTTGCTTGAAGCATAGCACAGCGTTGCTGTCTATCGGCATCAGGCCGTTAGTTTGTCAATTATCACGAATTACCCACGAATCGCGAACCCATTCATTTTCCTATAGCAATCTAGCAACTCATGAAAAATGCACGCATGCGCAGTGGGCTAGGCGTGACGTCATGCAGTGCATTTCTGGGGATGGCTTATCACGGTTGATAGATGACAATACAAATGTCAATATTTTAGTGAATCGTGTGTGTGTGCGTGTGTGTGTGTGTGTGCGTGTCATATGACATGAATTTAAAAAGCAATCCGTTTTGTCCCTATGCATACTTTTTAAACTTAAATATTCAATATCAAATATCAAGTCTGTATATATGCGTACAGGTCCTTAGCGAACAAAATGAAATGCGTCTCTTTTTCCATAAAACATTAGTGTACCTGCAGTATATCAATTTTTTCTCAGTAGCAGACCTTTTTCCGACAGAAAATGAGTGATTTATTCGAACTCCCGAAACCCCCTGTCTACGAACCATTAAGCACAGTCTATACATGTAATCAGATTAAAATATACATCCAGATAAGTGCTTTTCTACCTTTAGAGAAAGTTGATTTTTGCTTTTATAATGGTAATGGTAAATGCTGAAAACTGATAAAAGCTTTTTGCAGAGATGATTTCTGAACCATATGCTAGTAGATAATAACTATTGTACTGAACCCATCAAAAAGCAGGGGCAAACACCCCATTTCCATAGATTTTTAGATCGATCTATCCCTGTGGGGAGTCTCACTAGATAACTGTCAGCTTGGCCGGCTTAAGCGTCTGTCCCGCCTACTAAAAGCTGTAAGAGGGTAATTAACTATGGTGCCCGCTCGGCTGACTGCAATTTAACGTGAACCCCCAGGGAGTTAGGTCGATCTAAAACTTAATCTTTAGATCGATCTAAATCTCTGGGAAAGCACCCAAAAATCTGGAAAAGATCCGAGCTGATGGAGTGTAACTGTGGAGGGGTATTAACATATCCAAATGAGCACAATCGTGATTGAGTGGTCCCTTGTGTACCACTTCATCACGAGGTACACATGGTTAGTGACAGTCCATTTCATATTGCAGACTTACTCTCAGGTGCCTCATTATCCGTGTCTCACTTAAGTGAGGATAAAACGAGGTAAGTGTAGCTGCACTCAGTCAAAAAAGGGAAGTCTCTTTAACTGGTTGAATTTATTGAATTCAAACGTAAAACTGAAAGAAAAATGAAATAAAAGAAAATAAATAACAGAACAAAAAATGTAGCGAAAAATACTGAAAACAAATTAAAATACAAATGACCTATAAATTGATAATAAATTTACACGAAGTGCATACTAAAGTGTAAGAAAAAGGATAGACGGATACGTTGCAAAGACCCAAAGCCGGAGAAGTTTACGTTATTTTTATAGCGTTGAAATAATTTGCCTTATCCCCGACCAAGTGTGCTAATATCGTTATAAAAGGATAGATAGAAACGTTGAAAGACCCAAAGCCAGAGAAGTTTACGTTATCGATGTAATAGTTACCTTTTCCTCCGACTGGGTGTGCTAAAGTGGTGTCGTTAGTGTACCCGCATCGTTCTGTGTAAGAAAGTGAAGTGAGCAAAAAGAAATAGAGAGGAAGCCTTATATATGCTGTGGAATGAAAACTGTTCAGTGCAGGGTGTGGTACAGGCATGTGACGGTGCGGTTAGGTAAGTGTGGTGGCCTGTAATGTTATAATTAGGAGAGAGAGAGAGAGAGAGAGAGAGAGAGAGAGAATGACAGAAAGAGAATACAGAGAAAGAACGGAAAACGTACTTCGCATGAATGATAAGTAAACAAAGAACAAACTCAAATGAAAAATAAATAAAATAAAATAAAAATATCGCGGACAGTTACAGTAAGATTATCCTGATCAATGAAATGCTCGCTACCAATTTAGGCACCACATACTAAGCAGAAATGTCGTTCTGTTTCTGATGTCACCAGCTGTTAAAATACGAGTATGAGGAATTTATGATTTACGTCAAGTATACAACTGAGGGCTTGTTTGGTAAAAGGCAGGTTTTTGTCAGAGAAGAATTTCATCAGCCGGTTTCCTGACTGCCCTTTTGGATGAATCTGGAAATATCCAGTCCCGCAAATAAATATTCACCAGGTCAGTGGTGGAATTGATGACTTTTGTCATTGGGATGGGTTCTGAAGAGCATGGCGTTTTTTTAGAACTTGAAATTATTTTTGTTGTAACTGTATGAAACTGCTTTGAACGTTAAAAACAAGTGGTCATACTTATGTCATAGTCACACCTTTTCGTCAGTTTTTTACCCGTAAATTTGAACTATCCATGTGTAATGCTACTAAAATTATTCATTCCACCGAAATTCATTTATTAATCGAAACAAAGCCGGTGCTTCGTTACACTAAAGTCCGAATAAGCAATGCATACCCAACTACCAGTACTACACTTCGAAGTATCGGATGCGACACCGCTCTTGCCTAGTATGCGATGTGATAGCGATGATTCTCAACGGGGTTGGAAAATAGTGCAATTTATCTCAAAATCTGCTCCGGGGTATGATACTGTGACATGCGTACTGACGCACACCTTGAAAACGGGTAGTGTGGTCCGATATACCGGTGAATTCTGGATCATTCGGTGCCGAGTCTGGTAGTTGGGTAGGCCTGGTTGTAAGCTCCAGCAATGGGGACCCCTGGGGCTCCTGGGGTAGTAGGGTGGTGGAGACATTGTGGTGAAGGCCACACGTTACAAGATCAGGTTTGAAGCTTCTCAAGGACAAGGCGACGATACTGCATTAAACAGTGTCGCCTTCTAGTGCTGTCCATAATGATGGAGCCTTAAGTATTTCCTCCAAAGGCCTAGAGATTTGTATTTGTACGTATTTGTATTTAGAATGACTCGATCTGGCATTGTTTTTCTATCACTTTTTACTTAAGGCGAATTGTTAACATGGAACAGTGAAAGAAACTGACTTTGATGATGATGACTTTACCACAGCTTCAGCTACCTTACATTTTAAACATTTTAAATTATTGACTGAAAATGACAGTTTATTCAACTAAGGCAATGCTCTCTTCGAGTAAACCATGATCAGCCTTAAATAAAACTAATATAGTCTACATAGTTACTTGCATGATACCTCTAATAGACTGCTAGTCATCTGACTGATCAGTTACAATGTTCCAATGTTTATAGTAAATAGGCTACAGAAGTAAGGTTTGGGTTTTGCAGTTTTGGGGCTGTTTTTCGGTGAAATACGAGTACTTCTCTCGGTATGTACATCATATAATTAACTGCCAGCCTCTCGCGATATATGCCTCGTTCTGGCATATAACGCTCGTGACAGTAATTTATCTCACACGTGAAAGAAGTACTAAGGTATATGTGTTTGTGATATAACACGAAATGAATGTATGATCCATACAATACGATTATTTATAATAAGCAAGCTGTTTGTTTTGCCAATCATCAGTTCTGCCTGTATCTGAAGTTTTAGTTACATTCTGAATTAATGGCCTTCCCCAAATATGTCCCAAAATGCGGCTTAGCTAAGGGTCTGATTTATGAATGAAATATATTCCCAGGAAATGTATTCATATTCGTGAACACTGGCTATATGCACTGCCAATCACCATGCACTCTATAATCAATTAGACCCATTTGGAACTGATGGCCTGCCCCAAATATGTTCCATAGACTGTCAAGCTACGGGTCTGATATGGAAGGCAAATGTGATGTGAACATATATTATATTTTAACGTTAGTTGAAAATATACCAGAACGTTGTTGAAAGGAAACGTTGTTCAAAGCAAACGACACTGTTCAAAGAAAAAGGAGCATCATTTGGTAAGTGGCATTACTCTTAACGAATGTTACAGAGCTATCTTTAAAATTTGCACACATGTTAATGGTGAATTTTGCAATATGACAGGTTCTGTATTTATAGTATGTGTAGAGAGTTGCAATGCTGGACACCCGTGCTACTTACCAAGCCAACAAGTGTTCGCAACGTGTTGTTTTGGGTTCATTTTTTCTCCTGTAACGGGTCATCAGTCATCAGCCAGTCAAATACAATAGATCGTGTTCGGTTGTATTACCTTTTTTCCTGACTTTGCCTGACTTAGCCCCAGAGTTAAGACGTAGCTCTTTTGACTAATTTAGGCTATTACAACCTATCGAACCATCTTTTTGTTGCCCCTTGCTAAATCTACTTGTCCTTGGGAATTTTAACAATTATAATATTCTAGCAGAAACAACAACGCAGTTGACCTGGTATGGCAAATTCGATACGTTCTACCCTCACAAAAGCCGGCGTCTGTCAAATATTAAATGTATTTGATAAAAGCTATATTAATGCGGGCACTCCATTAATGCCCCGCAATGTGATATCTTGGATACACTATCATTTTGCCTTTGACCAATATTATGTTGCTATAAACAAATAGGCTTTTGTTGACAAGAAATAAAATAAAATAAAATAAAATAAAATAAAATAAAATAAAAAAGATAAATATAATAATAAAGTGTGTCATCAACATTCAGTGTGAACAGTCCATTATACCTGTAGTACCACCTTAACAGTATTGTAAAAATTTATATGCATCTATATACCAAACAAGAGGTTTTTCCTGGATCTAATTATTCAATAACGCTTCTTTCATTGTGCTGATTTAAAACCGTAAGAATCCCCTAGAAAATATAGAATATCGGCGTTTGCATTTCTCGTTGCAATGTATAATCATACGCAATCCAAAGCGTTTATCGTTTATTTAACATCTTTCTATTTCTTGGTGTGATAGCAATAAGTATTATAGGCATAATATTCCTGAACAAGGTTTTATTACAAAAATTGGTATAGTTGACCACAAACCAATGGGCTTCAGTGTCGTTATTATGGTTGAAATGTTTTTGTTATGGAGTAATGATTATATATTTTCATTCAGTTGTTTTCAGAATTTTTTCACAATCCAACATTGCATCAGTAACAACAATGGCAAAGGTTGAAGGGTATAGCATATGAGATTCAGCGTCTAATACTTCATTCATTTATCAAAAACAACTCTCATGTGGGAATATCATTTATATGTCATGCAAAATATAAATTCTTGGACACAGTTTCATTTTGATTTTGCCTTTAACCTTTTTTTTCGTTGCTTTAGTGTTAGGAACATACATATATGTTCATACAAAAAAAAAAAAAACCTTAGTTAAAAAAATTAGGAATTGATGACGATGATATTTCAACAACATCTGTCGTAAAAATATCATACATGTAGATACAATTAGACATAGTTGGAATATTACCACAGGGGGAAATGGGCTAAAATGAAGCTTTACTGATAAAACGGCATATCAAAGTTATGCTGTAATGTCCTTGATGCAAGGCAGTCTATGGGTGCGTTAACAACGAAGTTAATTCAAACAAACTTTTGTTTAGACTGTTGTTGAATGCAACCGGATTAAAAGACTAACACGCCTCCTTCTAACGTTGAGAAGGATAGAAAAAGTTGGAGTTATACGAGTACGCTAGACGCGTTTATTTAAAGATTAAATCCGCCGATTTGATTAAATTCTTCGAGAATGCACTAGGATTTAGATCCAGTCGTGGAAAATAATCTCACGACCCCTGTTCTGGTGGTAAGCACTGCACCGGATGAATGAACCGGGCAGTAGTTGACGATAGCCCACTTAAAACAGAAAAGTTAATCAGCACTTAAATATCTTCAATTAAAAATTACCAATGGAGCTTTGCTAAGTACATATACAATTAATGGCCCGTGTAGTGAAAAACACGTTTGCCAGTACCACAATATTTTTTTCGATTAAGTTTAATGGCACCATGGTCATATCCCTACCAGTATAAACCCTCATCAAAACTTGAAATACAAATGGGTATCATACGAGAAAACTCTTAGTACCGACGAGATAAGCTGTCAAATATTTTACGAGTATTTTTATTGGTTGTTTTTGCACAATAGAATGCATTTAATATAACCCTTGTAATATTTTCTAAGACACTTTTCTTTCCCAAGTAATGCACTTCTGATATTCCTTTCTCCTTTTTGTCTCCAAAAAAGCAGTATAACGAGAAAATCGAGTCAAAACCAAGCAGTTGACCATCCCAGTGCCCCATTTATTATAGTACAATTGTCCTTGTTAACTGTTTAATACCAAGCACAGAGTAGTAAAATGTATATTCTTCTACCCTGTGTCCACCCCTTCCAAATCTCTGGATCCGATTGATTTAGTTTCGTGTTAGTTATGAAATTCAACCGGACTTTACATTGTCCATTTCATCAGCATGGAGCTAAGGGGTCATCTGCCTATCTAGATCTATGTGCGATTATTTAATTTTATGTTGTTACTACCCCCCCCCCATCTTGTCATTTCGTATCATATTACATTTTATTGGCCAAAGTTACTCTTTGCCAGTCATTGTTTTGCTCTTTGCAAACTCTTTGCTCCATTGTATGGGATGTATGGTGGTGATTTAATGTAATGTTGTTATCATTCCAATCTAACTAGATATTTATCTTCGTGTCATATTAAATTTCGCCAATATCAGTCATATGGCCTTATTTCTTATTTGATTTTGAGCAAAAGCAGAGCTTCGTTGTGCTTGTGAACATTTGACTACACAAATTAATTTTAAGTGGCAATTAAGATGACCCGACGCATTAAGAAAAACAAATTATAAAAACATTTGAAAATTTTTGTTCAACTTCACATAATCTTATTTGAAATCATTCTATTATTTGAAAGACGAAAGTAAGTTTTCAATTTAAAATAATTGAAATACATGTAATTGTTTATAGAAGATGCAGGCATCGGCGATGATAGGTGTTTTGGCTTTCTGGCTGTTTATAATGACAGTTGCAGATCAGAGAGGGGAGGAGGAGTACAACATTACGTCTAGAGATGCACCCGAGGCACAGGCAAGGAAAAAAGGGGACCACAGAACCATTCGAAAAAAGTTGCAAGATGCTGGTGTATTGAGAGTGTCAGAAGAACAAGACTTAGGCAAGTAGAATAGTTGATTAACTGCACAAAATGTGGAGTCTTTGATTTGAAATGCGAGGCGTTTTCCCACAACATAATGGAAGAAATTTATAATAAACTTCCCACGTTGCTCATGCTCTATTTGTTAAATTACACCGATTTTTCTGTCAATGTACCAGTATGAAGGAAAGGCAACTTATAGATTTGTTCATTTGATTGTTAATGTATTTAACACTTGACAATTAAAATGTTTCATAATATATAATACGTTTTATCAAATGTAGTGAAAATAAATTCACAGCAAGATAGTTCGATTAATACACGCCACGAAGAAATCTTACATGACAAATATTATTTGATCAGTTACCGTGCACTTTGAACTAAAGATCATTATAAGTGACCAAAAAGAGGCTTATATATCACTGAGTGATTATAAAAACGCACCCAAACTAAAGCGCAAAGGAGTATTTTAACAATGGTGGCTGATTCATTCTTATTCATATCTCCCTCAGTGCCATTTATTGAGTACATGAACGGTTCTGTGTCAGGACAATACATTGCTCGACTACTGCCTGGTGCAAACTACGGTCGAAGTAAGTAAACGTATCAAACTACATCCTTTGCCAATGAAATTGAATCCTTTTGGCCCTACGTGTACCAGTCACTTTAATAATTAGATCTGAATGTATATTTAATTTTACTGGATCGCAGGGCAGCGGGAGAGGACATTAAGGTCGTCTAGTATTTGTGGTTGTGGTGGTCAATTCAAACCAAACGCCGTTGACGCTGAGACGCTGCAAGCAAGCACCAATGGAAAAAAAGCAATGAAGTTGAACCATGATTGTTCTGAATCTTTTGCTTTTTGTTGCGTAAACAATGTTCAGGAAAATTTGGGGTATATTTTTTTGGCTGATGGGAAGTACAGCTCTTTCATTTCGAATCTTAGCAGGGGCACTTTTCCAGCTCACACATTGTGCTTTATGACCTACCCATGACCAAGAAGGTTATGTTTTTTTTTTTTGCTTTTGCTAGTTTGGTAGTTTGTTCGCAACTTAACGCGTGGACGGGTTTTGATTAGATAATCAGGATAGGTCAAAATGGGCTAACTTTAAAGTGACAAGATTTTGGTGATGGTCCATCTTTTAACTAATGGTTCATTATTAGTTGATCATTAGTCCTTGCAAAGTTCAGTTTTCTCTGGGTGCATTTTGCAGTTTTTTCTAATAATAAGGGCTTAGGTTCCGGTCCATCTCTGCTTTATTGTAGCCTTAAATGGATTTATTATGTAAACCATTTACAAGGAACATAATTTTATTTATCTAGTCCGTAGAATCATCAAAGGAGCTGGACGAAGACAACAAGTTAAGTTTGATAAAGACAAGGATTTCGTCATTCTGCGAAAAATAAGTAAAAGGTTGGACACAGCGCATTCTTAACCGTTTGTTTTCATTCGTCCTTACACATTTGTAAAATGTTGTTTTGTATATAAAATATTTTACCACCGTCTTCACTATGAACTACTAATCAAATAATACTTTGGGCTAAAAAGTAAATAAAAAAATAATAAGGAGAAAATATTTAAAATACGTATTGGTCATCAATTGATAATTTCATATTTACTTTTTGCATATGCCAAGGACACACATATACCTTATTGTATTTATGAGTATATTTAATAATGTTTAAGCAACCTCCACGCTCTACGACAACTCACCAATGTCATTGCGGAAATTGAACAGGACGTTAAGTTAGAACTAAGCACTGAATATTGCAAATCCTATATATTATGGTTTTCTGGAAGATATTATTGGGTATGTTAATGCTGATGTTAATACAGAAATATAGACCGTATAACTTAAAGGTTTCATAAGTTTCAATTCCAATAACATTTTAGTATGTTGATTATACTGATTTCTAAAAGCAGATCACTTTCGGTCACGAAGTCAACAGACTTTTCTAAATGTTTGAATCGTTTTGACTATTGGTAACATACTTATAAGGTTAAAGTCCCGTACTTGTGGCATACACCTGAACAATATATGAAGTTAAGGGTGCATTTAATTTGCTTTTGATGAGTGCAGTTGCAAATATCTATCTCAAAACTGTCCAGCAAACAAAAAGATTTATAATGTCCTCTCAAAAATCTAAAGGGTGGTTTGGTTGGTTTGGTTTTCTATGATAAACCTTATTAATTTTCAATATGGTGCTCCTTTGGCATTTTCCATATACTTTCTGGCAAGACTGTGCAAGAAATATACATATCTGGAAAATTCCTTATGCAAGAATTCATTGATTGCAGCCATGGAAATATGTCAAAGCTAGTTTCATAGTTTGTATTTTCCCTTACTTGCAGGGGTTGGATGCTCTTGATGGTGATGCATACAATGCCAAGTATAACATCTGGGGCGATGGAGAGGGAATAGATGTATATGTGGCAGACACAGGCATCAATCCAAACCACGAAGATTTCACAGGGAGAGTTACTATTGGTGAGTTAATTGCTTTCTGATTTTCGTAATGCAGCGCTGCAGCAAAAACAACACCTGATTCGCAAAAGGGGTCCAAAAAGGGAGCACGTCGGTCTTACTTAAGTGCAACGACAGCTAATGTAAGCATTTTTCATTACTAGGTTTAAAAAGAAAACAGTATTCCTTGGTTTCCCGCAGAGAGTGAATTTATCTTCCCATTGTGAAAATTTAGAAATCTGGATTTTCTTAATGTTGCATGGGAATGGGGATGTTGTCTCTTCTGTAATATGATAGCTGCTCATAGAATATAGTTATAATACAACTGCCATTATGCATCTCAAATGTCTGTTTTCTTTTCAGTACAGGATAGTTTATTTGGGCCAATTTTGTACCATTGTTCAGTTTACGGAATATTCACTTCATCCGAAATGAGACGCCTTCATGCTTCTTGGTAGTAAAATCAAATCAAAGAAGTTCAGCATTGATCAGTTCTAGGTTTAATACATGAAAATGGTTGCTTTATTTTATCAATTTTTCTTTTGTCCAGGCTGGCCGACATCTACAAGTGTTGACGACGATGGTCATGGTACCCACGTGGCCAGCATCATTGGAGGAACCAATTCTGGTGTGGCAAAGAGTGCTAACATCATTTCCCTGAAGGTTTGCTCAGATTATGGATGCCCTGTTTCCGGTATATTGAATGCTTGTCTGTGGGCAAAACAAAGAGTGCAAAGCTCTGGGCGACTCTCCGTTATTAACTTCAGTCTTGGTGCGTCGTTCATCAGGTCTCTGAACGACGCAGTCGATGATCTACTCGCAGCGGGAATCCCCGTAATTGTTTCAGCTGGTAATGCCAATGCAGACGCTTGCACTGATTCTCCAGGTAGCACGGCCAATGCCCTCACTGTCGGAGCGTTTAATGAGGACTTTGAAAAGGCTAGTTTCAGCAACTATGGTCCTTGCGTAGATCTTTACGCCCCGGGTGAGAGTATCGAAGCTGCTGACTTCTCTGGAAACAATAAATATACTTCTAAGAGAGGCACCTCCATGGCAGCTCCGTTTGTGACCGGCGCCGTGGCTGCCTTGTTGCAGGTCCTTAGAGATGACGGGACTATCAGCTCACCCTCTGCCCAGGTCGTCGACTACACCAATGAGTACATTATACAGTACGCATTGGCTGGACAACTTACGGGTGTCAGAGGGGCCAATTTAGCTTTGTCTACTCCATGCTTCGTTATTTGAGTCCTTTCCACTTCAGTTGATTAAACGTACTTACACTGATGCTCATAAGTTAAGCAACACCCCGATTTTTTCAAAAGTTTCTTCTATCATGATCATTATTTCATTTGTTGGTGGGGTTATGCATATTTCTTTCATATTTTATAAATAACTTATTCAAGTTGAATATTTCTGTTAAATATATACACAACATAGCTTATTGTAATAATCAAAATAACTTTATTAACCAAACGTTACTAAAATATGCCAAACTATGTGTCAAAAAAGTATGCTCACACAGCAAAAAGTACGTGCTGATTAAAACAGCTTATTATGAAAAAATAAAGTTCGATCACCTAAGAATTAGTTTTAATAAAAGAAGACTGTAGATAACAGATGATTAATCGTCTATTATGCAATAAATATCGGGTGTGCCTTCCCTGGTTTTGAACAACAGCTTCACATTGTCTCCTGCAACTTGCCACCAAATTCTGCCAATCTTGCTTTGAGAGCCGGTTCCATTCTTCATTTACTGCCTGCTGGACCTCTCTAATGTTTCTAACTGGAGGTCTCTCATTTACTGCCCTGTCAATCATATCCTAAGCATGTCCTATTACATTGAGAATTGGTAAATATGCAGGCCAATCCAAATGTGGGATACCGCGCTGTTGCAGCGCGTCTTGCACGGACCATGCTTTCTGGATGGGCGCATTGTCCTGCACCAAAATGATTTTTCTTTCTGGATTTGCTTGAATGTGTGATTTAATGCACCCCAATGGTATTTCGTCTCTGTATTGTTGACCAGGGCACCTCTCTTGAATGACGTACGGTGGCAATTTTTCATTGTTTGGCTGATATGAACTGGTCCTGGTGGCATAATCGAACCAGATATCTTCATCTCTTGCGTCGGTTAATATTATTCTACCAGAAAGAGGCTTGTCCAATACATGATGAGTTTGGCACCATTTTGCTACCAGCTTGGACACTTGACTTGGTGCTACTTTTTTGTTGCCTTGCAATCTGCCTCTTTGGCACCCCACCACGATGGCTTCCCATTATTTGCCATCTGATTACCTCGTTGAGTCCTCTTCTAACCATTGGTTGGTCCAAAATAACGAATTGTACCCATGAAACTAGCCAAACTGGAAGCTCCTCATGGCATGGCCAAACTGTGTTTTTCGCAAGTGGGACCCCCATTGCATATTCTATCGTGTCCAACAGTAAATATTACTCTAATATCACGGTCCAGTAAGTCAAAGTAAAAATAAGAGAAATATCTAGCTATTGTACAAATTTTGCCTCAATAAAAATTTTGGTTGCTGAGAAATTCGAGAAATAAGAAAGTGTTGCTTAACTTATGGGCATCAGTGTATGTACTGGATCTACTCCTATTGGCGTTTTATGTTTTCAGAGCAGATTTCTCTGAATAAATTTATCACTGCAGAACTAGTTTTTTTTTCTTATTATTTTCAATCATACCTTTTTAAAGTCTTTTTTAAATCCAAACCATTCGTTCATCGAATCTTGCTAATTTTTTTTTTATTTGGGTGAGGGGGGTGAAGTGGGGCACTGAATACTTCGACTGCTATATGTCTATCGTCTGCACACAGTGACAGCGAAACCCATTGCGGGATAAATAAAAATTTTCTTCAGAAATACACTATTTCCGGACTATTTTAACCTACCACAAAAATTGATGAATTCTTTCGATACTAAAGTGCACAGATATGTTAACAAATAATGAAGGGAGAATGGTATAATTAGCATGCATTTTTAAGCGATTTACTTGAAACTCCTTCGCCATATTTTGAACGAGTGCTGATTCTACCAGCGCATTCCGATTGGCTAAGACTTTCGGGACCTCCTCTTTATTTTGGGCCAAAGAGGTTCGTAATGCAGACTCGAATCTGGAGTAATTAACATTTTTTTATTGCCGCCCGTTACAAAGGACAGTTTTTCTTTAGATCATGGCCTATACATACGTAAGAATAGGCTGGGACTTGTTTCATTTTTACCCGTATCGGTGAGACCCGCTTTAATAATATAAAAGGAGAGCGGTGGTTAAAGGTAAAACCACGCCAACCCATTCTACATCCGGTAAACTTCCGCCACACATATTATATGAAAGACACATCACTGCCAAAAGAGCATTTTGGTGAAATGCGAGTACTTCTCTAATAATTAAATAATTAATATCAAATGATTAACTACCAGCCTCTCGCGATATATGCCTCGTTCCGGCATTTAACGCTCGTGACAGTAATTTATCTCACACGTGAAAGTAGTACTAAGATTTATGTTTTTTCTGATATATAACACGAAATGAATTCATAATTCATACATTACGACTATTCATTATAATCCCTACACAAGCTGTTAGTTTTGCCGATCATTAGTTCTGCCTGTACCTGAAGTTATAGTTATGCATTCTGGATTAATGACCTGCCATAAATTCATGTATGTCCCAAAAGCGGCTTAGCTGGGAATAAAATATATTTCCAGGAAATGTATTCATGTTCGGTGAACACTGGCTATATGCACTGCCAATCACAATGGGCTTTATAATCAATTAGACCTATTTGGAATTGATGGCCTGCCCCAAATATGCTCCATAGCCAGCCTAGCTACATCTACGGGTCTGATTTGGGCGGCACACGTGATATGATCATATTTAATGTTTACCATTAGCTGAAAATATACCAGAACGTGGTCATATGGAACACGACACTGTTCAAAGGAAAAGGAGCAACATTTGGTAAGTTGCATTACTCTCTACGAAGGTAACTGGGCTATCTTTAAAATTAGCTCACATGTTAATAATGACTGCCCCAAATATGCTCCATATCCTGCCAAGCTACGGGTCTGATATGGGCGGCAAACGTGATGTGAACATATATCATATTTAAATGTTATCTGAAAATATACCAGAACGTTGTCACGGCACGACACTGTTAAAAGGAAAAGGAGCATCATTTGGTAAGTGGCATTACTCTTCACAAAGGTTACTTGTGTGCCAGGAAAGGTAGCCCAAGAAATAGGAGTCCGGGGATCCCTTTATGATTAGTACAAGTTAAGATTAGTTCTAGTATATCAGATGAAATGCATCTGTGTAAAATAACGGAAAACGGACTACGTTTCCTTGCCGACTACCATTAGTGTCTCACCTGGATGGTAGTCGGCTAGGAAAATTAGCACACATGTTTTAATGATAGATAAATTGTCAATACGTTGTAAGTTCGGGACAGCATGCTACTGGACGTGGCAATGCAACAAAGAAGTGTTTGTTAATGATTTTCTCAGAAATTTTAACAGCATAAAAATGAATTCCAGCAGCTACATCAACGCTAGCTCTTGACAGGTATAATATGGGGATTTGTTCTAAAATGCACCAGCATGAAATTCGCTGTCCTGGCGCATTTTTCTCCTAGTTAAGGACATCATCCAGTCAAGTAAAGAAGATCAATTTTTGCTGAATCACCAGTTTTTTCAGACTTTGCCTAACTTAACTCCTGAGTTAAGGCGTAGTTAGACTGCTGCGATTCTAGAAACATATAAGTTGACGGTAAACAGGGACAGAGCTAAGTGCAAGATCTGCATGGGGTGGTGAACAAAATAATGAAAAGTGTGTTTTTGATCTAATTTTTTAAGAGAAAAGTATTGCATTAATATCTGGATATGAATGTTAGACAGAAAAAGAAATAGGAAAGAAATGTTATTTTGACTAATTTAGGTAATTACAACCTATCGAACCACCTTTATGTTACCCCTTGCTAAATTTACATGTCATTGAAAATTTTAACGTTTATAATATTCTAGGAGAAACATAAACGTCAGCCGTTGACCTGGTATGGAAAATTCGATACGTTCTACCATCACAAAATCGGGCGTCCTTCCAATATTAAATCTAACAAAAACTACATTAATGCGGGCAGGCCATAAATGCCATGCAGTGTTAACGTTATTTCTTGGATAAAAGCTACCTTTGCGTTACATTATTGTATTGCCTTTAGTCATATCCCTACCAGTATTAACCCTCATGAAATTTGAAATTCGTTGGGAACCAAACGAGAAAGCTCTAAGTACCGGCAAGTGCAATACGACAACAAGATAAGCTTTCAAATATTTTACGAGTATTTTACTAGTTGCTTTTCTTAAAGGGATAATAACCCTTCGTATGAGATCTTTATTTCACAATAAAAACATTGTGAATAACTCAAAGAAATATGATATATTTTTTTACCACAAAAACGGCAGTTATAGCTATTATTCTAAAATCTGAGCTTGTCTTTAGACCACGTGACCTCCATTGATGGCTATACTCTGTTCAAATCTCTTAAGAGATTTAAAAAAAAAATTAAGAAAGAAAAAAAAAACACGGACTAACTTTGGATGTAAAAATGGATTCATTAACCATTGGTAATTATGGGTAAATCGATGCTTACTCCAGGAAAATTAATTTTTTGGCTGAAACGAAGAGTTATTATCCCTTTAAGTTCTATAGAAATTCTTTCATGCACAATAGTATATATCCAATATAATCCTTGTAATATTGTCTAACACCTCTCCCAAGATATTCACTTCTGATGTTTTTCTTTCTCCTTTATATCTCCCAAAAACAGTACATCGAGAAAATCGGACAAAATTTAGCTGTCTCCCATATATTATAGTACAAATGTCATTGTTAACGGTTTGATACCAAGCACAGAGTAGTAAAATGTATATTCTTCTACCCTGTGTCCACCCCTTCCAAATGTCTGGATCCGATTGTTTTAGTTTCGTGTTAGTTATGGAATTCAACCGGACTTTACATTATTACATTATTACATCCATTTCATCAGCATAGAGGTAAGGGGTCATCTGTCTATCTAGATCTATGTTCGGTAATTTAATTTGATGTTGTTACTACCCCCCCCCCCCCCCATCTTGTCATTTCGTATCATATTACATTTCATTGGCCAAAGTTACTCTTTGCCAGTCATTGTTTTGCTCTTTGCCAACTCTTTGCTCCATTTTATGGGGTGTAGGGTGATCATTTAATGCAATGTTGTTACCATCCCCAACCTTGTTTCTCCGTATCGTATCAAGTTTAGCCATTTTAATAAATGATAATATTAGCCATATGACCTTATTTCATATTTCATTTTGAGCAAAAACTGAGCTTCTTTGTGCTTGTGAACATTTGACTGCATAAATTATTTTAAATGGCAATAATCATAAAGACGCATAAAGAAAAACTAATTTGAAAACCTCATATTATCTTATTTGAAATCATACTATTTTTCTAAAAGACTAAATAAGTTTTCCATTTAAAATAATTTAAATAATTGTTTATAGAAGTATGCAGGCATCGGCACTCATAGGTGTTTTGGCTTTCTGGATTTTTACAATGACAAGTGCATATCAGAGAGCGGCGCAGGAGAACAACGTTTTGACTGGAGACGCACCCGAGGCACCACCGAGGAAAAAAGGAGACCACGAAGCCATTCGGAAAAAGTTGCAAGATGCTGGTGTATTGAAAGTGTCAGAAGAACAAGGCTTAGGCAAGTAGAATGGTTGATAAACTACACAAAATGAGTTTGTTCATTTGAGACATATTCACACAACATAGTGTAGGAAATCTTTATAATACTTCCCACATTGCTCATGCTCTATTTGTTAAATAACACCAATTTTTCTGTCAATGTATGAAGGAAAGGCATCTTATAGATTTGTTCATTTGATTGTTGATGTTTAACACTTGGCAATTTTAAAAAACAAATCTTACATGACAAGATTATTTGATCAGTTACTTTGAAGTATAGAGCATTGTAAGTGACCAAAAAGAGGCCTTTAACTCATCGAGGAAAAATATGATGTTGGTTTAAAATTATCCAAACTAAATTGCAAAGGAATATTTTAACAGTGGGTGATTTACTCTTATTCATATCTCCCTCAGTGCCCCTTATTGAGTATATGGACGGTTCTGGGATACAAGGACAATACATCGCTCGACTTTTGCCTGATGCAAAGCACGTTCGAAGTAAGTAAACTTTGTTCCTATATTTATATCTGAATGTATATTGAGAGAAGTTGTTTTAATTTTACTGGATCGCAGGGCAACGTGAGAGGACATTAAGGTCGTCTAGCATTTGTGGTTGTGATGATCAATTCAACCAAACGCCGTTGACGCTGCAAGCAAGCACATTGGAAAAAAAAAAAAAAAAAACAATGACGCTGACGCATGTTTGCTCTGAAACTTTTGCTTTTTGTTGTGTAAACAATGTTCAGTAAAATAAAAGTGTTCATTTTGTGATCTGTCACCTGTATTTTGCACTTTCAATGGACTAGCTTTAAAGTGACAACATTTTGGTGATAGCCTTTCTATTAACTGAGTTCTCTGGGTGCCTTTGTATTTTTTCTAATATGGGCTTAGGATCCGATCCATCTCTGCTCTATTGTAGCCTTAAATGGATTTATCAT
Source organism: Lingula anatina (assembly GCF_051362555.1). NCBI lineage: Eukaryota > Metazoa > Brachiopoda > Lingulata > Lingulida > Lingulidae > Lingula > Lingula anatina. The sequence goes on along the minus strand of NC_141776.1, from coordinate 17,135,302 downwards.
TTTAACCATTTACAAGAAACATACTTTAATTTATCTAGTCCGTAGAATCATCAAAGAACCTGAACGAAGACAACAAGTTAAGTTTAATAGAGACAAGGATTTCCTCATTCTGCGAAACATAAGTAAAAGGTTGGATACATTTTGACAGTGTGTTTTTCATCCGTTTCTACACATTTCTAAAAAATTGTTTTATAAATAAAAATATTTTATCATCGTCTTCGCTATGAACTACAGATCAAATAATACCTTGAGCTAAAAAGCAAAGTTCTAAAGGAGAAAATAATTAAAATACGTATTGGTCATCAATTAATAATAGTAATAGTATTTAATAACACTTAGGAAGTACATAAACCTTTTTGAAATATTTGACTGTATTTATGAGTTTATTTAACAATGTTTTAAGCAACCTCCACGATTTGCGTGAACTCATTGATGCCATTGATGAAATTGAACAGGATGTCAAGTTAACACTAACCACGGAATACTGCAAAGTGTACTATGCACAATACGATGGCAATGGAAGTTATAATTGGGTATTTCATGCTGATTTCCGGTCAGAAAGGTCGACCTTATATAACTTAATGGTTTCATATAATATAATTATTAAAACTTTTTAGAATGTTGATTATTCTGATTTCTAAAGGCAGTTCACTCTCCGTCACGAAGTGAACAAACTTTTCTAAATATTTTAATCAATTTGATTATTGCTAACACTTATAAGATTAAAGTCTTGTAATCTTTGTCATAAATCTCAGCAATATATGAAGTTAAAGGTCATTTAATTTGCTGTTGACGAGTCCAGTTGCAAACGTCTATCTCAAAACTGCCCAGCAAATAAAAAGATTTATAATGTCAACTCTAAAATCAAAAGGATGGATTGGTTAAATGAAGCGTTTTCTATGTTCTACATATCTGGAAAATTTATGTAAGAATTCGTTGCAGCCGTGGCAATATGCCAAAGCTACTTTCATATTTTGTATAACCTTTACTTGCAGGGGTTGGATGCTCTTGATGGTAATCAATACAATTACGAGTATGAAATATGGGGTGATGGAGAGGGAATAGATGTATATGTGGCAGACACAGGCATCAATCTAAACCACGAAGATTTCATGGGGAGAGTTACTATTGGTGAGTTGCTTTGTGATTTTCTTCATGCGGCGTTGCAGCAAAACAACACCTGATTTTGCAAAAGGGGTCCAAAAAGGGAGCACGTCGGTCTTAAGTACAACGACAGCTAATGCAAGCGTTTTCCATTACTAGGTTTAAAAAGAAAACGCCTTGTCCTGAGAGAGTGAATTTATCTCCGCAATGTGAAGATTGGGAAATCTGGATTCTCTTAATGTTGCATGGAAATGGGAATGTTGTCTCTTCTGCAATATGATAGCTGCTCATAAAATATAGTTACAATACAACTGCCATTATACATCTCAAATATCTGTTTTTTATAGTACAGGATAGTTATATTTGGGCCAATTTTGTACCATTGGTGAGTTTTCAACTGAAATAAGACGCTTTCATGGGCGTCCGCAGACAATTTTCCGGGGGGGGGGGGGGGGTGTCAAAGTCATTGAAGGGGGAGATAATGATTGGATGGGTACCCGCAATGAACGTGCCCGCCAAAAGTACGGAGGGGGGGGGGGGTCAAGTGACCCCATTGACACCCCCCTGTTGACGCCCATGGACGCTTTGTTGCTTCTTAGTTGTGAAATCATATCAAAGAAGTTCAACTTAAATCAGTTTTAGGTTTAATACATAAAATGGTTGGTTTTATCAATGCTTCTTTTTTTTCAGGCTGGCCGACATCTACGAGTGTGGATGACCAAGGTCATGGTACTCACGTGGCCAGTATCATCGGAGGAGTCAATTCTGGCGTGGCAAAGAGTGCTAACATCATTTCCCTGAAGGTTTGTTCATATGAGGGGAATTGTTATACATCCAATGTATTGCAGGGTTCTCTGTGGGTAAAGAAAACGGTGCAAAACAATGGGCGACTCTCCGTTATTAACTTCAGTCTTGGTGGGCCGTTCATCAGGTCTATGAACGACGCAGTCGATGATCTACTCGCAGCTGGAATCCCCGCAATTGTTGCAGCAGGTAATTCCAATGCAGACGGTTGTACTGATTCTCCAGCTAGCACGCCAAATGCCCTCACTGTCGGAGCTTTTAATGTCCACTTTGAAAAGACTAATTTCAGTCATCATGGTTCTTGCTTAGATCTTTTCGCCCCGGGTGAGAGTATCGAAGCTGCTGACTTTTCTGGAAACGATAAATATACTATAATGAGTGGCACCTCCATGGCAGCTCCGTTTGTGACCGGCGCCGCAGCTGCCTTGTTGCAGGTCCTCAGAGATAACGGTACTATCACCTCACCCTCTGCCCAGGTCGTCAACTACACCAATGAGTACATCATACAGTACGCATTACGTGGAATACTTGCGGGTGTCGGTAAACCCAATTTGGCTTTGTCTACTCCATGCTTGTACATTTGAGCCCTGTCCACGTCAGTGGAAATAACTTACTAATGTACTAGATCTACTCCAATTTGCCATTTATGCTTACACAGCAGATTTCTCGGAATAAATTTATCTCTGCAGAACAATTGTTTCTTCTTTTCTTTTCTTATAATTTTCGGTCATACCTGATAAAAGCTTTTTAAAACCCAAATCATTTGTTCATCGAATGCAACTTTAAAAGTATTATTTGGAGGAGGGGTGTGGCATTGAGCACCTCGACTGCTATTGGTATGTTCATCATCCACACAGTGATAAACCCATGACGGAATGTATCAATTGTTTTCAGAATTACACAATATCTTCATAAACACACGACAGGGAATGAGGAGCCACTAAGGTCACATCACTGAAGAGTTTTCAGAAAAACACCAAGAATACTTTATGCGTATCGCGAAAATACTTGGGACGTGTTTTAGATCATTTCGTATTCTCTCCTAAGGAAAGCGTTCTATGCTCATTGTGAATAAACTCTTATTCATATCTTTTATCAATAAGGCAAATTCTTTTTAAAAGTTCAATGAATGTGGTGTTTCTTTTGCCAATGCGAATTAAGTGGGAAGATTTATGACAGATATATTATGAAACTGTTGGGCACATTTATTATCTAACTGTGATCTTTATTTACATTCATTTTAGAAGAGATTCTTACTTAATGGTCATATAAACAGATTTAAACTGTTGTTTATTTTTGATATTATTATCCAAACATATATTTCTTGTCTTGTGTAGGATCCTGACTTTTACAGTTATTGATTTAAGTTGGAAATATTAGCAAACTTGATACAAAAAGTTTTGTTTTTCTTTTGGTATAATGACCAGATACCTTGTAAGTGAATGTGCTTTATTTTCCCATACCTTTATTTTCTGCATTTACCTTTTCATTGAACAAATACTGCACAGATTTCAGCAGACGAAAAGAACCCCTTTACTCAATGTCTTGCATTGTCTCATTACCATAAGCTTTATTGGTATCAGGGTGGTAAACTGACGACAAGATATTGTCAAGTATCACATGGACCCATGTGGAAAAATCAAGGTGATTGACAGAGAACCAAGAGAAAATCACAGGGAAGTCGTGGAAGAAATCCACGTCAAGAAGACAGGGGCCAGTCTCAACAAAACATTGTGCCATCCTCCCTGTCCTCTACCTCCCATTCCTAAGACAATAGTTATGTGTAGGGAGGGGGCAAGTATATCCCTGAATAGAGGCTTCATTCTTCACAGAGATACAATCAAGTGAATTAATCAGCATTCAAAATGTAGTGGACATTACTGCAAGTAACTCCCATCTCCACTGGTGCTGGGTCACTGCCAGGTAAATTCTCTAGCAGAAGCTTCTTTATATTCAGTGCAAGGGCAGGATTATTGTCACATTGGTTGTAAGATTTATTTTATATTATTGTTTTTGTTTTATTGTGATTGAGGAGCCGGGGAATCCAGCACAACTGGTGCAACGTACACTTGCATCAGAGATAACAAGCTGTTTGTTTTGCCAATCATCAGTTCTGCCTGAGCCTGTAGTTTTAGTTAATTCTTATTAAATGGCCTGCCCCAAATACGTCCGAAAGGCGGCTTAGCTACGGGTTTGATACTGGAATGAACTGTATTTCCAGGAAATGTAACCATATTCGGTGAACACTGGCTATATGCACTACCAATCACCATGGCCTTTATAATCAATTAGACCTATTTGGAATTGATGACCTGCCCCAAATATTGTATGCTCCATAGGCTGTCAAGCTACCGGTCTGATATGGGCGGCAAACGTGATGTGAACACATATCATATTTTAACGTTAGTTGAAAATATACCAGAACATTGTCACGGCACGACACTGTTCAAAGGAAAGGGAGCATAATCTGGTAAGTGGCATTAGTCTTCTCAAAGGTTACTGGTGTGCCAGGAGCTATAGGCCAAGAAAGAGAAATCCGTTGATCCTTTTATGATTAGTGCAAGTTAAGATATGACGTAGTATTGGGTTTAGTATAGCGAATGAAATTCACCGGTACAAGGCAACGGAAAACGGACTACGTTTTCTAGCCGGCTATCATCATTGTCACACGTGGACGGTAGTCTGCTAAGAAAATTAGCGTACATGTTTTAATAATAGATACATTTTCAATACGATTCAAGTATTAAAATTACCAATTTCTACACTAGAAATAGAGTTATACCTGGCAGAGCTTTTGATAACATCCGTTTTAGTGTAGAAACTGATAAGTTTAATACTTGAATCATATTTTACGACTACACAGATGAATTTCCATCAGAACATTTTCAATACGTTGGAAGTTTGGGACAGTGTGTAACTGGACGTGGCAGTGCTAGACGCCTGTGCAACGTACAAGCGTTTGTTAGCGGTTGCTTTTGGCATCTTTTCCTTCGCGTAGATGACATCAGCCACTCACGTACATAAGGTCTTGTTCGGTTTCAACACCGCGTCTCACTGATATTCATACCGAATTCACATTGAATTTGGAATGCCTTTTTCCAAATAATTTTTTGTTGATTTTCACCATTGTGTGAGTTCCTTTTTAATTTTTGTTTCTATCTAAAACGTGTTTTCATTCCTTCCAAATCACCTCTGCGGTGTTATTATTACATCCAGCTATTTAAATGAATTTATTAATTATTCGAAGTATTTGGCAACCATTTTAAAATGGCCATTCTACTTCCTCCATCTTGAAAAGTTTTCATCTATTAACACAAGGCACAAATACGCCAATATCCAATCAGAACAGCGATTAGAAGCGCGTCTGACGTAATTCTTTATAAATATATTTATATTTATTTTGCACCATGCAAAGTTGTGTTTACAGCTGAACAGCTATCAACACGGTTTTAATCACAACAATAAGTACTACAATCCCGTTCGAGAGAATTAACAAAAGTATGTGCCATTAACAAAAGTTCAGTGCAATCCATAGGCATGAGGCTGTATTTCACGCCATGTCAGTCTTCCTGATCAATTCTGATTTAGTTTCGGGGTCAACGTCCCAACCGATCGCCATCGTCCATCATTCAACAAAGAAGATTAATTGAAGAAAAACCGAGCGTGCGGCTTCATTCCCGCGTCTTACTGATATTCATACCGATTTCACAATCGTTTTGAAGAGTGGTGAATGAAGCAACAGAAAGCGAAGCCCGTGAGAGTAGTGAATAAAACTACAGAAAAAGAAACGCGTGAGAGTGGTGAATAAAAATACAGAAAGGGAAGAGCGTGGATGAGGTGAATAGAACAACAGAAAGGAGAGTTTTGCTCCAGACGTGTTTAATTTTATGTAATAAAATATATGCACTTTATATAATAGAAAAAGGAAAGGTGGTGCTTTGACAAATTTAAGTGTATGTTACCTATTGAAGTTCCAAAATGGTGCCCTTTTCTAAAGCCACTCGATTTTCTCAGAAATTCTAACAGCATAAAAATGAATTCCAACAGCTACCTGTACATCAACGCTAGCAGTTGACTGGTATAGCAAAAAAGATATTAATTCAGGAACACCATTAACAACATGAAATGAATAAGGTTTTTAAAAAATAATAATAGTAATATTTATTTCTTATAACCGAACTACACTACCGTCTCAATGCTGTTTACAGATAGAATTATCAGAAGTACAACTAATTATATAGATGATAAAAGCTAAGGTAAAAAATTAAAATAATTAATGCTGGTTAAAATAGTAATGGTCTGAACAATAAAACTTTTTTCTGATAAAATGAGAAAATATTTATTAAAGTACTGTGCAAATAAGAATTTTTAAAAGTGTTTTTTAAAACCTCAACACTATCAATAGTCCGAATGTGTGAGAGTAGTTGATTCCACAAAATGGGTGCTGCAATTGAAAATGCCCTGGGGCCGTAGGTTTTGGTTGTTTTTTATTATCATTTCTGGTAAAACATAGAGTGGAGGTGGATCTGGTAGACCTGGTGAGACTGGGTGTACTTGGATGTAGCATCGAGTTAAAATATGAGGGGCATTCTCCTCAGTAATTTGAAAACAATTCTTTGTCGTACAGAAAGCCAATGTAGTTCAAATAAAATAGGTGAAATGTTTGATCTGAGAGGGTTTTGGTCAGTAGTCGTGCTGCAGCATTTTGGACAGATTGCAGTTTTTTAATTTGGTAGGTAGGAAGACCAAAGAGTAGACTGTTTCAGTAGTCAAGATGTGCAGTTATAAAGGCATGGACAATCCTCTCCATTTGACTTTTATCAAGGATATGGGATAGTTTGGAAATTTTTTTAAGACCATAGACATGTTCACGAATAATGAAGAGGGAGTGGAATAATTGGTGCACATTTGTAAGCGGCTTACTTAAACTCCTTCGCCACATTTTTTTCTCATTTTAAGAGGTCTGGTTCTACCACGGCACTCTGATTGGCTAAAACCGTGGGAAGCCCTGCATGTGACGTCTTTCCTTTATCTTCTGCCAGAGATGTTCGTAATGCAGACTCGAATTTGGGCAATTAATTTTTTTAAATTGTCGTCCAGTACAAATGGCAATTTTGCTTTAGATCTTGGCCTACATACGTAAGAAGTATTTGGGACATGTAGCCTCGAGAGGACGTGTTTCATTAAATACAGGCTCGAAGTCTAAGGAAAACGCAACACCGAACTGTTCGCTTCCACCCTTTATTCCCCTAACACCATACACTACATTATGCGCATGCTTGACTAGCATAGGTTACAGTACAGGACAGGTTTCATTTTTGCCCGTATCGATGAGACCCGCATTAATAATATAAAAGCAGAGCAGTGGTGAAAGGTGAAATCACGCCAAACCACACTGTACTCGATAACCCCTCCACCATATATATCAGATGAAGGACACATCACTGCCAAAAGCGCATTTTTTGTAAAATGCAAGTACCTTCTCTCGGTATGTACATCAAATAATTAACTGCCAGCCTCTCACAATATATGCTTCGAACACCTCGTTCTGGCATATAACGCTCGTGACAGTAATTTATCTCACACGTCAAAGACGAACTAACATATATGTGTTTGTGATATGACACAAAATGAATTCATAATCCAAACATAATGATTATTTATAATAAGCTAACTGTTTGTTTTGCCAAACATCAGTTCTACCTGAACCTATAGTTTTAGCTACATTCTGAATTAATGACCTGCCCCAAATATGTCTCAAAGGCGGCTTACCTACGGGTTTGATATGGGAATGAAATGTATTTCCAGGAAATGTATTCATATTCCTTGAACACTGGCTATATGCACTGCCAATCACCATGGACTTTATAATCAATTAGACCTATTTGAAATCGATCACCTGCCCCAAATATGCTCCACAGGCTGTCAAGCTACGGGTCTGATATGGGCGGCAAACGTGATGTGAACATATATCATATTTTAACGTTAGTTGAAAATATACCAGAACATTGTCACGGTACGACACTGTTCAAAGGAGAGGGAGCATAATCTGGTAAGTGGCATTAGTCTTCTCAAAGGTTACTGGTGTGCCAGGAGCTATAGGCCAAGAAAGAGAAATCCGTTGATCCTTTAATGATTAGTGCAAGTTAAGATTTGTCGTAGTATTGGGTTTAGTATAGCGAATGAAATTCACCGGTACAAGGCAACGGAAAACGGACTACGTTTCCTAGCCGGCTATCATCACTGTCACACGTGGACGGTAGTCTGCTAAGAAAATAAGCGTACATGTTTTAATAATTGATACATTTTCAATACGATTCAAGTATTAAAATTACCAATTTCTACACCAGAAATAGAGTTATACCTGGCAGAGCATTTGATCACATCCGTTTTAGTGTAGAAAATGATAAGTTTAATACTTGAATCATATTTTACGACTACACAGATGAATTTCCATCAGAACATTTTCAATACGTTGGAAGTTCGGGACAGTGTGTAACTGGACGTGGCAGTGCTAGACGCCTGTGCAACGTACAAGCGTTTGTTAACGGTTGCTTTTGGCATCTTTTCCTTGGCGTAGATGACATCAGCCACTCACGTACATAAGGTCTCGTTCGGTTTCAACACCGCGTCTCACTGATATTCATACCGAATTCACATTGAATTTGGAATGCCTTTTTCCAAATAATTTTTTGTTGATTTTCACCATTGTGTGAGTTCCTTTTTAATTTTTGTTTCTATCTAAAACGAGTTTTCATTCCTTCCAAATTACCTCTGCGGTGTTATTATTACGTCCAGCTATTTAAATGAATTTATCAATTATTCGAAGTATTTAGCAACCATTTTAAAATGGCCATTCTACTTCCTCCATCTTGAAAAGTTTTCATCTGTTAACACAAGGCACAAATACGCCAATATCTAATCAGAACAGCGATAGAAGCGCGTCTGACATAATTCTTTATAAATATATTTATATTTATTTTGCACCATGCAAAGTTGTGTTTACAGCTGAACAGCTATCAACACGGTTTTAATCACAACAATAAGTACTACAATCCCGTTCGAGAGAATTAACAAAAGTATGTGCCATTAACAAAAGTTCAGTGCAATCCATAGGCATGAGGCTGTATTTCACACCATGCCAGTTTTTCTGATCAATTCTGACTTAGTTTCGGGGTCAACGTGCCAACCGATCGCCATCGTCCATCATTCAACAAAGAAGATTAATTGAAGAAAAACCAAGCGTGCGGCTTTATTCCCGCGTCTTACTGATATTCATACTGATTTCACAATCGTTTTGAAGAGTGGTGAATGAAGCAACAGAAAGTGAAGCCCGTGAGAGTTGTGAATAAAACTACAGAAAAAGAAGCGCGTGAGAGTGGTGAATAAAAATACAGAAAGGGAAGAGCGTGGATGAGGTGAATAAAACAACAGAAAGGAGAGTTTTGCTCTAGAAGTGTTTAATTTTATGTAATAAAATATATGCACTTTATATAATAGAAAAAGGAAAGGTGGTGCTTTGACAAATTTAAGTGTATGTTACCTATTGAAGTTCCAAAATGGTGCCCTTTTCTAAAGCCACTCGATTTTCTCAGAAATTCTAACAGCATAAAAATGAATTCCAACAGCTACCTGTACATCAACGCTAGCAGTTGAATGGTATAGCAAAAAAGATATTAATTCAGGAACACCATTAACAACATGAAATGAATAAGGTTTTTAAAAAATAATAATAGTAATATTTATTTCTTAAAACCGCACTACACTACCGTCTCAATGCTGTTTACAGATAGAATGATCAGAAGTATAACTAATTATATAGATAATAAAAGCTAAGGTAAAAAATTAAAATAATTAATGCTGGTTAAAATAGTAATGGTCTGAACAATAAAACTTTTTTCTGATAAAATGAGAAAATATTAATTAAAGTTCTGTGCAAATAAGAATGTTTTAAAGTGTTTTTTAAAACCTCAACACTATCAATAGTCCGAATGTGTGAGAGTAGTTGATTCCACAAAATGGGTGCTGCAATTGAAAATGCCCTGGGGCCGTAGGTTTTGGTTGTTTTTTATTATCATTTCTGGTAAAACATAGAGTGGAGGTGGATCTGGTAGACCTGGTGAGACTGGGTGTACTTGGATGTAGCATCGAGTTAAAATATGAGGGGCATTCTCCTCAGTAATTTGAAAACAGTTCTCTGTCGTACAGAAAGCCAGCGTAGTTCAAATAAAATAGGTGAAATGTTTGATCTGAGAGGGTTTTGGTCAGTAGTCATGCTGCAGCATTTTGGACAGATTGCAGTTTTTCAATTTGGTAGGTAGGAAGACCAAAGAGTAGACTGTTTCAGTAGTCAAGATGTGCAGTTATAAAGGCATGGACAATCCTCTCCATTTGACTTTTATCAAGGATATGGGATAGTTTGGAAATTTTTTTAAGACCATAAAAATGTTCACGAATAATGAAGAGGGAGTGGAATAATTGGCGCACATTTGTAAGCGATTTACTTAAACTCCTTCGCCACATTTTTTTCTTCTTGTAACAGGTCTGGTTCTACCACGGCTCTCTGATTTGCTAAGACCGTGGGAAGCCCTGCATGTGACGTCTTTCCTTTATCTTCTGCCAGAGATGTTCGTAATGCAGACTCGAATTTGGGCCATTAATTTTTTTAAATTGTCGTCCAGTACAAATGGCAATTTTGCTTTAGATCTTGGCCTACATACGTAAGAATTATATGGGACATGTAACCTCGAGAGGACATGTTTCTTTAAATACAGGCTCGAAGTCTAAGGAAAACACAACACCGAACTGTTCGCTTCCACCCTTTATTCCCCTAACTCCATACACTACATTATGCGCATGCTTGACTAGCATAGGTTACAGTACAGGACAGGTTTCATTTTTGCCCGTATCGATGAGACCCGCATTAATAATATAAAAGCAGAGAAGTGGTGAAAGGTGAAATCACGCCAAACCACACTGTACTCGATAACCCCTCCACCATATATATCAGATGAAGGACAAATCACTACCAAAAGAGCATTTTTGGTAAAATGCAAGTACCTTCTCTCGGTATGTACATCAAATAATTAACTGCCAGCCTCTCACAATATATGCTTCGAACACCTCGTTCTGGCATATAACGCTCGTGACAGTAATTTATCTCACACGTCAAAGACGTACTAACATATATGTGTTTGTGATATGACACAAAATGAATTCATAATCCAAACATAATGATTATTTATAATAAGGAAACTGTTTGTTTTGCCAATCATCAGTTCTGCTTGAACCTGTAGTTTTAGTTACATTCTGAATTAATGACCTGTCCCAAATATGTCTCAAAGGCGGCTTACCTACGGGTTTGATATGGGAATGAAATGTAATTCCAGGAAATGTATTCATATTCCGTGAACACTGGCTATATCCACTGCCAATCACCATGGACTTTATAATCAATTAGACCTATTTGGAATTGATGACCTGCCCCAAATATGCTCCACAGGCTGTCAAGCTACGGGTCTGATATGGGCGGCAAACGTGATGTGAACATATATCATATTTTAACGTTAGTTGAAAATATATCAGAACATTGTCACGGCACGACACTGTTCAAAGGAAAGGGAGCATAATCTGGTAAGTGGCATTTGTCTTCTCAAAGGTTACTCGTGTGCCAGGAGCTATAGGCCAAGGAATAGAAATCCGTGGATCCCTTTACGATTAGTACAAGTTAGGATTTGTCGTAGTATTGGGTTTAGTATAGCGAATGAAATTCACCGGTACAAAGCAACGGAAAACGGACTACGTTTCCTAGCCGGCTATCATCACTGTCACACCTGGACGGTAGTCTGCTAAGAAAATTAGCGTACATGTTTTAATAATAGATACATTTTCAATACGATTCAAGTATTAAACTTATCAATTTCTACACTAGAAATAGATTTATACCTGGCAGAGCTTTTGATCACATCCGTTTTAGTGTAGAAACTGATAAGTTTAATACTTGAATCATATTTTACGACTACACAGATGAATTTCCATCAGAACATTTTCAATACGTTGGATGTTCTGGACAGTGTGTAACTGGACGTGGCAGTGCTACACGCCTGTGCAATGTACAAGCGTTTGTTAACGGTTGCTTTTGGCATCTTTCCCTTGGCGTAGATGACATCAGCCACTCACGTACATAAGGTCTTGTTCGGTTTCAACACCGCGTCTCACTGATATTCATACCGAATTCACATTGAATTTGGAATGCCTTTTTCCAAATAATTTTTTGTTGATTTTCACCATTGTATGAGTTCCTTTTTAATTTTTGTTTCTATCTAAAACGTGTTTTCATTCCTTCCAAATCACCTCTGCGGTGTTATTATTACATCCAGCTATTTAAATGAATTCATCAGTTATTCGAAGTATTTAGCAACCATTTTAAAATGGCCATTCTACTTCCTCCATCTTGAAAAGTTTTCATCTGTTAACACAAGGCACAAATACGCCAATAACTAATCAGAACAGCGATTAGAAGCGCGTCTGACGTAATTCTTTATAAATATATTTATATTTATTTTGCACCATGCAAAGTTGTGTTTACAGCTGAACAGCTATCAACACGGTTTTAATCACAACAATAAGTACTACAATCCCGTTCGAGAGAATTAACAAAAGTATGTGCCATTAACAAAAGTTCAGTGCAATCCATAGGCATGAGGCTGTATTTCACACCATGCCAGTTTTCCTGATCAATTCTGACTTAGTTTCGGGGTCAATGTGCCAACCGATCGCCATCGTCCATCATTCAAAAAAGAAGATTAATTGAAGAAAAACCGAGCGTGCGGCTTCATTCCCGCGTCTTACTGATATTCATATCGATTTCACAATCGTTTTGAAGAGTGGTGTATGATGCAACAGAAAGCGAAGCCCGTGAGAGTAGTGAATAAAACTACAGAAAAAGAAACGCGTGAGAGTGGTGAATAAAAATACAGAAAGGGAAGAGCGTGGATGAGGTGAATAGAACAACAGAAAGGAGAGTTTTGCTCCAGACGTGTTTAATTTTATGTAATAAAATATATGCACTTTATATAATAGAAAAAGGAAAGGTGGTGCTTTGACAAATTTAAGTGTATGTTACCTATTGAAGTTCCAAAATGGTGCCTTTTCTAAAGCCACACGATTTTCTCAGAAATTCTAACAGCATAAAAATGAATTCCAACAGCTACCTGTACATCAACACTAGCAGTTGACTGGTATAGCAAAAAAAGATATTAATTCAGGAACACCATTAACAACATGAAATGGATAAGGTTCTTAAAAAATAATAATAGTAATATTTATTTCTTAAAACCGCACTACACTACCGTCTCAGTGCTGTTTACAGATAGAATTAATAGAAGTACAACTAATTATATAGATAATAAAAGCTAAGGTAAAAAATTTAAATAATTAATGCTGGTTAAAATAGTAATGGTCTGAACAATAAAACTATTTTCTGATAAAATGAGAAAATATTAATTAAAGTACTGTGCAATAAAAATGTTTTAAAGTCTTTTTAAAACCTCAACACTATCAATACTCGAAGGTGTGAGAGTAGTTGATTCCATAAAATGGGTGCTGCAATTGAAAATGCCCTGGGGCCGTAGGTTTTGGTTGTTTTTTATTATCATTTCTTGTAAAACATAGAGTAGAGGTGGATCTGGTAGACCTGGTAAGACTGGGTGTACTTGGATGTAGCATCGAGTTAAAATATGAGGGGCATTCTCCTCAGTAATTTGAAAACAATTCTCTGTCGTACAGAAAGCCAGTGTAGTTTGAATAAAATAGGTGAAATGTTTGATCTGAGAGGGTTTTGGTCAGTAGTCGTGCTGCAGCATTTTGGACAGATTGCAGTTTTTCAATTTGGTAGGTAGGAAGACCAGAGAGTAGACTGTTTCAGTAGTCAAGATGTGCAGTTATAAAGCCATGGACAATCCTCTCCATTTGACTTTTATCAAGGATATGGGATAGTTTGGAATTTTTTTAAGACTATAGAAATGTTCACGAGTAATGAAGAGGGAGTGGAATAATTGGCGCACATTTGTTAGCGGCTTACTTAAAGGGATAATAACTCTTCGTATGAGATCTATATTTCATAATAAAAACATTGTGAACAACTCATAGAAATATAATGTAATCTGTTTTACCATAAAAACAGCAGTTATAGCTATTATTTTGATATCTGAGCTTGTCTTTAGATCACGTGACCTCCATTAATGGCTATACTCTGTTATAATCTCTTAAGAGATTTTAACAAAAAGCAAACTTTTTAGAAAAAAACCAAAGACTAACTTTGAATGTAAAAATGGATTCATTAACCATTGGTAAGTATGGGAAAATTGTTGTTTACTCCAGGAAAATTCATTTTTTGGCCAAAACGAAGAGTTATTATCCCTTTAAACTCCTTCGCCACATTTTTTTTTCTCATTTTAAGAGGTCTGGTTCTACCACGGCACTCTGATTGGCTAAGACCGTGGGAAGCCCTGCATGTGACGTCTTTCCTTTATCTTCTGCCAGAGATGTTCGTAATGCAGACTCGAATTTGGGCCATTTATTTTTTTTAAATTGTCGTCCAGTACAAATGCCAATTTTGCTTTAGATCTTGGCCTTCATATTTGGGACATGTAGCCTCGAGAGGATGTGTTTCTTTTAATACAGGCTGGAAGTCTAAGGAAAACACAACACCGAACTGTTCGCTTCCACCCTTTATTCCCCATATTCCATACACTACATTATGCGCATGCTTGACTAGCATAGGTTACAGTACAGGACAGGTTTCATTTTTGCCCGTATCGGTGAGACCCGCATTAATAATATAAAAGCAGAGCAGTGGTGAAAGGTGAAATCACGCCAGACCACACTGTACTCGATAACCCCTCCACCATATATATCAGATGAAGGACACATCACTGCCAAAAGAGCATTTTTGGTAAAATGCAAGTACCTTCTCTCGGTATGTACATCAAATAATTAACTGCCAGCCTCTCACAATATATGCTTCGAACACCTCGTTCTGGCATATAACGCTCGTGACAGTAATTTATCTCACACGTCAAAGACGAACTAACATATATGTGTTTGTGATATGACACAAAATGAATTCATAATCCAAACATAATGATTATTTATAATAAGCTAACTGTTTGTTTTGCCAAACATCAGTTCTACCTGAACCTATAGTTTGAGCTACATTCTGAATTAATGACCTGCCCCAAATATGTCCCAAAGGCGGCTTACCTACGAGTTTGATATGGGAATGAAATGTATTTCCAGGAAATGTATTCATATTCCTTGAACACTGGCTATATGCACTGCCAATCACCATGGACTTAATAATCAATTAGACCTATTTGAAATCGATCACCTGCCCCAAATATGCTCCACAGGCTGTCAAGCTACGGGTCTGATATGGGCGGCAAACGTGATGTGAACATATATCATATTTTAACGTTAGTTGAAAATATACCAGAACATTGTCACGGTACGACACTGTTCAAAGGAAAGGGAGCATAATCTGGTAAGTGGCATTAGTCTTCTCAAAGGTTACTGGTGTGCCAGGAGCTATAGGCCAAGAAAGAGAAATCCGTTGATCCTTTTATGATTAGTGCAAGTTAAGATTTGACGTAGTATTGGGTTTAGTATAGCGAATGAAATTCACCGGTACAAGGCAACGGAAAACGGACTACGTTTCCTAGCCGGCTATCATCACTGTCACACCTTGACGGTAGTCTGCTAAGAAAATTAGCGTACATGTTTTAATAATAGATACATTTTCAATACGATTCAAGTATTAAAATTACCAATTTCTACACTAAAATGGAGTTATACCTGGCAGAGCATTTGATCAAATCCGTTTTAGTGTAGAAAATGATAAGTTTAATACTTGAATCATATTTTACGACTACACAGATGAATTTCCATCAGAACATTTTCAATACGTTGGAAGTTCGGGACAGTGTGTAACTGGACGTGGCAGTGCTAGACGCCTGTGCAACGTACAAGCGTTTGTTAACGGTTGCTTTTGGCATCTTTTCCTTTGCGTAGATGACATCAGCCACTCATGTACATAAGGTCTTGTTCGGTTTCAACACTGCGTCTTACTGATATTCATACCGAATTCACAATGAATTTGGAATGCCTTTTTCCAAATAATTTTTTGTTGATTTTCACCATTGTGTGAGTTCCTTTTTAATTTTTGTTTCTATCTAAAACGAGTTTTCATTCCTTCCAAATCACCTCTGCGGTGTTATTATTACATCCAGCTATTTAAATGAATTCATCAATTATTCGAAGTATTTAGCAACCATTTTAAAATGGCCATTCTACTTCCTCCATCTTGAAAAGTTTTCATCTATTAACACAAGGCACAAATACGCCAATATCTAATCAGAACAGCGATTAGAAGCGCGTCTGACGTAATTCTTTATAAATATATTTATATTTATTTTGCACCATGCAAAGTTGTGTTTACAGCTGAACAGCTATCAACACAGTTTTAATCACAACAATAAGTACTACAATCCCGTTCGAGAGAATTAACAAAAGTATGTGCCATTAACAAAAGTTCAGTGCAATCCATATTCATGAGGCTGTATTTCACACCATGCCAGTTTTCCTGATCAATTCTGACTTAGTTTCGCCGGGGTCAACGTGCCAACCGATCGCCATCGTCCATCATTAAACAAAGAAGATTAATTGAAGAAAAACCAAGCGTGCGGCTTCATTCCCGCGTCTTAGTGATATTCATACCGATTTCACAATCGTTTTGAAGAGTGGTGAATGAAGCAACAGAAAGCGAAGCCCGTGAGAGTAGTGAATAAAACTACAGAAAAAGAAGCGCGTGAGAGTGGTGAATAAAAATACAGAAAGGGAAGAGCGTGGATGAGGTGAATAAAACAACAGAAAGGGGAGTTTTGCTCTAGACGTGTTTAATTTTATGTAATAAAATATATGCACTTTATATAATAGAAAAAGGAAAGGTGGTGCTTTGACAAATTTAAGTGTATGTTACCTATTGAAGTTCCAAAATGGTGCCCTTTTCTAAAGCCACTCGATTTTCTCAGAAATTCTAACAGCATAAAAATGAATTCCAACAGCTACCTGTACATCAACGCTAGCAGTTGACTGGTATAGCAAAAAAGATATTAATTCAGGAACACCATTAACAACATGAAATGAATAAGGATTTTAAAAAATAATAATAGTAATATTTATTTCTTAAAACCGCACTACACTACCATCTCAATGCTGTTTACAGATAGAATTATTAGAAGTATAAATAATTATATAGATAATAAAAGCTAAGGTAAAAAATTTAAATAATTAATGCTGGTTAAAATAGTAATGGTCTGAACAAAAAAACTTTTTTCTGATAAAATGAGAAAATATTAATTAAAGTACTGTGCAAATAAGAATGTTTTAAAGTCTTTTTTAAAACCTCAACACTATCAATAGTCCAAATGTGTGAGAGTAGTTGATTCCATAAAATGGGTGCTGCAATTGAAAATGCCCTGTGGCCGTAGGTTTTGGTTGTTTTTTATTACCATTTCTGGTAAAACATAGAGTGGAGGTGGATCTGGTAGACCTGGTGAGACTGGGTGTACTTGCATGTAGCATCGAGTTAAAATATGAGGGACATTCTTCTCAGTAATTTGAAAACAATTCTCTGTCGTACAGAAAGCCAGTGTAGTTCCAATAAAATAGGTGAAATGTTTGATCTAAGAGGGTTTTGGTCAGTAGTCGTGCTGCAGCATTTTGGACAGATTGCAGTTTTTCAATTTGGTAGGTAGGAAGACCATAGAGTAGACTGTTTCAGTAGTCAAGATGTGCAGTTATAAAGGCATGGACAATCCTCTCCATTTGACTTTTATCAAGGATATTGAATAGTTTGGAAATTTTTTAAAGACCATAGAAACGTTACGAATAATGAAGAGGGAGAGGAATAATTGGGGCACATTTGTAAGCGACTTACTTAAACTCCTTCGCCACATTTTTTTCTTCTTGTAAGAGGTCTGGTTCTACCTCGGCACTCTGATTGGCTAAGACCGTGGGAAGCCCTGCATGTGACGTCTTTCCTTTATCTTCTGCCAGAGATGTTCATATTGCTAACTTGGGCAATTAATTTTTTAGATCTTGGCCTACATACGTAAGAATTATTTGGGACATGTAGCCTCGAGAGGACGTGTTTCATTAAATACAGGCTCGAAGTCTAAGGAAAATGCAACACCAAACTGTTCGCTTCCACCCTTTATTCCCCTAACTCCATACACTACATTATGCGCATGCTTGACTAGCATAGGTTACAGTACAGGACAGGTTTCATTTTTGCCCGTATTGGTGAAACCCGCATTAATAATGTAAAAGCAGAGCAGTGGTGAAAGGTGAAATCACGCCAAACCACACTGTACTCGATAACCCCTCCACCATATATATCAGATGAAGGACACATCACTGCAAAAAGAGCATTTTTGGTAAAATGCAAGTACCTTCTCTCGGTATGTAGGGCATCAAATAATTAACTGCCAGCCTCTCACAATATATGCTTCGAACACCTCGTTCTGGCATATAACGCTCGTGACTGTAATTTATCTCACACGTCAAAGACGAACTAACATACATGTGTTTGTGATATGACACAAAATGAATTCATAATCCAAACATAATGATTATTTATAATAAGCAAACTGTTTGTTTTGCCATTCATCAGTTCTGCCTGAACCTATAGTTTTAGTTACATTCTGAATTAATGACCTGCCCCAAATATGTCCAAAAGGCGGCTTACCTACGAGTTTGATATGGGAATGAAATGTATTTCCAGGAAGTGTATTCATATTCCGTGAACACTGGCTATATCCACTGCCAATCACCATGGACTTTATAATCAATTAGACCTATTTGGAATTTATGACCTGCCCCAAATATGCTCCCTAGGCTGTCAAGCTACGGGTCTGATATAGGCGGCAAACGTGATGTGAACATATATCATATTTTAACGTTAGTTGAAAATATACCAGAACATTTTCACGGCACGACACTGTTCAAAGGAAAGGGAGAATAATCTGGTAGGTGGCATTAGTCTTCTCAAAGGTTACTGGTGTGCCAGGAGCTATAGGCCAAGAAAGAGAAATCCGTTGATCCTTTTACGATTAGTGCAAGTTATGATTTGACGTAGTATTGGGTTTAGTATAGCGAAGAAAATTCACCGGTACAAGGCAACGGAAAACGGACTACGTTTCCTAGCCGGCTATCATCACTGTCACACCTGGACGGTAGTCTGCTAAGAAAATTAGCGTACATGTTTTAATAATAGATACATTTTCAATATGATTCAAGTATTAAAATTACCGATTTCTACACTAGAAATAGAGTTATACCTGGCAGAGCTTTTGATCACATCCGTTTTAGTGTAGGTACTGATAATTTAAATACTTGAATCATATTTTACAACTACACAGATGAATTTCCATCAGAACATTTTCAATACGTTGGAAGTTCGGGACAGTGAGTAACTGGACGTGGCAGTGCTACACGCCTGTGCAACGTACAAGCGTTTGTTTACGGTTGCTTTTGGCATCTTTTCCTTGGCGTAGATGACATCAGCCACTCACGTACATAAGGTCTTGTTCGGTTTCAACACCGCGTCTCACTGATATTCATACCGAATTCACATTGAATTTGGAATGCCTTTTTCCAAATAATTTTTTGTTGATTTTCACCATTGTGGGAGTTCCTTTTTAATTTTTGTTTCTATCTAAAACGTGTTTTCATTCCTTCCAAATCACCTCTGCAGTGTTATTATTACATCCAGCTATTTAAATGAATTTATCAATTATTCGAAGTATTTAGCAACCATTTTAAAATGGACATTCTACTTCCTCCATCTTGAAAAGTTTTCATCTGTTAACACAAGGCACAAATACGCCAATATCTAATCAGAACAGCGATTACAAGCGCGTCTGACGTAATTCTTTACAAATATATTTATATTTATTTTGCACCATGCAAAGTTGTGTTTACAGCTGAACAGCTATCAACACGGTTTTAATCACAACAATAAGTACTACAATCCCGTTCGAGAGAATTAACAAAAGTATGTGCCATTAACAAAAGTTCAGTGCAATCCATAGGCATGAGGCTGTATTTCACACCATGCCAGTTTTCCTGATCAATTCTGACTTAGTTTCGGGGTTAATGTGCCAACCGATCGCCATCGTCCATCATTCAACAAAAAAGATTAATTGAAGAAAAACCGAGCGTGCGGCTTCATTCCCGTGTCTTACTGATATTCATACCGATTTCACAATCGTTTTGAAGAGTGGTGAATGAAGCAACAGAAAGCGAAGCCCGTGAGAATAGTGAATAAAACTACAGAAAAAGAAGCGCGTGAGAGTGGTGAATAAAAATACAGAAAGGGAAGAGCGTGGATGAGGTGAATAAAACAACAGAAAGGAGACTTTTGCTCCAGAAGTGTTTAATTTTATGTAATAAAATATATGCACTTGATATAATAGAAAAAGGAAAGGTGGTGCTTTGACCGATTTAAGTGTATGTTACCTATTGAAGTTCCAAAATGGTGCCCTTTTCTAAAGCCACTCGATTTTCTCAGAAATTCTGACAGCATAAAAATGAATTCCACAGCTTACTGTACATCAACACTAGCAGTTGACTGGTATAGCAAAAAAGATATTAATTCAGGAACACCATTAACAACATGAAATGGATAAGGTTCTTAAAAAATAATAATAGTAATATTTATTTCTTAAAACCGCACTACATTACCGTCTCAGTGCTGTTTACAGAAAGAATTATCAGAATTACAACTAATTAATGCTATAGATAATAAAAGCTCAGGTAAACAAAATAAATAATTAATGCTGGTCAAAATAGTATTGGTCTGAACAATAAAACTTTTTTCTGATAAAATGAGAAAATATTTATTAAAATACTGTGCAAATAAGAATGTTTTACGTCTTTTTTTAAAAATCTCAACACTATCAATAGTCCAAATGTGTGAGGGTAGTTGATTCCATAAAATGGGTGCTTCAATTGAAAATGCCCTGTGACCGTAGGTTTTGGTTGTTTTTTATTACCATTTCTGGTAAAACAAAGAGTGGAGGTGTATCTCAGTAATTTAAAAACAATTCTCTGTCGTACAGGAAGCCAGTGTAGTTCGGATAAAATGGGTGAAATGTTTGATCTGAGAGGGTTTTGGTCAATAGTCGTGCTGCAACATTTTGGGCAGATTGCAGTTTTTCAATTTGGTAGGTAGGAAGACCATACAGTAGACTGTTTGCGTAGTCAAGATGTGCAGTTATAAAGGCATGGACAATCCTCTCCATTTGACTTTTATCAAGGATTTGGGATAGTTTGGAATTTATTTAGGACTATAGAAAGCGGCATTGCATTTTTTACTGATGTCGGCAACCATATCGCACCTATTATCAAAAATTACTCCAAGGTTTTTAACCTCATCTTTTACCGTGACTGTACTGTTTCCGATTTCTAATAGTTCTAGTTTTTCTGTATCCTTAGAAATACTTTAAAAAGGTATGATTTCGACATCTCCAGCAATGTCGTAAATAATTCCAAACCATTCGTCCATTTCAGGACTATTTTAATCGACTAGAAAAATAAATGAATTATTTCGATACTAAAGCACACAGATATGTTTACGAATAATGCAGAGGGAGTGGTATAATTGGCGCACATTTGTAAGCGACTTACTTAAACTCCTTTGCCACATTTTTTTCTTCTTGTAAGAGGTCTGGTTCTACCACGGCACTCTGACTGGCTAAGACCGTGGGAAGCCCTGCATGTGACGTCTTTCCTTTATCTTCTGCCAGAGATGTTCGTAATGCAGACTCTAATTTGGGCCATTAATTTTTTTAATTTGTCGTCCAGTACAAATGCCAATTTTGCTTTAGATCTTGGCCTACATACGTAAGAATTATTTGGGACATGTAGCCTCGAGAGGACGTGTTTCATTAAATACAGGCTCGAAGTCTAAGGAAAACGCAATACCAAACTGTTCGCTTCCACCCTTTATTCCCCTAACTCCATACACTACATTATGCGCATGCATAACTAGCATAAGTTACAGTACAGGACAGGTTTCATTTTTGCCCGTATCGGTGAGACCCGCATTAATAATATAAAAGGAGAGCAGTGGTGAAAGGTGAAATCATGTCAAACCACACTGTACTCGATAACCCTCTCTCGGTATGTACATCAAATAATTAACTGCCAGCCTCTCACAATATATGCTTCGGACACCTTTTCCTGGCATATAACGCTCGTGACAGTAATTTATCTCACACATCAAAGACGTACTAACGTATATGTGTTTGTGATATGACACGAAATGAATTCATAATCCAAACATAATGATTATTTATAATAAGCAAACTGTTTGTTTTGCCGATCCTCAGTTCTGCCTTAACCTATGTATTTAGTTACATTCTGAATTAATGACCTGCCCCAAATATGTCCCAAAGGCGGCTTACCTGCGGGTTTGATATGGGAATGAAATGTATTTCCAGGAAATGTATTCATATTCCGTGAACACTGGCTTTATGCACTGCCAATCACCATGGACTTTATAATCAATTAGACTTATTTGAAATCGATGACCTGCCCCAAATATGCTCCACAGGCTGTCAAGCTACGGGTCTGATATGGGCGGCAAACGTGATGTGAACATATTTCATATTTTAACGTTAGTTGAAAATATACCAGAACATTGTCACGGCACGACACTGTTCAAAGGAAAGGGAGCATAATCTGGTAAGTGGCATTAGTCTTCTCAAAGGTTACTCGTGTGCCAGGAGCTATAGGCTAAGGAATAGAAATCCGTGAATCCCCTTACGATAAGTAAAAGGTAGGCTTTGTTGTAGTATAGGGTTTAGTATAGCGAATGAAATTCACCGGTACAAAGTAACGGAAAACGGACTACGTTTCCTAGCCAGCTATCATCACTGTCACACCTGGACGGTAGTCTGCTAAGAGAATTAGCGTACATGTTTTAATAATTGATACATTTTCAATACGATTTAAGTATTAAAATTACCAATTTCTACACTAGAAATAGAGTTATACCTGGCAGAGCTTTTGATCACATCCGTTTTAGTGTAGAAACTGATAAGTTTAATACTTGAATCATATTTTACGACTACACAGATGAATTTCCATCAGAACATTTTCAATACGTTGGAAGTTCGGGACAGTGAGTAACTGGACGTGGCAGTGCTAAACGCCTGTGCAATGTACAAGTGTTTGTTAACGGTTGCTTTTGGCATCTTTTCCTTGGCGTAGATGACATCAGCCACTCACGTACATAAGGTCTTGTTCGGTTTCAACACCGCGTCTCACTGATATTCATACCGAATTCACATTGAATTTGGAATGCCTTTTTCCAAATAATTTTTTGTTGATTTTCACCATTGTGTGATTTCCTTTTTAATTTTTGTTTCTATCTAAAACGTGTTTTCATTACTTCCAAATCACCTCTGCGGTGTTATTATTACATCCAGCTATTTAAATGAATTTATCAATTATTCGAAGTATTTAGCAACCATTTTAAAATGGCCATTCTACTTCCTCCATCTTGAAAAGTTTTTCAACTGTTAACACAAGGCACAAATACGCCAATATCTAATCAGAACAGCGATTAGAAGCGCGTCTGACGTAATTCTTTATAAATATATTTATATTTATTTTGCACCATGCAAAGTTGTGTTTACAGCTGAACAGCTATCAACACGGTTTTAATCACAACAATAAGTACTACAATCCCGTTCGAGAGAATTAACAAAAGTATGTAGTTGTACCATTAACAAAAGTTCAGTGTAATCCATAGGCATTAGGCTGTATTTCACACCATGCCAGTTTTCCTGATCAATTCTGACTTAGTTTCGGGGTCAACGTGCCAACCGATCGCCATCGTCCATCATTCAACAAAGAAGATTAATTGAAGAAAAACCAAGCGTGCGGCTTCATTCCCGCGTCTTACTGATATTCATACCGATTTCACAATCGTTTTGAAGAGTGGTGAATGAAGCAACAGAAAGCGAAGCCCGTGAGAGTAGTGAATAAAACTACAGCAAAAGAAGCGCGTGAGAGTGGTGAATAAAAATACAGAAAGGGAAGAGCGTGGATGAGGTGAATAAAACAACAGAAAGGAGGGTTTTGCTCTAGAAGTGTTTAATTTTATGTAATAAAATATATGAACTTTATATAATAGAAAAAGGAAAGGTGGTGCTTTGACAAATTTAAGTGTATGTTACCTATTGAAGTTCCAAAATGGTGCCTTTTTCTAAAGCCACTCGATTTTCTCAGAAATTCTAACAGCATAAAAATGAATTCCAACAGCTACCTGTACAGTCATAAGATTATATATGTGTGCATTTTTTCCATCTAACGTAAGAAGATTAGATACAATTATAACGTCAGAAAATACAATAGAGGGAGTGTGATAATGATAGGGTCGCTAAACGAATTTGACGGAATATAGTGACTAGCCTAATCCTCTTGTCGCCTGGTTAGGCACGCCCCCTTAGAGTAAACAAAAGGTCTTCCATAGAGAACTATCCTTTTGTTCAACAGCTTCGCGCGTGCAGCGGATTATGTATATAGTGACGCTGTACAGCTAACTGCAGTTAAATCTGTGAAAGCTGTTATTTAATTTATTCTGCTGTGTCGGACGTTGTGGGCCAGCCCAATGGTTCATTCACTCATTCTTTTCTGAAGATTGGTGATGCATATTTTGAATGCTTAATTATTTGCCCTCCTTCTAACAAGAGAAAGTAAAAGGGGAGAGAAACAGAGACAGTGTCAAATAAAAAGGGTAAAGAGTAATATAACATGCTGTACAATGACTGAGTCGTGAAAGGGGTATTGGACTTCTTTGCGTTAAAAACAAATTCATTTCGAAATCAAAAGAGCATTATTTGAAGGGCGCGTGGGGGGAGGTAAATAGTAACTCATTCCGTAATCCTTCTTGCACATTTATTTAATCGTATCAAAATGTTTGATACACAATGTTCACTAGTGTCATAGTTTTGGCGATTTATTAAAACCATATTTGTACAAAGTAGGTTAGCATAAGTTAGGTAACGACCAGTGTGGAGAACAACTCCCTTTTTAAGTGAGGCAAGACAACCTATTCAAACTGATTATAACCTTGATAAAGACACAAGGCAAAGGAGTTATGTAAACTAGCGTGTGAAAACACATTCTTTGTCAATGTTACAAGACAATGGAGGCGACCAAGTGGAGTAATTACAATATACCCCTGTACAGTCAAAGAGAAATTAGTTATGAAAGCTTACTTCGGGTCGGCCCTTAATTTGCTTGTTCGAAAGAAAGAGATAGATGTCGCAACGCGAATCCTTTTATTAACCCTTCATGAGTTTGTGTAAAAGTGTGAAAAACAGGCAACGATCTCGAGTCGCTATTGATATTGTTCGCAATTAATATTGGAGTATACGCCTACATGTAAACATCAGACAAGGCGTTGAGATCGATAAAAGTGGGGGTTTATCTGAAAAATTAGATGCCATTTTTGTGAAATGACTTATCAAGTGATGTGCATGTACCTAACATGTTTAAATTCTTGATTTTTATTATTTGAAACATCTTCATACACGGCCTCATATTTATATTTCTCTCAAGCCATACTCATTTTATTGTATAACATGGGACTCTAAAGCACAGGGCATTGTGAAAGTTAATTGGCTACAGAGACTTGTTATCCTTCATGCAGTTTTATAGTGTGGATGAACTAGAAACAGGCTTTACTTAGCTTTACTTAATTTACGTAAATTTCAACAAAATCAATCTGCAAGGCTTGCTTTGATTTAAAAGAAGAAACATAAATATGTTGGATGGATTAAATCACCGATACCGTTCTATTTAAACTTAACGTGGTCATAAACACAGTAACACAGATGATATTTATAAGTTGTCTGTCATTCAGCACGCATTATAGGCGAGTAGCCAAACAGTGACTATGATCAATCCAAGTAAAATCTAGGCAAGTATTGTTTACAAAATAGATCATGATGAATAAACCTACGCTTTAACGCTCAATGATATCAAAAATGATTCGTCGCTTTAAAAATGGACCGGTTCAAGGGGCATTTTTTGTTTTAGCTAGGGGGACTTCAGGTAGAAGGTTCAGTGTAGGTGTTTCCTCGGATGATAGCAGCATCACACCCTAGGTCTTAGCGAGTTGACTAGAAGCTTTTTGTCCAAGCATCCTATTTCTACTACTAAACTAATAACTCTTAACCACAAAGGTTTATGCGGTAAAAATATTTAAACTAAATGAGGTGCATTGACAGAGGCACAAGTACAATCCAACGCCAACGTGCAACAGGGGAAAGTCTGACAGTGCATTACATAATATATGAAAGTGCGGTCAATATTAACAGTGTAAGACATCAGTTAAAGAGGAGGGGGTCTTACTATCTTTTGTTAAACGCGACTGTTATTATCTCTCGAACAAGCTTAAACCATGCCTTATATAATTACTGTGTCTCCGGCTGTCGTGCAGAAACGGCATGTCGAACATATTTTGCTTCAGTTACAAACAGGGAAAACTAGCGACTTAGTTGTTCTAGATCGCTCTAGTAAGAAAGCATAAGTGCGGCGGCCGGGCAAAACAATCAACTACCCGGTATAACATTCATATCTTAGCGTTTACATAGGTCGCGCAAAGAGCTAAGTACATATGACGCGCAGGGAGCTAAGCAATTAGCCTTGACAAAGTGGTCCGTTTTTAAACAACAACAAGAAAAAAGAACGCCTTGTCATAGTTATGAGACAAATCGCTTGCAACGTGCAACAAGGGGGGTGGCTGACAGTGTGGTCACACTACATGTTTATGAAAGTACGTTGAATCAAGGAGTTATAAGTTATGGCCCTGATAATGGGTTGACACTCACCGCGTTAGCTGCGACAATGATTATTTCTTCACAGCGATTTATTCATTCAATTATTAAATCATAATTTATTTATTATTTATTAATTTTATTTAATGATTTAAACCATCTTATTTTTATCTATTTTTTTTATTTGATTCTTAATGTAACCTAAGTATTTACTTTATTCTTTAAATAATATTTTTATTTATTTATTTATCAAGCCCGTAGCCAGCAATTTTAAAGGGGGAGTGTCTTTTTCTGAAAAAGTGGACCTTTAACCAAAAAATCCCCATGTACAAATCCCCAGGTACTTATGTCAAATTTTACCCAGAGTGGGCCTTTTTTCAGCAAAAGAGGGGGGGGTTTTCGAACCTCCCGAACTCCCCCTGGCTGCGGTCCTGTTTATTTATTTATTTATTAAGACTTTCTAGTATTATCCTTTTTCGGATTCGTTCTATTATTTTATATAAAATGTAACTTTATGTAGTAATTGAGGCAACACGCCAGCTTGCAATGTGAATAAATTGTTTTAATAATGTTTCTTTCTTTGTTATCTCTCAACAGTAATCTATTTTTACACAGGTAGCGATGATGGAAATTTGTGTACGGAGCATCTTTAAACTTTTTGAGACGGGGTGATTTGTTGATCATGCTGATGTACGATGCTGATGCATGTCTATCAAATTCAATTTTTGACCACAGAACACTTCATGTTGAATTAAAAAACTGATACTAAATTAAACTAGCAGTTTTCTTGCAACACTTAAAACATGATCAGCTGCGTGTGCCAAGCTAGTGAACAAAAGGATAGGTGGCCACGGGAGTATAATCCTATCGCCGCAACAAACAATGGGCACCTTCTGGCTGATGTATCCTGCTGTTAATTACACCTAGTCACAGCGGATTGTCGCGCTCGCGCTGGACCACAGAAACAGGCGTCATGGGGTTCACTCGCCTAAGGTATTGTGTGTTATTACGTCTAAACTATTGTGTTTTGGCGTTCGAATTTTGAAGGGATTAGACGGGTCTCCATTGTTTGTCCGCCCCCTTCTATTCATAGTATAGGGATTAAAACGTTTTGACGTTTTTAAAACGTCGTACAACGGAAACTTAATTTTTATTACTACTGTACATCAACGCTAGCAGTTGACTGGTATAGCAAAAAAGATATTAATTCAGGAACACCATTAACAACATGAAATGAATAAGGTTTTTAAAAAATAATAATAGTAATATTTATTTCTTAAAACCGCACTACACTACCGTCTCAATGCTGTTTACGGATAGAATTATCAGAAGTATAACTAATTATATAGATAATAAAAGCTAAGGTAAAAAAAAATTAAATAATTAATTCTGGTGAAAATAGTAATGGTCTGAACAATAAAACTTTTTTCTGATAAAATGAGAAAATATTAATTAAAATACTGTGCAAATAAGAATGTTTTAAGTCTTTTTTAAAAACCTTAACACTATCAATAGTCCGAATGTGTGAGGGTAGTTGATTCCATAAAATGGGTGCTGCAATTGAAAATGCCCTGTGGCCGTAGGTTTTGGTTGTTTTTTATTATCATTTCTGGTAAAACAAAGAGTGGAGGTGGATCTGGTAGACCTGGTGAGACTGGGTGTACTTGGATTTAGCATCGAGTTAAAATACGAGGGGCATTCACCTCTGGTGAATTTAAAAATAAACAGCAGCAATTTGAAAACAATTCTCTGTCGTACAGGAAGCCAGTGTTGTTCGAATAAAATATGTGAAATGTTTGATCTGAGAGGAGTTTTGGTCAGTAGTCGTGCTGCAGCATTTTGGACAGATTGCAGTTTTTCAATTTGGTAGGTAGGAAGACCATAGAGTAGACTGTTTCCGTAGTCAAGATGTGCAGTTATAAAGCCATGGACAATCCTCTCCATTTGACTTTTATCAAGGATATGGGATAGTTTGGAATTTTTTAAAAGACCATAGAAAGCGGCTTTGCATTTTTTACTGATTACTCCAAGGTTTTTAACCTCATCTTTTACCGTGACTGTACTGTTTCCGATTTCTAAAAGTTTTAGTTTTTGCTGCATCCTTAGAAATACGAGAAGTAAAGTGAACTACTTCTGTTTTGCCATCATTGAAAACAAGTGAACTGGCATTAAGTCATTGACTCAACTGAATAATATATATCTGGATAGATAGTATAACATATGATGACCTGTCGCAAACAATATAAATTTGTGAATCAACTGCAAAGAGCATTAGGTTAAAACCGTACTTAGAGACAATGTCCTCAACTGGTGACGTGTAAAGAGTGAACAGGATGGGACCGAGTACAGAGCCTTGTGGTGCACCACAAGCTAGTGGTATTGACGGTGATTTGTGAGTGCCTTTGTGCTTTAGGTAAAGGACATGAGTTAACACCGATTAAAATTTAAAACACTGTAATGTGTCACCAACATTCGTCGTGAACAGTCCGCTTTGATCCGAGCTAAATCAATATTTGTCCAATTAAATGAAATATTACGCCGGCTTCAGAACAAAAAAGACATATTTCAGTACAATACGTACCTTAAGGTGAACGGGATTCACCTTGAACTAAAGGATATTTTATCATAGCTAATTTGGGATTAAATGGGCTCTGATTTAATAACTTGTCCTAAATATGTCCCAAAAGGGACTAAGCTACGGGTCTGGTATGGCGGCGCACACCAGAAAATGTGTTCCTATTCCGTGTGCATTGGCTATATATGCACTGCAAATCATCATGCACTTTATAATTATAATTAGACATATTTGGAATTAATGACCTGCCCCAAATATGCTCCATGGGCTTTCAAGCTACATCTACTGTACGTGTCTGATATCGGCGGCACACGTGCTATGATTGTATTTAAAGTTTAAAAGTTAAAACTAAAAATATACCAGTACTTTGTCATATCGAACACGACGCTGTTCAAAGGAAAAGGAGCAACATATGTTCAGTTGCATTACTCTCTACTAAGGTAACTGAGCTATCTTTAAAATTAGCTCACATGTAAATAATGACTTTTGCAATATGAAAGGTTCTGTACATATGGTATGTGTAGAAAGCTGCAATGTTGGACACCCGTGCTACTTACCAAGCTTACAAGCGCTTGCAACGTGTTGTTTTTGGCGCATTCTCCTAGTTAAGGACATCATCCAGTCAAGTAAAGTACCTGTAGATCAATTTTGGCTGCATCACCAGTTTTTTCAAACATTGCCTAACTTAGCTCCCGAGTTTTAAAGACGTAATTATATCGTATCATTATAAAAACATATAAATTGACGGTAAACAGGGACAGAGCTTAATGCAAGATCTGTATGGGTTGGTGAACAAAATAATAAAAAGGGTATTTTTTATCTAATTAAAAAAAATTTTTGCATTAATATCTGGATATGAATGTTAGACATAAAAAGAAACAGAAAAGAAAAGCTATTTTGACAAATTTAGGCTACTATAACCTACCGAGCCACCTTTATGTTGCCCCTTGCTAAATCTACGTCATTGAAAATTTTAACGTTTATAATATTCTAGGAGAAACATCAACGCCAGCAGTTGACCTGGTATGGAAAATTCGATACGTTCCATCCTCACAAGATCGGGCGTCCTGCCAATATTAAATTTAACAAAAATTACATTAATGCGGGCAGGCCAGTAATGCCATCAGTGTTAACGTTATTTCTTGGATAAAAGCTAATTTTGGTTACATTATTGTTTTGCCTTTAGTCATATTCCTACCAGTATAAACTCTCATGAGAATTTGAAATTCAAATGGGAACCAAACGAGAAAGCTCTAAGTACCGGCGAGTGCAATGCAACAACAAGATAAACTGTCAAATATTTTACGAGTATTTTTATTGGTTGCTTTTCTTAGGTTCTAGAGAAATCCTTTCTTTCACAATAGTATATATTTAATATAACCCTTGTAATATTCTCTGAGACACTATTCTATCCCAAGATATTCACTTCTGATATTTTTCTTTCACTTTTATAGTTCCCAAAAACAGCACAACTAAGAAATAGAGTCAAAATCTAGCAGTTGACCATCCCAGTCCCCCATATATTATAGTACAATTGTCATTGTTAACTGTTTGATACCAAGCACAGAGTAGTAAAATGTATATTCTTTTACCCTGTGTCCACCACTTCCAAATCTCTGGATCCGATTGTTTTAGTTTTGTGTTAGTTATGAAATTCAACCAGACATTATATTACCCATTTCATCAACATGGAGGTAAGGGGTCATTTATCTATCTACATGTATCTACCTGACTCTTTGACAGCCATTGTTTTGCTCTTTGTCAATCTTTGCTCCATTGTATGGGGTGTAGGGTGACCATTTAATGCAATGTTGTTACCATCCCCAATCTTGTTTCTCCGTATCGTATCAAGTTTAGCCATTTTAATAAATGATAATATTAGTCATATGGCCTTATTTCATATTTCATTTTGAGTCAAAACTGAGCTTCTTTGTGCTTGTGAACATTTGACTGCATATATTATTCTTATATGGCAATTATCATGAAGACGCATTAAGAAAAACTAATTTGAATTTTTTTCAACCTCACATAATCCTATTTGAAATCATACTATTTTTCTAAAAGACTATAATAAGTTTTCCATTTAAAATAATTGAAATAATTGTTTATAGAAATATGCAGGCATCGGCACTCATAGGTGTTTTGGCTTTCTGGCTGTTTACAATGACAAGTGCACATCATGAGGGGCAGGTGAACAACGTTATGTTTGGAGACGCACCTGAGGCACCACCGATGAAAAAAGGAGATTACGAAGCCATTCGAAAAAAGTTGCAAGATGCTGGTGTATTGAAAGTGTCAGAAGAACAAGGATTAGGCAAGTAGAACGGTTGATTAACTGCACCAAAAGAGTTTGTTCGTATGAGACGTTTTCACACAACATAGTGTAAGAAATCTTTTAATACTCCTCACATTGCTCATGCTCTATTTGTTAAGTAACACCGATTTTTCTATTAATGTATGTAGGAAATGCAACTTAAAGATTTGTTCATTTGATTGTTGATGTATTTAACACTTGGCAATTTTAAAAAAGAAATCTTACATGACAAGATTATTTGATCAGTTACTTTGAAGTATAGAGCA
Source organism: Lingula anatina (assembly GCF_051362555.1). NCBI lineage: Eukaryota > Metazoa > Brachiopoda > Lingulata > Lingulida > Lingulidae > Lingula > Lingula anatina. The sequence goes on along the minus strand of NC_141776.1, from coordinate 17,103,325 downwards.
TTATAAGTGACCAAAAAAGAGGCCTTTAACTCATCGAGGAATAATATAATGTAAAAATAAATTCATGGCATAATTATTTGATTCATACCATGACATGAATGATGATACCCAGATGTACACATCTTGTAACATTCATGATCCAGCATTGTCTGTGAACACCATTGTTGATTGCATATCAGACCTCAGAGGTTGGCTCATTTCAAACAAATTGAAGATAAATGATGGAAAAACAGAATTTTTAGTCATTACTCGACCCCACAACAAGGGCCTTGCTGATAACTTGCAACTTAAAATTGAAGCTAGTATGGCACTATCCTCCCTTCATGTAAAAAAATAGGAGTATACTTTGATTCTTCACTTTCAATGAACAAACAGATCTCTTACATCACAAGGTCTTGTTTATTCAACATTCGGAATATTGGCACCATAAGGAAATATCTGAATCAATCATCTGCTGCTACTGTTATACACTCATTGGTAACTTCCAGGTTGGACTATTGCAATTCTGTATTATATGGATGATAAGATCAAAAGATTACAACGCATCCAGAATATCTCAGCACGGCTTTAATGCTACAGCCTAGGGATTGCCATATCACTCCAATTTTAAAGCAGCTGCACTGGTTACCAGTTAGGGCCAGAATTTTATTTAAGGTTTTAGCTTTTACACATGCTGCTTTTTATAACCTAGCTCCACCATATATTACTGATCTAGTAAAACATTATAGCCCTCAAAGATCCCTGAGGTCTGGTGACAAACTGAAAGTTCCCAAATCAAAGTTAAAAACATATGGTGACATATCATTTTGTGTAGCTGCACCAGTAGAGTGGAATAAGTTGCCAATTTTTATTAGACAAAAAGAATCACAAGAATGTTTTAAAAAAGGAATTGAAAACTCACATTTTTAAGACATTTTATTCATGAATTTTTAATTTTACATTAAAGAACCTTGTATTTTTTACTTTTATTACTGCTTATTACAATTTAGTCTAGTTCTGATTTATATAATATATATCTTAACTATTTTTATTTATAAACTTCTTTGTATTTTATGTTGTACAGTCTATTGAACATTTTATGGATTTTAGACTTGAAATAAAAATATTAATTATTATTATTATTATTATTATTATGAAGAAGAAATCTTACTTGATAAAGATTATTTGATCAGTTACTATGCACTTTGAAGTATATAGCAATATAAGTGACCAAAAGAAGGCATATAATTCACCAAGGAATAATATAATGTTGGTTTGAACGTATCCAAACTAAATCGCAAAGGGATATTTTAATGGATGATTCACTCTTATTCATATTTCCCTCAGTGCCCCTCATTGAGTACATGGACTTATCTGGGATACCAGGACAATACATCGCTCGACTTTTGCCTGATGCAACGCACGTTCGAAGTGGGTAAACTTTGCTCCTATATTTATATATCTGAATGAATATCGAGAAAATTTGTTTTAATTTTACTGGATCGCAGGGAAACGTGATAGGGCATTAAGGTCGTCTAGCGTATGTGGTTGTGGTGGTCAATTAAAACCAAATGCCGTTGACGCTGAGACGCCGCAAGCAAGCACCAGTAAAAAAAGCAATGAAGCTGACGCATGTGTGCTTTTTGTTGCGTAAACAATGTTCAGTAAAATAAAAGTGTTCATTTTGTGACCTATTACCTGTATTTGGCACTTTCATTTCGAATCTTATCAGAGGGTCTCTTGGTAGTTTGGTAGTCTGTCTGTTAGCAACTTAACTCACAAATGAAAGGACGAATTTTTATTAAATAATCAGGATAGGTAAAAAATGGACTAGCTTTAAAGTGACAACATTTTGGTGATGGTCTTTCTATTAACTAATGGTTGATTATTAGTTTATCATTTGTTCTGGTGAAGGTCTGAGTTCTCTGTTTGCCTTTGTATTTTTTCTAATATGGACTTAGGATCCGATCCATCTCTGCTCTATTGTAGCCTTAAATGGATTTATTATTTTAATCATTTACAAGAAACATAGTTTTATTGATCTAGTCCGTAGAATCATCAAAGAACCTGAACGAAGACAACAAGTGAAGTTTAATAGAGACAAGGATTTCCTCATTCTGCGAAACATAAGTAAAAGGTTGGGTGCATTTTTGATTTGAGTGTGTTTTTCATCCGTTTCTACACATTCCTAAAAAATAGTTTTATAAATAAAAATATTTTATCATCGTCTTCGCTATGAACTACCGATCAAATAACACTTTGGGCTAAAAAGCAAAGTTCTTAAGGAGAAAATAATTAAAATACGTATTGGTCATCAATTAATAATTCTATATTTGTTTTTACTAACACCAAGGATGTACATTAACCTTTTTGAAATATTTGACTGTATTTATGAGTTTTTAAAACAATGTTTTAAGCAACCTCGACGATTTGCGGCAACTCACCGATGCCATTGGTGAAATTGAAGAGGACATCGAGTTGTTAGTAGCCACGAAATACTGCAAAGAGTACAATAATGGCAATGGAAGTTATAATTGGGTATGTTAATGTTGATTTCCGATCAGAAAGGTCGACCTTATATAACTTAATGGTTTCATATAATTCAATTATAATAACTTTGTAGAATGTTGATTATTCTGATTTCTAAAAGCAGTTCAGTTTTGACTATTGCTAACACTTGTAGGATCAAAGTCCTATACTCTTTGTCATAAACCTGAGCAATATATGAAGTAAAAGGTGCATTTAATTTACTGTTGACAAGTCCATTTACTTTCTAGCAAGACTGTACAAGAATTGCACATATCTGGAATTTTTATGGAAGAATTCGTTGCAGCCGTGGCAATATGTAAAGCTAGTTTCATATTTTGTATAACCTTTACCTGCAGGGGTTGGATACTCTTGATGGTAATTCATACGATGCCAAATATGACATCTGGGGTGATGGAAAGGGAATAGATGTATATGTGGCAGACACAGGCATCAATCCAAACCACGAAGATCTCAGAGGGAGAGTTACTATTGGTGAGTTGCTTTCTGATTGTCTTCATGCAGCGTTGCAGCAAAAACAAAACCTGGTTTGCTAAAGGGGATCAAAGGGGAGCACGTTTTTACTGCAATATGATAGCTGCTCATAAAATATAGTTAAATACAACTGCCATTATTCATCTCAAATATCTGTTTTTTATTGTACAGGAGAGTTATATTTGGGACTATTTTGTACCATTGGTCAGTTTTCAACTGAAATAAGACGCTTTCATGGGCGTCCGCATAAAATTTTCCAGGGGGTCAAAGTCATTGAAGGAGGAGATAATGATTGGATGGGTACCCACAATTAACGCGCCCGCCAAAAGTAAAGGGGGGGGGGAGTCAAGTGACCCCATTTACACACTCCTGTGGACGCCCATGAACGCTTCCCAGCAGGCATAGTTGCTTTGGATCAACGTTGAAAACAGGTTGATACGTTGAATTGCCGTTGATCTACCTAAATTCAACTTAAAAACAACGTTGATCCAGTCACGTCCAAACACCGTCATAATGTGACGTTGACTCAACGTTGTAATTTGGTCATTGACACAACCTTACAGACATGGACTGTAATGTAAAATATTAATTGTTGAAAACGTGATACTTTGTTTATCAGTACTGTAACTAACTTTATCAAAATAATAAAAAAAGTGTTTAAAGTAAAAGTGACAGTTGTTTTGTGTCTTGAGTGAATAGTGAATTTTCTTAACTTGTTATTCAGAAATACATTCCAATAAACTGAATTCCTTGCAAGGTCAGCTAACACTAGGATGAATACTTTGCTGTAAATGGAATGTAGTTAATAAACTGGACAATAGAAGTGTCACCCCCTAACTCAGAGTAATAAAAGTAGGCAGATCTTGGGTACTTATAATACCTGGTCTACTTATCATGTGACTAATGAGTATAAAACCGCTATACCATGGAATAGTATTGTTGGTCTTGCACATGTACAGCAAATGTTATTCCTGTCTTCCTCCAATATGGCAAGATACAGGCAATTATCTAACGGTTATAGGTGCAAGTTATTAACCTGAAGAGGCGGAATATAAGCAATGTCAGAATATCGATACTATTGAATTGTTCAGTCAGAATCATGCAAAGGATCTGGTCTCGGTATAGAAACACTGGATCAAAAGACAAATTGCCTCTGATGGGTCGTCTAAGAAAAACTACTGGCCGAAAAGACCGCCGACTGATTTTGATGTCCAGGTTGTCAAAGTTCGACACTGCTTGTCAGTTGACAACACAGTGGAACAATTTCACACATAAGAATGTGTCTGTGAAAATTGCTAGGCGTCGGTTACATGCTCATAGAGTGTACAGCAGTACGACTGAAACCTCTTATATCGTTACAAAACAGGCAGCTTAGAGTGAAATAGGGTCAACAGGATCTGGAACTGGACAGTCCATGACAATTGGTCCTATATATTTTTTTTCTGATGAGTGTCGCTTTGGTCTGACCTCTGATGACAGACGGGTATGATGCTGGCGAACTGCTGGTAAAGCATTTCAACCACATGCACTGAATTTTCGAACCCGGAGCAGCATATTCATCATGGTGTGGGGCTGCATCAGCATCCATGGCGTGGGCGAATGGATAGTGGTTGATGGAAATGTATCGATGTTTTTGAGTCAGGCTTGTTACCATCTATTACTAACATGTTTGGTGACAGGAATTATCCATTTGTTCACCAGGATGACAATGCAGAGAAACTCTGTTATATTCAGTGTTTCATGCTTGGGCCAACAAAAGCCCTGGACGCATCAGACGATTATATGAATCCTTGCTTTGTAGACTAGCACCTATTATTAGGTCACGTGGCTATGCCACTAAGTACTAATTTTGGACTTGAAACTGCATAATTTGGTAGAATGTATATTTTGTTCTCATTTTGTGATTTTGTGTGAAATTTGATGTTAATAAAATGATACCAGGAGCATATCATTCCACAGTCATTTATCTCCCCCATAGTATTGGTTCAGTAGGGGTGACACTTCTTTTGTCCAGTGTGTGTATATACCCTACATATATGTATTTAGCCATCAAACATGTCCTACTGCTAAACATATCCAGGCTAAAAGGGTGTACCATGCTTGGGAGAAAACATACTTAGGAGCTAAATGCGTTGAAAAAATCAGACAAAGCAGGCACTTGGATGTTTTTACAGTGTACGTTATAATTGTGTACTTGTGTTTTGTACCAAAAATAAAAAAAAAAAAACATTTCAGATCATTTTAATGTCTTTTCATGTAAGAATGTCTAACAACTGGGGTTGATACAATGTTGTTATCTGGCGTTGATACAACGTTGTTATCTGAGGCTGAGTCAACTTTCAAATCCAATGTTAATCCAATGTATTATCAACGTTATGGTTCAACGTTGTTTCAACGTTAAAACAACATAATTTGCCCCCTGGGTTTGATGCTTCTTAGTAGTAAAATTATTTTAAAGAAGTTCTACAATGATCATTTTTAGGTTTAACACATTAAATGGTTGATTAATTTTATCTATTCTTCTATTTCTCCAGGCTGGCCGACATCTACAAGTGTGGATAACCATGGTCATGGTACCCAAGTGGCCAGTATCATCGGGGGAACCAACTGTGGTGTGGCAAAGCGTGCTAACATCATTTCCCTGAAGGTTTGTTCAAATGATAGATGCGATGTTTCCGATATATTGGAAGGTTGTCTGTGGGCAAAACAAAGAGTGCAAAGCACTGGGCGACTCTCCGTTATTAACTTCAGTTTTGGTGGGACTTTCTCCAGGTCTATGAACGACGCAGTCGATGATCTACTCGCAGCTGGAATCCCCGCAATTGCTGCAGCTGGTAGTTTCAATGAAGACGCTTGCTATGTCTCTCCAGCCAGCACGCCCAATACCCTCACTGTCGGAGCGTTTAATGAGGAGTTTAAAAAGAATTATTTCAGCAACTATGGTCCTTGCATAGATATTTACGCCCCGGGTGCGAATATCAAAGTTGCTGACTTCTCTGGAAACAATACATATACTTTAATGGATGGCACCTCCATTGCAGCTTCGTTTGTGACCGGCGCCGCGGCTGCCTTGTTGCAAGTCCTCAGAGATAAGGGGACTATCTGCTCACCCTCTGCCCAGGTCGTCAACTACACCAATGAGTACATCATTGAGAACGCATTGCTTGGACGACTTACGGGTGTAGGTGAAGCCAATTTGGCTTTGTCTACTCTATGCTTGGATTATTGAGTCCTTTCCACTTCTTTGAAAATAACGTACTAATGTACTAGATCTACTCCAGTTGGCTTTTTATGTTCTCAAAGCAGATTTCTTTGAATAAATCTATCACTGCAGAGCAAATATTTCTTTCTTTTTATATTATTTTTTATAATACCTTTTTAAAGGCTTTTTAAAATCCAAATCATTCTTTCATCGAATCCCACAAAAAAGTTTTATTTGGAGGAGTGGGGGCTGAGTACTTTGACTGCTAAGTCTACGAGAAGCCTCTTAATATCCAATGCAAGGGCAGGGTTATTGTCACCTTTATATTGCTTTTTATTGTGCTTTAGGAGTTGGGGAATCCAGCACATCTGATGCAACGTGCATTTGCATATGTGATAGCTTTTAGGTTTAGGGAAACTCTCATTTGTTTGGACATTATATTAAATTCATCTCAGTGTCTCCTTGGTAGGGACACATATAATTTTCTTTCTTTTTGATCAATTAGTTCCAGTTTTGTTTTCATACGTCAAAGGATTTAAAACAATCACCAAACTCTGAGCCATATAAATATGTGTCACAGGCCCAGTCCTAATCTAACCATATGCCTAAGAGGCCCAGACCCCATCCTAATTAGGGCCTGGCTGTGCCCAGTCTTAATGGTGTATTTGCATTGTTAACAGCATAATAGGCAAGTTAATTGACCAAGTGAATTAGTCAAGCTGCCAATTTGTTGGTATGTCATGTGTAATTGCGCGTGTTACCTTGTTTATTTTGGGGCGGATAGGTTCGTAATTTAGACTCGAATTTGGAGCAATTGGCTTTTTTAATTGCCGCCCGTTACAAAGGACAGTTTTTGTTTAGATCATGCCCTATACATACGTATGAATAAGCTTGGACTTGTTTCATTTTTGCCCGTATCGGTATGACCCGCTTGAATACTGAAGAAGGGGAGGGGTGGTGAAAGGTAAAACCACGCCAAACCATACTATATCCGGTAACACTTCCACCACATATATTATATGAAAGACACATCATTGCCAAAAGAGCATTTTTGGTGAAATGCGAGTATTCTCTCGGTATGTACATCAAATAATTAACTACCAGCCTCTCGCGATATATGCCTCGAGCACCTCGTTGTGGCATATAGCACTCACATGTGAAAGAAGTGCTAAGGTATATGTGTTTGTGATATAAAACGAAATGAATTCATGATCCATACATGACGATTATTCATGATAATTCATACACAAGCTGTTTGTTTTGCTGATCCTCAGTTCTACCTGAACCTGTAGTTTTAGTTACATTCTGAATTAATGACCTGCCCCAAATATGTCCCAAAGGCGGCTTAGCTACGGGTTTGGTGTGGGAATAAAATGTATTTCCAGGAAATGTATTCATATTCCGTGAACACTGGCTATATGCACTAGCAATCACCATGGCCTTTATAATCAATTCGACTGATTTGGAATTGATGGCCTGCCCTAAATAAGCTCCATAGGCTGCCAAGCTACGGGTCTGATAATGGCGATTAACGTGATGTGAACATATATCATATTTAACATTACCAGAACGTTGTCACGGTACGGTACTGTTCAAAGGAAAAGGAGCATCATTTGGTAAGTGGCATTAGTCTTCACAAAGGCTATTGGTGTGCCAGGAGCTATAGTCCAAGAAATAGAAGTCCAGGGATCCCTTTATGATAAGTACAAGTTAAGATTATGGAAACGCCTTTTTGGTACTCACTTTCCAGATATGTTCAGGTGGTCAGAAATTCTAACAAGATGATTATGAACCCCTGCAGTAATCAACGCCAAATGTTTGCCCGGTATACCATAAAAAGCGTCCAATACTTGACCCATTTAATAAAAACAATATCAATGTGGGCACGTGTGAAAATTCATTTAGTGTTTAGAATAGATGTATGTATAGATAACACGTTACATTATGGTTTTGCCTCTAACCAATATTTTGCAGAAATTGACTAACCCCCGCCCCCCTTTACATTGCCCCAAGATAATTCAGTATCTGTATACTACGTACGCCTGCTTCAAAACAAGAAAAATATTATTCAGGACAACACGAACTTTAAAGTGGACGGGATTCGTCGTGAACTAAAAGATGTGATAAACCAATCTTTGAATGAATGTTATATAAGTGATACAAAGCTTACACGTTAGAAAGGCGGAGTTAATAAGAGTTGAGTGATTAAAAAAAGATGAATATCTAAGTGGGAACATGATCCGGAGGCTATCGGGTTTATCTATCATAGTTGATCTTAATAGATGTGTTGTCATTGTAATTTATTTATTTTTATCAGGTGAATAACACGCTTAAACTACAGCTTGCTTCAGAAACTACTTGCTTCAGATAATTTGGCGCAATGTATTCTTGGTGTTTCCATAGAGATTGAAATACATTGAATATATGGAGAGTATGCTGTATAAGTCAAAGTGCTTTTAGTAGACCTGCAGTATTTACAGTAGTATATCGATATATACAGTGACATTTAAAATAACATAGAATGCATTTTCCTATATAATAAAATTATGTGAAACATAACAGAAAGCTACGCGAACATGTAATGAATAAGTATAAAATATGCAATGTTCGTAAAATAATACACACAATGGACAATAGAAGTGTCACCCCTACTGATCGAATACTTGGGGGGGGGGGGGGTGAATGACTGTGGAATGATATGCTCCTGGTATCATTTTAGTAACATCAAATTTAACAAAAAAGTGTAGACTAGGCATTATAACTACTCAAGTTCTGCCCACTTTGATTATTGATAACTTGATTATTATTATTTGATTACTCTGATTCAGGGGGTGACATTTCTATTGTCCATTGTGTGTAGTTTACAGGAACAGGGAGTGTATATGCATCGAGGGTGTAACTTACCCAAGTTTTCACCCAGATAAGATAAAATCACGCCTCCTTCCCACTAGGTCGGAGATAATACAAGTGCACGCAAGTTATTGGAAGTCCCTTCTTATTTTATGACTAAGCTGTATTGTTCGCCCTGATTGTGACCTACTTCCACCCTACTGTGTGCCACATCTTAAATTGCTTGCGATCGATGGATCTTTGGTCAACTTTTTTTTGGAAATGTTTATATGCAATTTTCTTAAATGCTTAAACATGATACATGTTGGGTTTACAGCCTAATATGCTAGACATACGAGGTTAGCCTGCTTTATGATTTTAGGCCCTACTGGTCTTAATGGATCTGCTCAAACTGAACTCCCCTCTTGAGGAGCACAAAATCAATGTATTCGTTTGGCTACAATTAATTACCATCACTACCATGGCCGTGCAGCAGGTGGATCCAGAATTTTTTATAAAGGCGAATTCGCATATGCCCCCCCCCCCCCCGCCCTGGAGGGCCCCGAAATTTTTTGTGTTTTAGAAGGCGAATGGTGCCATTTGGTATGGTTTAGTTTAATTTCAAGAGTAGACCATTGGTGTGATTTTTTTCAGAAATTGAAGGAGGGATGCAGGACCTTCCTGACACCCCTCCTAAATCCACCAAGCAGTCTTGACTACAAATTAATCTGTGGCAAGCAAGTATGTTTAATGATAATGTAGCTGGAAAATAAAACAATTTGCGTCACTGTTGCAGGATTTTTAGAAAGAAGGTCACTACATTCATTTAATTTATGTTAGGCCCCCTTGTCCATATTTTCAGTAAATATCAGTGATAATATCTAAGGTGCTCTACTGGTGGAAATATAAGGCTATTGATAGGATGGGTATCTGTGGCAGTCATGAAGTGACCTTAAATTACTTCGGAAGTTTGTAACCATAACAACAGAATTATGATATAACTCTGCCGATATAAAGATTATGTATCCATCTTTCAATTGTGGTATTGGTGGAAGTAATGCATTGATCACTTCTTGCACATTTGCACAGCAAACTTCGTGGAAAAATACACTACTTTCACAGTTAAAAAACTGAGACGGGAGCCCACGCGGGGCAGTGAAATGTGCATGTGGCTGTGTCTTTATAAAAAGGCAACGGAAAGCTTTAATATTTTACAGTAATAATAAGGTCACAAAGATGATTTAAGTGTGAGCAAAATGGGTGTATTCTGTGTGAACACAACCTTGCCACTATTTGACCGATTCGTCTGATGGTAGGAAAATCTTGCTCTTAAAGGCCAGTACATTGAAAATATCCTTGACAGAGCTGAAAGTAAAAAGTTGTTTCCATAAACTATAATGGCATATTATCCATATTTCCTACCAGTAGGTGCCTTATACCCTCATCATGCAGAAAACACACTGTGAGCGAGGCTTGCAGACAAATTTAACTTATAGCAGGAAAAACACTGAAAAATATGGATCAATTATACACAGATGTGTTAAAACGTTCAATATACGCCGTTCTCAATTATGTTGAAAATCTAACAAAATGGTCTCCAATAACCTCAGCATGTAATCAGTCATCTCATGAAAATTTGAGATGCAAATGGGAATCAAACGATAAAGCGCTGCGTATCAGTTAGTGCAATGTGAAACGAATAAAATCTATCGAATTTTACAGGTATTTTACTGGTCGTTTTTTAGGTTCTGTAGAGGTCCTGTCTTGTACAATAGTGCGTAATATTGTCTAAGACACTATTCTCTCCCAAGATATTCACTTCTGATATCCCTCCTTCATCTTTTTGTCTCCTAAAAACAGTACAACGAGAAACTCGAGTCAAAACCGAGCAGTTTACAATCCTTGTGTTTCATATCTTAACTTGTTAACTGTTTGATACCGAGCACAGAGGAGTAAAGTGTATATTCTTCTGCCCTGTGAACAAGGCTTAGGCAAGTGGAATGGTTGATTAATTGCACAAAATGTAGAGGCTTTGAGTTTCAATGCGAGGCGTTTTCCCATGAAATAGTGGAAGAAGTTTTATAATAAACATCCCACGTTGCTCATGCTCTGTTTGTTAAATTACATTGATTTTCTGTCGATGCATGAACGAAAGACAGCTAATGAATGGGCAAATTTATAGATTTGATCATTTGATTGGTGACGTGGTTTTTAAAACACTTGACAATTAAAATGCTTAAGAATATAAAATACGTTTTATCAAGCGTAGTGAAAATAAATTTGTATAATACCACAAGATATGGAAATCTTACATGACAAAGATTAGTTCATCACTTTAAATGCACTTTGAATTATAGAGCATTGTAAGTGACCCAAAAAAAAAAGACTGTAATTCAACAAGATGATATAAAATTTTTGTTTAAACTTACCCAAATTAAATTACAAAAGAATATTTTAACAAGGGGCGATTCATTCTTATTCATATCTCCCTCAGTGCCACTTATTGAGTACACTGATGGTTCTGGGATATCAGGACAATACATCGCTCGACTTTTGCCTGGTGCAAAATACGGCCCAAGTAAGTAAACGTATCTATCTTCTTGTATATCCTTTGCTAATGAAATTCACTACCATTAGCTTTTCGACCTACGTGTTCCAGCCCCTATGTTCCCTATGCTTATATCTGTATGTATCGGATACAGAAAGGCAACAAATGAGGACATTAAGGTCGTCTCGCATTTGTGGTTTTGATGGTCAATTCAAACCAAACGCCGCTGTGGTTGAAACGCTATAAGAAAGCACGCATGGGAAATTTTATAATAATGAAGCTGGTCCGTGTAAAACTTTTGCTTTATGTTGCGTAAACAATGTTCAGTAAAATGAAAATGCTCATTTTGCGATCCACTTTTTTTGCCTGATGGGACGCACAGCGCTTTCACTTAGAATCTTAGCAGGGGGCACTTTTCTAGCTCACACATTGTGCTTATGACCTCTGTCCAGGAGGTTATGTTTTTGGTTCCGTTAGTTTGTTAGCTTATTAGCAACTTAACGCTCAAATGTATGTACGGATTTCGATGAAATAATAAGGGTTGGTCAAAAATGGGCTAACTTAAAAGTGACAAGATTTTGGTCATGATTCATCCATCATTCAATGGTTGATTATTAGTTCATTATTAGTCCTGGCGAAGGTCTGTGTTCTCTGGGTGCCTTTGCTGTTTTTTCTAATGTGGGCTTGGATTCCGATACATCTCTGCTTTATTGTTGTCTTAAATGTATTTGTTATGTAAACCATTTACAAGAAACATAATTTTATTTATCTAGTCCGTAGAATCATCAAAGGAGCTGGACGAAGACAACGAGTTAAGTTTAATAGAGAAAAGGATTTCGTCATTCTGCGCAACATAAGTAAAAGGTTGGAAGAGCGCTGAAGTTAGTGTCTAGTTTCTAGTTTCCAGTGTCGATTTTCAAAAACGAACCTGGCAACCAGAAACTAGTGTCGTTTTTCAAAAACGATTCTGGCAACCAGAAACTAGTGTCGTTTTTCAAAAACGATTCTGGCAACCAGAAACTAGTGTCGTTTTTCAAAAACGATTCTGGCAACCAGAAACCAGTGTCGTTTTTCAAAAAACGATTCTGGCATCCAGAAACTAGTGTCGTTTTTCAAAAACGATTCTGGGAAGCCAGAATCGTTTTTGCGAAGAGAAACAGGGGTGGGCAGAAGGAGAGGCAACAAGCGGTGTGCGTGTACCGCGACTAGGTAACCCTCACCGCGAAAGCCGGGCAGGGTTTTACGGTCTCTCGTCGACGTGCACTGAGACCGAGACGGTCGCTGATTATTGCCTACGGGGTACGGGCAAATCTCATCGCAGAAGCTTGACAGCATGTTTACAGTGTTACGGTCTTTCCTCGCCGCGCTGGGATGCCGAGTTGACCGCCGCTACCAGTCACAGGCAGCCTGCACAGTGGAAGCCGAGAATGGAGTTTAAGTGGGGGGTGGGGGTGAGGGTGGGGGAATAAGGGTGAGGTTGAAGAGGGGAAAGGGGAAAGGGCCCCCCCGGGGCCTCCCTTCGTAGTTTGAAGTATAATTTTTAATTTTATTGAATTTTTCAAAAACGATTCTGATGCCCAGAGACCAGTGTCGTTTTTTGAAAAACGATTCTGGCAACCAGAAACCAGTGTCGTTTTTCGAAAAACGATTCTGGCAGCCAGAAACTAGTGTCGTTTTTCAAAAACGATTCTGAGAAGCCAGAATCGTTTTTGCGGAGAGAAACAGGGGTGGGCAGAAGGAGAGGCAACAAGCGGTGTGCGTGTACCGCGACTAGGTAACCCTCACCGCGAAAGCTGGGCAGGGTTTTACGGTCTCTCGTCGACGTGCACTGAGACCGAGACGGCCGCCGATTATTGCCTACGGCGATCTCGGTACGGGCAACTCTCATCGCAGAAGCTTGACAGCGTGTATACAGTGTTACGGTCTTTCCTCGCCGCGCTGGGATGCCGAGTTGACCGCCGCTACCAGTCACAGGCAGCCTGCACAGTGGAAGCCGAGAATGGAGTTTAAGTGGGGGTGGGGGTGGGTGGGGGGGATAAGGGTGAGGATGAAGAGGGGAAAGGTCCCCCCGGTGCCTCCCTTCGTAGTTTGAGATATAATTTTTAATTTTATTGAATTTTTCAAAAACGATTCTGATGCCCAGAAACCAGTGTCGTTTTTTAAAAAACGATTCTGGCAACCAGAAACCAGTGTCGTTTTTCAAAAACGATTCTGAGAAGCCAGAATCGTTTTTGCGGAGAGAAACAGGGGTGGACGGAGGGAGAAGCAAGCAGCGGTGAGCGTATACCGCGACTAGATAACCCTCACCGCGAAAGCTGGGCAGGATCTTACGGTCTCTCCTCGACGTGCGCTGAGACCGAGACTGTCGCTGATTATTGCCTACATCGTACAGGTAGCCTGCACCGAGGAAGCTGTGCTGAATATACAGCCTCTCTCGCTCGTGTGGCCGCTGATCCGCATCGATGATGCGGTGAAGTCGATCTGTGCACCGCAGCTAGACATCGATCGGCGGACGTCTCGAGAGAGCGTATCACCCTGCTCAGATACGCAGGGAGGTTTACCTGGTCGCGGTAGACACTAATGCATTGCCAGTTCCCTCTCCCTACGTCCACCCCTGTTTCTCTCCGCAAAAACGATTGGCTTCTCAGAATCGTTTTTGAAAAACGACACTAGTTTCTGGTTGCCAGAATCGTTTTAAAAAAACGACACTGGCCTCTGGGCATCAGAATCGTTTTTGAAAAATTCAATGAAATTAAAAATTACACTTCAAACTACAGAGGGAGGCCCCGGGGCCCCTTCCCCCTCTTCAACTCACCCTTATTCCCCCACCCCCACCCCCACTTAAACTTGCCTCTCCCTCTGCCCACCCCTGTTTCTCTCCGCAAAAACGATTCTGGCTTCTCAGAATCGTTTTTGAAAAACGACACTAGTTTCTGGTTGCCAGAATAATTTTTAAAAAAACGACACTGGTTTCTGGTTGCCAGAATCGTTTTTCAAAAAACGACACTGGTCTCTGGGCATCAGAATCGTTTTTGAAAAATTCGATAAAATTAAAAATTACACTTCAAACTACAAAGGGAGGCCCCGGGGCCCCTTTCCCCCTCTTCAACTCACCCTTATTCCCCCACCCCCATCCCCACTTAAACTTGCCTCTCCCTCTGCCCACCCCTGTTTCTCTCCGCAAAAACGATTCTGGCTTCTCAGAATCGTTTTTGAAAAACGACACTAGTTTCTGGTTGCCAGAGTCGTTTTTCAAAAACGACACTAGTTTCTGGTTGCCAGAATTGTTTTTGAAAAACGACACTAGTTTCTGGTTGCCAGAATCGTTTTTGAAAAACGAAACTAGTTTCTGGTTGCCAGGTTCATTTTTGAAAAACGACACTAGTTTCTGGTTGCCAGGTTCGTTTTTGAAAAACGAAACTGGAAACTAGAAACTAGACACTAACTTCAGCGCTCTAAGGTTGGACACAGTGCATTCTAAACTGTTTGTTTTTCATCCGTTCCTATACACATTTTTAAAATTTTTGTTTAATACCGATCAAATAATACTTTGGGTTAAAAAACAAAGCTCTTAAGGAAGAAATATTTAAAATACGCATTGGTCATCAGTTAATAATTATATATTTGTTTTTACTAACAGCAAGGAAATACATATACCTTCTTGAAATTCATGACTGTTTTTATGAGTTTATTTAACCATATTTTAAGCAACCTCGAAGATTTGCTTCAACTCACCAATGTCATTGGGGAAATCGAACAGGACGTCAAGTTAGAACTAAGCACTGAATACTGCAGAGAGTATACTTTACCAAATAATGCCAATAGAAGAGGTCTTTGGGTATGATCTACCAAATATAATTTAATTCTAATAACTTTTTAGAATGTTGATTATTGTGATTTCTCAAAGCAGTTCACTTTCCGTTACGAAGACAACAAACTTTTCTAAATGTTTGAATCGTTTTGGCTATTGCTTACATACTTATAAAGTTAAAGTCTTATAATCATTGTCATATTTCTGGGCAATATTTGAAGTTAAGGGTGCATTTAATTTGATATTGACAAGTGCAGTTGCAAACTCAGAATTCTGTCCAGGAATTTAAGAGATCGTTAATACAGACTTGACATTTAATATGGAATATTTTTTTCCAAATCATTTTTCATCAGTTTTTTCCTATTTTGCTGACTGATAAATGGAAATAAGGCTTAAAATTGGGTTTTAATAACTTTTAATTATCCTTTTGATGTCATTGTGTCTTCAGTTAATTAATGGAATTCGCCAGAGAAGCAAACAAAAACACATTGCCTATTCTATATCATACGTCAACAATTAAAAGAGATATTTTGGATCTCCATATTTTCCAAATTATTTTCTGTAAAAGAGTTACACGCCTCACAAAGAACCCCCATGTCAGTGTCTAGTCACAGTAACGGTCGCTGTTACGCTTGACCTCTTCTGTCTGCTACCAGCGCTCTCAAGGGGCAAGGCATTCCTTGGGTTAGGTTTTTAGAGTTAAATCTGGAATAACATTCCAGGCATCGGTCAAAATCTGTCCAATTTGGTCCAGTTTTGTTGTAGGACATGTAGGCCATTGATTCGGCGAGTAATGGCCTACCCACATATTGTCTATGTGGTTCAAATGTGGCGATTTTGATTACCAAGGTAGCTGCTCATTCCCTTGGTTCTGTAAGTAATCTGCTTTTAAAAGTGCTCTGTGTGTACCGGAAATTTCACAGTTCAACCTAAAATTGTTCCTAAGGTGCCCCCTGTCAAATGATAGTCAAGTGGTTCCCAGATTATTCCTTTATTTGATCTGGTTCAGGTTTTCGTGGATGACCATCATTGGTGTTTTGGCACCAATGTGGTATCCGCTCCAATTACCGACGCTGTTAATGAACTTAGTCACTTTAAACGCGGCACACGCTTAGTTGTTGGCCTCTGCTGGATGTCTGTAAATTCTGTTTTGACAAGTTGAGCGGTATAGGTGAAAACTGACCTCAATAAAGAAAGCCACGAGTTTTCAGTGTTCAACTCAGAAACAGTCAAGGTCCCCAATTCATTAGAGAAAGATACAGCGATGTTTTGCTGTTTACAGTGGGTTCCCCCGAGGTTGTCTGGTATTCTAACCAGCTAAAACCAGTTTGGTGTTCGCTAAGGGCCTTGAAAAATGCGTTTTGGTGGCAATTTACCCCTCATTCTGAACGGACTGGGTGGTTTTTGTTTAGTTGCAACAACATATCCCGACAGACAGTACGTCCTGTACCCTGGTGGTAAGATTTCAATACATTGGGTGTGGTCTCTGTGTAGGTGCATCAGTCTGGACATTACTCTATAAAACTGTGCGGACCGTTTCGTTTGGCGCAATTATCTGTCTGGCAATGCCTGGCTTGTTCGAGCCATTCTGCCACAGATTAACAAATTTGCGGAGCAGTGCATAGCTCATTTTACACCTTGCAACACTGACCACTTGCATGCCAAATTTCAAATTCTTCTATGCAGTAGTTACCGACATATGGATACTTTTTTGGAAGAACCATGCTTTGCCAAAGCCAAGCTTTGACCTGCCCAAAGGATCACTACCCAATTAAATCACTGCATATTACATAATGCAGCAGCGCAACAAACCTGGAATTCAGTGAATTGGAAGCGACACACCTGACTACACACTTCTCCATTCACATATCTTATATGAGATCTGAGTTTTTTGAAAAAAGGATGGATTTTTTCTTAGGCATACCTTCGAAACTGAAATATTCCATATTAAATGTCAAGTCTGTATTATCTCGTATATCCAATGGGTGGGTTAGATGAAGCATTTTCTATGTTAAACATGATTAATGTCCAACTTGGTATATTTTGATATTTACTTTCTAGCAAGACTATACATTGACTGCACACATTTGGGAAAATTACTTATGCAAGAATCTGTTTTTGCAATATGCCTAAGCTAGTATTTTGTATATTTCCATACTTGCAGGGGTTGAACACTCTTGATGGCAATCCACACAATTCCAAATATCGAATCTGGGGCGATGGAGAGGAAATAGATTTATATGTGGCAGACACAGGCATCAATCCAAATCACAAAGATTTCACAGGGAGAGTTACCATTGGTGAGTTGTGTCCGATTGTCTCCATGCAGCGTTGCAGCAAAAAGCATCACCTGGTTTGCAAAAGAGCAAAGCAAAAAAGGGAGCAGTCTTAAGTGCAACGACAGATAATGCAATCATTTAACATTACTAGGTTTGCAAAGAATTCCAAAATTGTCTTCGGATAGTGAAGTTATCTCTCCATTGTGAAGATTGGGAAATCTGGATTCTCTTAATTTTGAATGGAAATGGGGAGGTGACAGGTCATAAAATTTGCTTACAATACAACTGCCATTATGCATCTCAAATGTCTGTTTTTCATATATTTGAAGAAAATTAGAGTTCCAAGTGACAGTCGGCGTGTCAACTTCACTTGCTTCTTTGTAGTGACATTTTAGGTTCAACACATATGGATGGTTGATTACTTTTTTTTCAATTCTTTTTCCAGGATGGCCCACATCTACGAGTGTGGATGACGATGGTCATGGCACTCAAGTGGCCAGCATCATCGGGGGCATCAATTGTGGTGTGGCAAAACGTGCTAACATCATTTCCCTGAAGATTTGTTTAAATGGTCAATGCACTATTTCCTATATATTGAATGGATGTCTGTGGGTAAAGCAAACAGTGCAAAGCAATGGGCGTCTTTCCGTTATTAACATCAGTCTTGGGGCGCCGTTCTCCAGTTCTCTGAACGACGCAGTCGATGATCTACTCGAAGCGGGAATCCCCGCAATTTCTTCAGCTGGTAATTCCAATAAAGACGCGTGTGCTCGTTCTCCTGCTAGCACTCCCAATGCCCTCACTGTCGGAGCCTTTAATGACGACTTTGCAAAGGCTAGCTTCAGCAACTATGGTCCTTGCGTAGACCTTTTCGCCCCGGGTAAGAGTATCAAAGTTGCTGACTTCTCTGGAAACAATAGATATACTACTAAGAGTGGCACCTCCATGGCAGCTCCGTTTGTGACCGGCGCTGTAGCTGCCTTATTGCAGGTCCTCAGAGACAACGGGACTATCAGCTCACCCTCTGCCCAGGCCGTCAACTACACAAATGAGTACATCATACAGTACGCATTGGCTGGACAACTTACGGGTGTCAATGGAACCAATTTGGCTTTGTCTACTTCATGCTTGGATAATTGAGTCCTTTCTACTTCAGTAAAAATAACGTACTAATGTACTAGATCTACTCCTATTGGCTTTTTATGTTCTCAGAGCAGATTTCTCTGAATAAATCTATCACTGCAGAGCAAATATTTCTTTCTTTTCATATTATTTTTCATAAAACCTTTTTAAAGGCTTTTAAAAATCCAAATCATTCGTTCATCGAATCCCACTAAAAAGTTTTATTTGGAGGAGGGGGAGCTGAGTACTTTGACTGCTAAGTCTACGAGAAGCCTCTTTATATCCAGTGCAAGGGCAGGATTATTGTCACCTTTATATTGCTTTCTATTGTGCTTAAGGAGTTGGGGAATCAAGCACATCTGATGCAACGTGAATTTGCATATGTGATAACTTATAGGTTTAGGGATACTCTCATTTGTTTGGACATTATATTTCATTCATCTCAGTGTCTCCTTGGTAGGGACACATATAATTTTGATAGTCAGAAAGGTTTCATTTATGCTAGATCCTGAAATTTGATTTACCTGTTGACTGTTTCGTCTGTTCACTCTGACAGACTT
This sequence comes from Lingula anatina, assembly GCF_051362555.1. Classification (NCBI taxonomy): domain Eukaryota; kingdom Metazoa; phylum Brachiopoda; class Lingulata; order Lingulida; family Lingulidae; genus Lingula; species Lingula anatina. The sequence continues at coordinate 17,083,974 of NC_141776.1, read as the reverse complement.
AGTCACAACTGAATTACTTGTTCAGGTGAAAGTGAACAGGTAATTATCTCAGTCTTGATGATGACTTGTTAGCCCCTCTCGCCCCATCCCCCAGGGTGGGTTTGAGAATGTCGTCATACACATGGGACAGTCCAGGTAAATCAAATTTCAGGATCTAGCATAAATGAAACCTTTCTGACTATCAAAACTTAGATCCAATGAAACTATTTTCACACATATAATTTTCTTTCTTTTTGATCAATTAGTTCCAGTTTTGTTTTCATAAGTCAAAGGAGTTAAAGGACAATGTTCATGTAAAAATCCATTTCTAAAATTTTGAAGATACAGCACTCAATCTATACACTAGATGTATGTTTTAATCGATCCCCGCCATTTAAAAATGATAAAAACAATCTATTAGTAGAAAAAAAGCGTTTTAATAAACCTCACCTCAATATGCAAAAATGAAGCAACAGATCTGGGTCACGTTGTACTGTGACGACAATCACGATAGAGGTCTATGAGACTCAACTGAGCTGCATGGTGCATACAGACGGAGAAGTTAAGGAAAGGTGTGTTGAACGGAGTTGAGGAATTTTCGTTATGCCTCGGTGTGTTGCCGTGGGATTCACCAAAATTGCAGCTCTCGTTGACAATCTTTCTTTGTCTGTGACGGTCTTCCGTGACTTACTTACTAACTTTGGTGACAATAGTTGCGATGCTCTAGATCATGGTCACCTCAGGTGGTTTAGATCATATCAAGAGCTGGTAGTCTTTCAGATTAACTGTCATCAGTTGGCAAACTTACTGATTGCTGATGCATTTTAAATGCATTGTAGTTGACCAAAAGCTCGTTTACAACAAACCTGTTAATTATGCACCGCTGCAATTCCCAAGCCAGGTAATAACAGGTATGAAACTCGTCTTGGTGGGCTTTCATATTTTTCAATATATCTCATTTATTTCATGGGGTTATTTTATTGGTATTTGTAAATGACGTTAAATATCAATACTTAAACAATTAAGTTCAAACACGGTCGCGAACATTAATAAAAGAAATTGCTCTCAGGGTATCTTGAAGCTTCCGTGGAAGAAAACGTGTTGAGGAAAAACAGGAAAAAGAGCGTTATATTAAAGAAAAAATGGGAACTGCTATAATAAAATGGTTCGTTATCCTAATTCGTTTATGCTTTGAGGATTTGTTTCTGAAGATTATTTCATCTGAAATATTAAATAATTTAAAAGATTGATTATTTAAAAACTTGAAACGCAAATTCTGCGTCAGTACGCAATTTTTTTTTTTTTTTGCAAATTTGTAAGCTTATAACACCGTGCTATAAAGATCTACTCAAGAAAAAAATTTGCTTGGGTAAAATTGAGTACGGAATGAACTGGAGACACTTGGCTTGTCATTAAGTTTACACGAAAATATGTCAGGTAACTTTATACTGTCTTTGAAAGAGTAAAGATTGAAAGATAATTTTACACAAACTTTGACGGGGGAAATACCTACAAAGAGTAATGGGCTATTTCGCCAACATCTTGTTGAAAATTTTACACTGCAATTCTATTCAAATAAGCTAAGGAACTAATTGCCAAATTAATACTCTCATCACATAACAGGGGGGTAACCAGACCTGCAAAAATTGTACGCACATATTTAAAAAGATTACAAGCACATACAGCAAAATGTAGACTTACGCAAAACATGAAGGACAGCGTAATCACAGCAAATGTACCTCATATAGTAGCTTAATATCCATTAATAATAAAATCATCATTTAAGTCAAAAATATTCTTGCGATTTAATAACTATTTTAATTTACCCAGAACGGTATATTTATTTTAAAGGCGGTTAACTGAAATATAGTTTTATGATTTGTTTGTGAAAATTGCCCATGTCACTCTGTTAGTTTGGAGGTCTAAGCTGGATCAAGTCCGTGTTAAAATTCCTATGAAGTTGTGCAGGAAAAATTCTTCCTTTCTTTCTCTAGCTCCTCGATAAACCTGGTGTTCAGATTTTATCTAGTACCCCCAGGTCTACGGGAGCTGCGCTTTGTAACTAACGCACAGGTAGATTTTTACCTGAGATAACTGGAGTAAAGCTTAGATAGAGAGTGCGTTCGATACAAGCAAGACAAATTGAATGCCATTTAACCCTCTAATTAAGAGGTAAAGGAAGTTCCAGTTAGATGGATGATTAAGATAGGACTTGTAAAGGTAACGGGCATTGTTTACCTCAGTTTAATAAAAGTATGCAAGACGGAGTGTCAGCGGTTTAATAAAATAAATTGAATTTCACAAATAACATGGACCTCATATGCAATAATCAACATTTCCCTTAACTCATTCAAATGCAGTGTTTTATACAACTTGGGATAACCATAATGAAATGCTTGTTAAAGAAATGACTAGACGGGAAATGGTTTTACACAGCTTCACGAGGATTTAGACCCCTCGGGTAAGAGATTTGAATGAGTATAAACTTTTATCAGAAGCCAGAGAAGTCATCTTACAGGTAGACAATGCAGCTCAGTTTGACAGCTAAGCACGCTCTGTTCTCCAGTGGCTCGATTGTCGTCATTGGACCACGTGACCACGTAGCTCATTAACTCCCAGGCCGAGCAAATAGGACGTTTTTTAAAGCCAAAAATTTACAAAATGAGCTTTTAATTTGTGTATTTGGATAAAGATATCGTTAGTTGGGCATGTTTTCTGAAGAATATGTTCCGTTCAGGCCATTCTGACGGCATGAAGCAAACCCTTTAACACAATCACCAAACTCTGAGCCATATAAATATGTGCCACAGGCCCAGTCCTAATCTAGTCACATGCCTAAGAGGCCCAGACCCCATCCTAATACAGTGTTTTCCACGGTCACGTGACTTCCGCTAAATTTTCCGTTAAAACACGAGATTTAGCGGGATTTGAAGTTTCAAGGGGAAAGTGCGGAGTGTACACGACGGACGCCATATCGACGAGTGCTCGTTTCGATCTGAATTTTCAAGGATTTGTAACATGATAACACCTGAATTTTTTCGAAAACACATTCGTGCGAGTACTTGGAATAGAAATTTAACAGACGTACCTGATGACTTTTCAAAGAAAGAACTGAAAACGTATCTCATAGACAGCAAGGACAGAACATACGACAAGAAATTTGTGCGGGCATTCAAAAGTCTGAAAGCTTATCGGTATTTTCAAGATGGATATGTGCAGAAAATCTACAAAACAGCTTTAGTGGACCACTCTGTGTCACCAGAAAACTGTCATGTTTAAAGCTAGACGAAAACAACAGGCCATATTTGAATCAGAAACATAGCTACTTCACTCAAGTCCAGGGTCAAATGGCTGTGTACAACATTCATGAGTATGATGCACAGAGTAGGATCTCTTCATTGAATCTGTTCTGTTTGATGCTGTTCATTGGGCATCTGTGGTTCCTAAACTGACCAATTTTTACAAGACATTCATTTTGACAGAGTTGGTGTACGCTACTATTAAACATTTTTCTTTTTCATTTTTTTTTTTTCATTCAAAAATTCAAGCTTTATTCTATACATGCATTTAATACCAAACTGAGAATATGTGCAATATTATTCTGCATTGTGATCTTGTATTGTGAAAATCTTTAGTGTTTTATTTTCATGCTGTTATAATAATACTTGCATGATAATAGTCCTTTTTTTGAAAATATTTTTCTTTTGTGTATTTAACATGGATATAGATATTAAATAACACTGTGATAAAGAAAAGGTTTTAAAATATGGTTGTATTAGATGGTGCTATTATATAGGTTTTACCGGAATACAGTAGAATGGAAATGGTTCTCAGGAGTGAACTTTCATCTTTTTAGACTAGATTTTTATTTTATTGATCAGTTGATGCAGGATTCCAGTGCAATTTGTATATATTTTATGTATTTAGCAGTGCAATGGATATTTAATTATATTGTGATATAGTAATGTTTTTAATTATAACTTAGTCTCAGGTGATGGTGCTTTAAATTAAAATTTGCCATGTAGGTTGGTTTTATTTTACTCGGGTGTTAATGTGCAGCTTTTTTAGATCAATTTTAATTGGAAGATGGCACGATGCTAGTGCATTTACTAGTACAGTAATTTATTTGCAAACCTGGACATGCAACAGCTCAGCAGTGAACAAATCAAATATGTCTTTGTGATAATATTTTTGTACGCAGTTTTACTTTTCTAAATAAAACGATGAAAGAAAGTAAATTTGCTGTGATTAGCTTCTTCAATATAATTTTTCTAGTCCTACTCTCCGCCGCTTCGACCCATGTCGCACTTGAAATACTGTTTAGCCGTTTTGCGTGACTTTGGTAAATCAGCTGATGGTACTGCATCAATAAACATACTATCTTTCCTGTTTGGCTTCCCGGATTGGAAGTGACAGCCACAGACTTTGAAGTTGTCAGTTATATATTTCAATGAAATGTTCGCACGACCAGCGGCACTAATCCTTAGCAATGTCGAACGTCTGTCTTTGGAAATACAAAAAAAAAAAAAACTACAAACATTGTCTTTTCTACCTCTCCGGTGGCTGCAGTTATACACACAGCAGTTGTCATGACCACCCATTACCGATAAATGCAAAGAGAGGGAGATCTACTTTACATCGTGACAGCCGTCCATGAAGGCCCCTTCTACTCTTGCCCCCTGAGAAACAGTCCCGCACAAAATGGCGCGAACTGCGCATGCTCACGATTTCGTGGAAAACACTCTATTAGGGCCTGGCTGTGCCCAGTCTTAATGGTGTATTTGCATTGTTAACAGCATAATCAGCAAGTTAATTGACCAAGTTAATTAGCCAAGCTGCCAATTTGTTGGTATGGCATGTGTAATTGCGCGTTACCTTCTTTATTTTTGCCCGTATCGGTATGACCCGCTTGAATACTGAAGAAGGGGAGGGGTGGTGAAAGGTAAAACCACGCCAAACCATACTATATCCGGTAACACTTCCACCATATATATTATATGAAAGACATATCACGGCCAAAAGAGCATTTTTGGAAAAATGCGAGTATTCTCTCGGTATGTACATCAAATAATTAACTACCAGCCTCTCGCGATATAGGCCTATGCCTCGAGCACCTCGTTGTGGCATATAGCACTCGTGAACAGTAATTTATCTCACACGTGAAAGAAGTGCTAAGGTATATGTGTTTGTGATAAAAAACGAAATGAATTCATGATCCATACATTACGATTATTTATAATATTTCATACACAAGCTGTTTGTTTTGACGATCCTCAGTTCTGCCTGTACCTGAAGTTTTAGTTACATTCTGAATTAATGGCCTGCCCCAAATATGTCCCAAAATGCGGCTTAGGTACGGGTTTCATATGGGAATGAAATGTATTTCCAGGAAGTGTATTCATATTCCGTGAACACTGGCTATATGCACTGCCAATCACCATGGACTTTATAATCAATTAGATCTATTTGGAATTGATGACCTGCCCCAAATACTGTATGCTCCATAGGCTGTCAAGCTACGGGTCTGATATGGGCGACAAACGTGATGTGAACTTATATTATATTTTAACGTTAGTTGAAAATACATCAGGACGTTGTCACGGCACGACTCTGTTCAAAGGAAAAGGAGCATCATCTGGTAAGTGGCATTAGTTTTCTCAAAGGGTACTGGTGTGCCAGGAGCTATAGGCCAAGAAATAGAAATCCGTGGATCCCTTTACGATTAGTACAAGTTACGGTTTGTCGTAGTATTGGGTTTAGTATAGCGAATGAAATTCACCGGTACAAAGTAACGAAAAACAGACAACGTTTCCTAGCGGACAACCGTCAGTGTCACACGTTTATGGTAGTCTGCTAAGAAAGTTACGTACATGTTTTAATGATAAATAAATTTTGCAATATGTTGGGAGGTTTGGCACAGTATGTTATAGGCAATGCCAGACGCCTGTGCAACGTGCACATGCTTCTTATCGGCTGATTTTGGCACTTTTTCCTCCCCGAAGATGACATCCGCCACTCACGTACAGTAGATCGCGCTTCCATTTTTTCCGAGTCTTACTGATATTGATATCGAATTATCATCAGTATGCACTGCACATTAAAAAAAGAAAGAAAGAAAACAGCTTTTTTTGACCAGATTAGGCCATTACAGTCGTGGAACCGCCTTTCTGGTGCTCACTTTCCAGATATGTTCAGGTGGTCAGAAATTCTAACAAGATGAAAATGAACCCCTGTAGTAATCAACGCCAAAAGTTTGCCCGGTATACCATATGAAGCGTCCAATACTTGACCCATTTAATAAAAACAATATCAATGTGGGCACGTGTGAAAATTCATTTAGTGTTTAGAATAGATATATGTATAGATAACACGTTACATTATGGTTTTGCATCTAACCAATATTTTGCAGCTATTGACTGACCCCCCTTTACTTTGTCACAAGTTAATTCAGTATCTGTATAGTTACGCCTGCTTGAGAGCAAGAAAAATATAATTCAGGACAACACGAACTTTAAAGTGGACGGGATTCATCGTGGACTAAAATATGTTTTAAATCAATTTTGGAATGAATTTCATATAAGTGATACCAAGCCTACACGTTAGAAAGGCGGAGTTGATAAGATTTGAGTGATTAAAAAAAGATAAAAAATATAAGTGGGAACATGATCCGAAGGCTATTGGGTTTATATATCATTGTTGATCTTGGTAGATGCGTTGTCAATGTAATTTATTTATTTTTAGGTGAATATATTCTTGGTAACACCATAGGGATTAAAATGCGTTTAATGTAGGGACAGTATGCTGTATAAGTCAAAGTGCTTTTAGTAGACCTGCACTGTTTACAGTATACATACAGTATATCGTGCGACATTAAATTTAATATAGAATACAGTAATATATTCAGTGACATTAAAGATAACATAGAATGCATTTTCCTATATAATAGAATAATGTGAAACATAACAGAAAGCTACGATGGATCTGTTCAAACTGAACTCACCTTCTGTGGAGAACACAATCCAAGCAATGTATGCGTTTGCTACAATTAATTACCAGCACTACCAAGGGGGGCCCAAAATTTTTGGTATTTAAAAAGGCGAATGGTGCCATTTGGTATGGTTTAGCACTATGATTCAGCTAGTTAAATTTTTCTGTGAAAACACAACCTTGCCACTTTTTGACCGATTTGTCTGGTGGTTGGAAGAGCTTGCTCTTAGAGGCCGGTATAGTGAAAATATGCTTGACAGAGCTGAAAGTAAAAAGTTCTTTCCATTAAGTGTAATGGCACATTACCCATATTCCTACCAGTAGGTGCCTAATACCCTCATCATGCAGAAAACACAAATTGTCAAATGCATCACTGTGAGTGAGGCTTGCAGACAAACTTAACTTATAGCAGGAAAAACACTGCAAAATAGCGATCAATTATAAAAAAGATGTGTTAAAACGTTGAAATTAATAAAATCTATCGAATTTTTACAGGAATTTTACTCGTTGTTTTTTAGCTTCTGTAGAAAAATTGTCTTGCACAATAGTATGTATTTTTATATAACCCCTTTAATATTCTCTAAGACACTTTCCCAAGATTTTCACTTCTGATGTCCCCCTTCATCTTTTTGTCTCCGAAAAACAGTACAACGAGTCAAAACCAAGCAGTTTACAATCCCTGTGTAGCATATATTAACTTGTTAACTGTTTGATACCGAGCACAGAGGAGTAAAGTGTATATTCATCTACCCTGTGTCCACCACTTCCAACACTCTGGATCCGATTGTGTTTTAGTAATGTGTAAGTTCTGAGATTCAGGGGGATTTAATAATAATAATTCCATTTTACCAGTGTATAGTAATTGGATTATTATTTTAAAATTGGCAATTATTATGAAGAGCCCGCGCTTTATGAAAAACATTCTATTGTCATTCCTATTATTAGAAATAATAACAATTATTCTATTATCTGAAAGACTAAAATAAGTTTTCCATTTAGAATAATTGAAATAATTGTTTATAGAAGTATGCAGTCACTGGTGGGTATTTTGGTTTTCGGGATGTTTGCAATGACAGTTGCATATCAGAGTGGAGAGCAAGTGAACAACATGGTGCATAGAGACGCACCCGAGGCACCGCCGAGGAGAAAGGGAGATCACGAAGCCATTCGAAAAAAGTTGCAAGATGCTGGTGTATTGAGAGTGTCAGAAGAACAAAACTTAGGCAAGTAGAATGGTTGATTAACTACACAAAATGTGGAATCTTAGAGTTTGCAATGCGAGGCGTTTCCCCATGAAATAGTGGAATAAGTTTTATAATAAACATCCAACGTTGCTCATGCTCTGTTTGTTAAATTACATTGATTTTCTGTCGATGCATGAACGAAAGACAACTGATGATTGGGCAAATTTATAGATTTGATCATTTGATTGGTGACGTGTTTTTTTAAACACTTGACAATTAAAATGCTTAAGGATATAAAATACATTTTATCAAGCGTAGTGAAAATAAATTTGAATAATACCACAAGATATGGAAATCTTACATGACAAAGATTAGTTGATCAGTTAAAATGCACTTTGAATTATAGAGCATTGTAAGTGCCCAAAACGAAGACTATAATTTAACAAGATGTTATATAATGTTGGTTTAAACTTACCCAAATTAAATTGCAAAGGAATATTCTAACAATGGACGATTCTTTCTTATTCATATCTCCCTCAGTGCCCCTTATTGAGTACACTGATGGTTCTGGGATATCAGGACAATACATCGCTCGACTTTTGCCTGGTGCAAAATACGGTCCAAGTAAGTAAACGTATCTATCTTCTTGTATATCCTTTGCTAATGAAATTCACTACCATTAGCTTTTCGACCTACGTGTTCCAGCCCCTATCCCAGCGGGCAATTGAAACAACGTTGAACCATAACGTTGAGAAGGCATTGGATAAACGTTGGATTTGAAAGTTGTGTCAACCTCAGATAACAACGTTGTATCAACGTCAGAAAACAATGTTATATCAAACCCACCCAGCGGGAAATTAGCCTGGATGTGTTTAGCAGTAGGACATTTTTGTATGGCCTTTAAGTTAAAATTTCCAAAGTTTAGATTAATATATATATATAACAAAGTCACAGTCTATGATAGCAGGTTAACTATCTATCTATAATAGCAGGTTTACTGTAAACTCCATCACAATTACAGCAACTTATTCATTCTAGTGTTAGCTGACCTTGCAAGGAATTCAGTTTATTGGAATGTATTTCTGAATAAGAAGTTAAGAAAATTCACTAGTTAACTAAAGACACAAAACATCTGACACTTTTACTATGAAACCGTTTTGTTATTATTTTGATAAATTTAGTTACAGTATTTATAAACAAAGTATCACGTTTTCAATAATTAATATTTTAAATTACAATCCATAACTGCAAGGTTGTGTCATTGACCAAAATACAACGTTGAGTCAACGTGGCTGGATCAACTTTGATTTTACCTTGAATTTAGGTAGATCAAGGGCAATTCAACGTATCAACCTGTTTTCAACGTTGATCCAACTATGCCTGCTGGGTATGTTTCCTATGTTTATATCTGTATGTTGTTTTAACTTTACTTCATCGGATACAGAAAGGAAACGGGTGAGGACATTTAGGTCGTCTCGCATTTGTGGTTTTGATGGTCAATTCAAACCAAACGCCGCTGTGGTTGAAACGCTATAAGAAAGCACGCATGGGAAATTTTATAATAATGAAGCTGGTCCGTGTAAAACTTTTGCTTTATGCTGCGTAAACAATGTTCAGTAAAATGAAAATGCTCATTTTGCGATCCACTTTTTTTTGCCTGATGGGACGCACAGCGCTTTCACTTAGAATCTTAGCAGGGGGCATTTTTCTAGCTCACACGTTGTGCTTATGACCTCTGTCCAGGAGGTTATGTTTTTGGTTCCGTTAGTTTGTTAGCTTATTAGCAACTTAACGCTCAAATGTATGGACGGATTTCGATGAAATAATAAGGGTTGGTCAAAAATGGTCTTAAAAGTGACAAGATTTTGGTCATGAATCATCCATTATTCAATGGTTGATTATTAGTTCATTATTAGTCCTGGCGAAGGTCTGTGTTCTCTGGGTGCCTTTGCTGTTTTTTCTAATGTGGGCTTGGATTCCGATACATCTCTGTTTTATTGTTGTCTTAAATGATTTGTTATGTAAACCATTTACAAGAAACATAATTTTATTTATCTAGTCCGTAGAATCATCAAAGGAGCTGGACGAAGACAACGAGTTAAGTTTAATAGAGAAAAGAATTTCGTCATTCTGCGCAACATAAGTAAAAGGTTGGACACAGCGCATTCTTAACTGTTTGTTTTTCATCCGTTCCTATACACATTTTTAAAAATTTTGTTTAATACCGATCAAATAATACTTTGGGTTAAAAAACAAAGCTCTTAAGGAAGAAATATTTAAAATACGCATTGGTCATCAGTTTATAATTCTATATTTGTTTTTACTAACAGCAAGGAAATACATATACCTTCTTGAAATTCATGACTGTTTTTATGAGTTTATTTAACCATATTTTAAGCAACCTCGAAGATTTGCTTCAACTCACCAATGTCATTGCGGAAATCGAACAGGACGTCAAGTTAGAACTAAACACTGAATACTGCAGAGAGTATACTTTACCAAATAATGCCAATAGAAGAGGTCTTTGGGTATGATCGACCAAATATAATTTAATTCTAATAACTTTTTAGAATGTTGATTATTGTGATTTCTCAAAGCAGTTCACTTTCCGTTACGAAGACAACAAACTTTTCTAAATGTTTGTATCGTTTTGGCTATTGCTTACATACTTATAAAGTTAAAGTCTTATAATCCTTGTCATATTTCTGGGCAATATTTGAAGTTAAGGGTGCATTTAATTTGATATTGACAAGTGCAGTTGCAAACTCAGAATTCTGTCCAGGAATTTAAGAGATCGTTAATATTATCTCGTATATCCAATGGGTGGGTTAGATGAAGCATTTTCTATGTTAAACATGATTAATGTCCAACTTGGTGTATTTTGATATTTACTTTCTAGCAAGACTATACTTTGACTGCACACATTTTGGAAAATTACTTATGTAAGAATCTGTTTTTTGCAATATGCCTAAGCTAGTATTTTGTATATATCCCTACTTGCAGGGGTTGAACACTCTTGATGGCAATCCACACAATTCCAAATATCGAATCTGGGGCGATGGAGAGGAAATAGATGTATATGTGACAGACACAGGCATCAATCCAAATCACAAAGATTTCACAGGGAGAGTTACCATTGGTGAGTTGTGTCCGATTGTCTCCATGCAGCGTTGCAGCAAAAAGCATCACCTGGTTTGCAAAAGAGCAAAGCAAAAAAGGGAGCAGTCTTAAGTGCAACGACAGATAATGCAATCATTTAACATTACTAGGTTTGCAAAGAATTCCAAAATTGTTTTCGGATAGTGAAGTTATCTCTCCATTGTGAAGATTGGGAAATCTGGATTCTCTTAATTTTGCATGGAAATGGGGAGGTGACAGGTCATAAAATTTGCTTACAATACAACTGCCATTATGCATCTCAAATGTCTGTTTTTCATATATTTGAAGAAAATTACAGTTCCAAGTGACAATCGGCGTGTCAACTTCACTTGCTTCTTTGTAGTGACATTTTAGGTTCAACACATATGGATGGTTGATTACTTTTTTCAATTCTTTTTTCCAGGATGGCCAACATCTACGAGTGTGGATGACGATGGTCATGGCACTCAAGTGGCCAGCATCATCGGGGGCATCAATTGTGGTGTGGCAAAACGTGCTAACATCATTTCCCTGAAGATTTGTTCAAATGGTCAATGCACTATTTCCAATATATTGAATGGATGTCTGTGGGTAAAGCAAACAGTGCAAAGCAATGGGCGTCTTTCCGTTATTAACATCAGTCTTGGGGCGCCGTTCTCCAGTTCTCTGAACGACGCAGTCGATGATCTACTCGAAGCGGGAATCCCCGCAATTTCTTCAGCTGGTAATTCCAATAAAGACGCTTGTGCTCGTTCTCCTGCTAGCACTCCCAATGCCCTCACTGTCGGAGCCTTTAATGACGACTTTGCAAAGGCTAGCTTCAGCAACTATGGTCCTTGCGTAGACCTTTTCGCCCCGGGGAAAAGTATCAAAGTTGCTGACTTCTCTGGAAACAACAGATATACTACTAAGAGTGGCACCTCCATGGCAGCTCCGTTTGTGACCGGCGCCGTGGCTGCCTTGTTGCAGGTCCTCAGAGACAACGGGACTATCAGCTCACCCTCTGCCCAGGTCGTCAACTACGCCAATGAGTACATCATACAGTACACATTGGCTGGACAACTTACGGGTGTCAATGGAACCAATTTGGCTTTGTCTACTCCATGCTTGGATAATTGAGTCCTTTCTACTTCAGTGGAAATAACGTACTAATGTACTAGATCTACTCCTATTGGCTTTTTATGTTCTCAGAGCAGATTTCTCTGAATAAATCTATCACTGCAGAGCAAATGTTTTTCCTTTTCATATTATTTTTAATAAAACCTTTTTAAAGGCTTTTTAAAATCCAAATCATTCGTTCATCGAACCCCACTAAAAAGTTTTATTTGGAGGAGGGGGGAGCTGAGTACTTCGACTGCTAAGTCTACGAGAACCCTCTTTATATCCAGTGCAAGGGCAGGATTATTGTCACCTTTATATTGCTTTTAATTGTGCTTTAGGGGCCGGGGAATCCAGCACATCTGATGCAACGTGCATTTGCATATGTGATAAATTTTAGGTTTAGGGATACTCCCATTTGTTTGGACATTATATTTCATTCATCTCAGTGTCTCCTTTGTAGGGACACACATCATTTTCTTTCTTTATGATCAATAAGTTCCAGTTTTGTTTTTATACGTCAAAGGATTTAAAACAATCACCAAACTCTGAGCCATATAGATATGTGTCACAGGCCCAGTCCTAATCTAGTCATATGCCTAAGAGGCCCAGACCCCATCCTTATAAGGGCCTGGCTGTGCCCAGTCTTAATGGTGTATTTGCATTGTTAACAGCACAATCCGCAAGTTAATTGACCAAGTCTGCCAATTTGTTGGTATGGCATGTGTAATTGCACGTGTTACCTCCTTTATTTTGGGGCGGAGAGGTTCGTAATTCAGATACGAATTTAGAGCAATTATTTTTTTTAATTGCCGCCCGTTACAAAGGAAGTTTTCTTTATATCATAAACTATACATACGTTAGAATAAGGTGTGATTTGCTTCATTTTTGCCCGTATGAGTATGACCTACTTAAACACTGAAGAAGGAGAGGGGCGATGAAAGGTAAAACCACGCCAAACCATACTACACACACTGGACAATAGAAGTGTCACCCCTACTGAACCAATACTATGGGTGAGATAAATGACTGTGGAATGATATGCTCCTGGTATCATTTTATTAACATCAAATTTCACAAAAAAAAAATGAGAACAAAAGATACATTCTACCAATATATGCAGTTTCAAGTCCAAAATTAGTATTTAGTGGCTTAGCCACGTGACCTAATAATAGGTGCCAGTCTACGAGGCAAAAATTCATATAATTGTATGATGCGTTCAGGGCTTATGCTGGCCTGAGCATAAAACACTGAATATAACAGAGTTTCTCTGCTGGTTAGACGGGCATTTGTCAAAAGTTTTGACATATCATTCCACATGCTTTCTATTATGTTTGCCGCCGGACTCTGGGCAGGCCACATCACCCTGCGAATGTCCCGTTGGTCAAACCAATCATCAACTGCTCTGGGCCTATGACAAGGAGCATTGTCATCCTGGTGAAAAGATGGATAATTCCTGTCGCCAAACATGTTAGTCATAGATGGTAGCAAGCCTGTCTCCAAAACATCTATATATTTCTAGTGATTCATGTTTCCATCAACATCTATCAATTCGCTCAAGCCATGGATGCTGATGCAGTCCCACACCATGATGAATATGCTGCTCCGGGTTCGAAACTTCAGTGCATGTGGTTCAAATGCTTTACCAGCAGTTCGCCAACATCGTATACGTCTGTCATCAGAGGTCAGACCAAAGCGACACTCATCAAAAAATATATATATAGGACCAATTGTCATGGACTGTCCAGTTCCTAATCCTGTTGACCCTAGTTCACAGTCTTGCTACCCTGCTGTACACTCTATGAGCATGTAACCGATTTTCACAGACACATTCTTATGTGTGAAATTGTTCCACTGTGTTGTCAACTGACAAGCAGTGTCGAACTTTGACAACCTGGACATCAAAATCAGTCGTCGGTCTTCACGGCCAGTATTTTTTCTTGGACGACCATTAGAGGCAATTTGTCTCTTGATCTAGTGTTTCTGTACCGAGACCAGACCCTCTGCTCGGCTCTGACTGAACATTCAATTGTATCGATATTCTGACATGGCTTATATTCCGCTTCTTCGGGTAAATAACTTGCACCTACTGTATAACCGTTAGATAATTGCCTGTATCTTGCCATGTTGGAGGAAGACAGGAATAACATTTGTTGTACATGTACAAGACGATCAATACAATTCCATAGTATAGCGGTTTTATACTCATTAGTCACATTATAAGTAGGCCAGGCATTATAACTGCCCAAGATCTGCCTACTTTTATTACTCTGATTTAGGGGGTGACACTTCTATTGTCCAGTGTGTGTTTATCCGGTGTAACATGAAAATCTGACTCCCATAAAAATCTGACTCCCCTAGTCAGATTTTCATAATGAAAATGTGACTCCCCAGCCTTCTTTTGCTCTAGAAGTGTTAAATTTTATTGTAATAAAATGTAGATATGCATTTTATATAAAAGAAAAGAAAATATGCAATTTTGACCAATTTAAGCGGATGTTACTTATTGAAGTTCCAAAATGGTTCCCTTTCCTAAAGCCACTCGATTTTCTGAGAAATTCTAACAGCATAAAAATTAATCCCAGCAGCTACCTGTACATCATCGCCAACAGTTGACCGGTAGAAGAAATGGGATCCGTCCCAAAATGTACCCGCATGAAACTCGGGGTCAAATACTTAATCCATTTAATAAACACAGCATTAATGTGGGAAAAGCATTAAGTTCATGAAGTTGATAGGTTTCCATTTGCTTTAAGTAAAGGGACACGGGTGATGATAGAAACAATATTAATTCGGGAACACCATAAACAACATGAAATTGATAGGGTTCTTTTTGCTTTAACGTAACTTAAGGTGAACGGGATATTTTATCAAGCTTACTTGGGATTAAATGGCCTCCGTTTTAAAAAGCGATCCAAAATAAGTCCCAAAAGTGATTAAGCTACGGTATAGTATGGCGGTGCACATCAGAAAATGTATTCATATTCCGCGTGCATTGGCTATATGCACTGCCAATCATCATGCACTTTATAATTAATTAGACCTTTTTGGAATTGATGGCCTGCCCCAAATATGCTCCATAGCCAGCCTAGCTACATCTACGGGTCTGATATGGGCGGCACACGTGATATGATCATATTTAATGTTTACCATTAGCTGAAAATATACCAGAACGTTGTCATATGGAACACGACACTGTTCAAAGGAAAAGGAGCAACATTTGGTAAGTTGCATTACTCTCTACGAAGGTTACTGGGCTATCTTTAAAATTAGCTCACATGTTAATAATGACTTTTGCAATGTGAAAGGTTCTGTATATATGGTATGTGTAGAAAGTTGCAATGCTCGAGACCTTTGCTACTTACCAAGCTTACAAGCTCTTGCAACGTGTTGTTTTTTGGCGCATTTTTCTGCTGGTTGAGGACATCAGTCCGTCAGTCAAATACAGTTGATCAATTTCGGCTGCATTACCATATTTTTTCTGATTTTGGCAAACTTAGCTCCGGAGTAAAGACGTAATTAGATTGCTATCATTATAAAAAAGCATACAAATTGAGGATATCAGGAACAGAGCTAAATGCAAGATCTACATGGGGTGGTGAACATTATAATGAAAAAGGTATTTTTGCTCTAAAAGTTTTTAATTTTATTGCATTGATATCTGGATAAAAATTTTAGACATAAAAAAGAAACAGGAAAGAAAAGCTTTTTAGCTATATGCACGTTTTAAATATTCTTGCAGAAACAACAACGCCAGCAGTTGACCTGGTATGGAAAATTTAATACGTTCTACCCTCACAAAATCGGGAGTCCGTCCAATATTAAATCTAACAAAAAACAACATTAATGCGGGCACGACATTAATACCACGCAGTGTTAACGTTATTTCTTGGATAAAAGCTAATTTTGCGTTACATTATTGTTTTGACTTTAGTCATATCCCTACCAGTAGTGACCATCATGAAAATATGAAATTCAATGGGAACCAAACGAGAAAGCTCTTTGTTCTTTACCAATCTTTGCTCCATTGTATGGGGTGCTTGGTGATTATTTAATGCAATGTTGTTATCCCCAATCTTGTTTCTTCGTATCGTATCAAATTTCGTCATTTTAATAAATGCTAATATTAGTCACATGACTATTTCATATTTCATTTTGAGCAAAAACTGAGCTTCGTTGTGCTTGCATAAATAATTTTTAAATGGCAATTATCATGAAGACGCATTAAGAATAACTAATTTAAATTTTTTTGTCAACCTCATATAATCTTATTTGAAATCATACTATTTTTGTGACTGAACAAGTTTTCTATTTAAAATAATCGAAATGATTGTTTATAGAAGTATGCAGGCATCGGCACTCATAGGTGTTTTGGCTTTCTGGATGTTTACAATGACAAGTGCATATCAGAGTGCGGCGCAGGAGAACAACGTTTTGACTGGAGACGCACCCGAGGCACCACCGAGGAAAAAAGGAGATCACGAATCCATTCGAAAAAAATTGCAAGATGCTGGTGTATTGAGAGTGTCAGAAGAACAAGGGTTAGGCAAGTAGAACGGTTGATTATTTGCACAAAATGAGTTTGTCATATGACGCGTTTTCACACAACAATGTGTAAGAAATCTTATAATACTTCAAACGTTGGTCATGGTCTATTTGTTTAATAACACCGATTTTTATGTCAGTGTATGAAGGAAAGGCAACGTATAGATTTGTTCATTTGATTGTTGATGTATTTAACACTTTACAATTAAAACATTTCAGAATATGAAATACGTTTTATCAAATATAGTGAAAATAAATTCACAGCATAATAGTTTGATTTATACCATGACATCTTTCATGAGCATTATACATGTAAGTGATCAAAAAGAGGCCTTTAATTCATCGAGGAATGTAGGTTTGAAACGTACCCAAACTAAATTGCAAATAACAATGCCTGATTCATTCTTATTCATATCTCCCTCAGTGCCACTTATTGAGTACATGAACGGTTCTGTGTCAGGACAATACATTGCTCGACTCCTGCCTGGTGCAAACTACGGTCGTAGTAAGTAAACGTATCTAACCAAATCCCTTGCCAATGAAATTGAATCCTTTTGGCCCTACGTGTAACAGTCACTTTGATAATTATATCTGAAGGTATATTTAATTTTACTGGATCGCAGGGCAACGGGAGAGGACATTAAGGGTGTATTTCCAGAGATTTAGATCGATTCAGGGATTAAAATTTAGATCGACCTAACTCCCTAGGGGTTCACGCTAAATTGCAGTCAGACGAGCGCGCACCATAGTTTATTACCCCCTTATAGCTTTTAGTAGGCGGGACAGACGCTTAAGCCGGCCAAGCTGACAGTAACCTAGTGAGACTCCCCACAGGGATAGATCGATCTAAAAATCTATGGAAATGGGTTGTAAGGTCGTCTAGCATTTGTGGTTGTGGTGGTCTAACCAAGCGCCCCTGTGGTTGAAACGCTACAAGCAAGCACCAGGGGGAAAAAAATAAAGCAATGAAGCTGAAGCATGTTTGCTCTGAGACTTTTGCTTTTTGTTGCGTTAACAATGTTCAGTAAAATAAAAGTGTTTGTTTTGTGATCTATTTTTTGACTGATGGGACGTACAGCGCTTTCTTTTCGAATCTCATACCCCTAGAGACGGCATGAGCAAGAAAGTCGTCGGAAAGACAATTCTTTGTGCGTTCCTGGATATTCGAAGAGCATTCTAAAAATCCCGAGTGCATTCCAAATATTTTTACCCATTCTTGTGGCCGACCCGAATGTTTTGCTCGTGTTAAAAACGTTCGAAGTGCATTCCAAGTGGAAAATTATCGAATGGCAATTGAATAGTTTTCTAACTGCAATATGGCTGCATTCCTAATATTCTCACATTCTGATCATATTCGAGGGAGAACAGAAATGGCAAGACACTTCTTATCCTGCTAGAACTACCCTAGGTTCTAGATTCCGGTATTGCCAGCTCGATCTTGATTTCATATATAGCCCATATCAGCAATACTAGTAAAAATGACTCCAAGGTAATTTTAATATTTACAAGCTAATTTTTACGTTGCTCTGACACTCAGGGTAGCTAGAATGAGCCGGAATGCAACTCGAATGCATCTCGATCCTATTTCATCCAGCAATCGAACTACACTCGTACGGCATTGGAAGTGTATTCTAAATATTCTGACTGCATTCTGTCAGCATTATTCATATTTTTAGTTTTCCAACTACATTCCAGCTGCATTTGAGAGCTAATACAGCCGAAATGTCCACGAATCATTCCAGGCGGATTCAGCGCATTCTGAGTATTCCAACGGCCTTCTTACAAGAATTAAGTCAATTTGAAATTTCTTCCCGAATGTAGTACGAATTTTTTAATTTAGTCACTACTGCTTGTTTTGCTTGAAACCTGTTGATTCCGAATAAGTGTGACGGGGGCTTTAGCAGGAGGCACTTTTCCAGCTCACACATTGTGCTAAAGACCTGCTTATGAACCAAGGAGGCTATGTTTTTTCTTCCATTAGTTTGGTAGTCTGTTAGCAACGTAACGCAGAAATGGATGGACGAGTTTTGATGAAATAATCAGGATAATTAAAAAAAGTGACAAGATTTTGGTGATGGTTCAGGTGTTAACTAATGGTTGATTTTAGTTAATTATTTGTCCTGGCGAAGGTCTGTGTTTTCTGGGTGCCTTTGTTGTTTTTTTCTAAAATGGGCTTGGGTTCCGATCCATCTCTGCTTTGTTGTAGCCTTAGATAGATTTATTATGTAAACAATTTACAAGAAACATAATTTTATTTATCTAGTCCGTAGAATCATCAAAGGAGCTGGACGAAGACAACAAGTTAAGTTTAATAGAGAAAAGGATTTCGTCATTCTGCGAAATATAAGTAAAAGGTTGGATACAACGCATTTTAACCGTTTCTTTTCAGCCGGTCCTACAAATTCCTAAAAAAAAATTTATAAATAAAAATATTTTATCATCGTCTTCACTATAAACTAATGATCAAATAAGACTTTGGGCTAAAAAATTAAGGAGAAAATGTTTAATATACGCATTGGTCATCAATCAATGATTTTATATTTGTTTTTACTAACACCAAGGAAGTACATATACCTTTTTGAAAAATGTGACTGTGTTTATGAGTTTATTTAACATTGTTTTAAGCAACCTCGACAGTTTGCGTCAACTCACCGATGTCATTGATGAAATCGAACAGGGCGTCAAGTTAACACTAAACACGGAATACTGCAAATCCTATGATATACCATATGACAGACGTAATTGGGTATGTTAATGCTGATGTTAATGCAGAAAGATCGACCTTATAAGTTAAAGGTTTCATTTGATTTAATTCCAATGCCTTTATAGAATGTTGATTATTCTGATTTCTTAAAGCAGTTCACTTTCCGTCATGAAGTCAACAAGCTTTTCTAAATCTTTGAATCGTTTTGACTATTGGTAATACACATGTACTTGTAAGATTAAAGTCACATACTCTTTGTCATACATCTGAGCAATATATGAAGTTAAGGGTGCATTTAATTTGCTTTTGACGAGTGCAGTTGCAAATATCTATCTCAAAACTGTCCAGCAAACAAAAAGATTTATAATGTCCTCTCAAAAATTTAAAGGGTGGTTTGGTTGGTTTGGTTTTCTATGATAAACCTTATTAAATTTCAACATGGTGTTCTTTTGGTTTTTTTCCATATACTTTCTGGCAAGACTCTACAAGAACTGTACATATCTAGAATTCCTTATGTAAGAATTTGTTAATTACAGTCATGGCAATATTCCAAAGCTAGTTTCATAGTTTGAATTTTCCCTTACTTGCAGGGGTTGGATGCCCTTGATGGTAATCTAAACAGTTTCAAGTATAACATCTGGGGCGATGGAGAGGGAATAGATGTGTATGTGGCAGACACAGGCATCAATCCAAACCACGAAGATTTCACAGGGAGAGTTACTATTGGTGAGTTGCCTTCTGATTGTCTTCATGCAGCGTTGCAGCGAAAACAACGTCTGATTTGCAAGCCTTTTTCATTATTAGGTTTAAAAAGAAAACAGTATTTCCGCGTTGTCATCAGAGTCTCAGAGTGAATTTATCTTCCCATTGGGAAATCTGGATTCACTTAATGCTGAATAGAAATGGGGATGTTATCTCTTCTGTAATATGATAGCTGCTCATAAAATATAGTTACAATACAACTACCATTATATACCTCAAATGTCTGTTTTTATAGTACAGGATAGTTATATTTGGGCCAATTTTGTACCATTGTTCAGTTTACGGAATATTCACTTCATCCCAAATGAGACGCCTTCATGCTCCTTGGTAGTAAAATCAAATCAAAGAAGTTCAACATTGATCAGTTTTAGGTTTAACACATGAAAATGGTTGATTTATTATATTAATTCTTATTTCTCCAGGCTGGCCTACATCTGCAAGTGTTGACGACGATGGCCATGGTACCCATGTGGCCAGTATCATCGTCGGAACCAATTCTGGCGTGGCAAAGCGTGCTAACATCATTTCCCTGAAGGTTTGTTCAAGTTATGGATGCTATCTTTCCGATATATTGGAAAGTTGTCTGTGGGCAAAACAAAGAGTGCAAAGCTCTGGGCGACTCTCCGTTATTAACTTCAGTCTTGGTGGGCCGTTCACCAGTTCTCTGAACGACGCAGTCGATGATCTACTCGCAGCGGGAATCCCCGCAATTGTTGCAGCTGGTAATTCTAATAAAGGCGCTTGCACTGTCTCTCCTGCTAGCACTCCCAATGCCCTCACGGTCGGAGCCTTTAATTACTACTTTGAAAAGTCTAGTTTCAGCAACTATGGTCCCTGTTTAGATCTTTATGCCCCGGGTGAGAGTATCGAAGCTGCTGACTTCTCTGGAAACAATCAATATACTAAAATGAGTGGCACCTCCATGGCAGCTCCGTTTGTGACCGGCGCCGTGGCTGCCTGGTTGCAGGTCCTCAGAGATAACGGGACTATCACCTCACCCTCTGCCCAGGTCGTCAACTACGCCAATGAGTACATCATTCAGTACGCATTGCGTGGAAAACTTACGGGTGTCAGTGAAGGCAATTTAGCTTTGTCTACTCCATGCTTGGATAATTGAGTACTTTCCACTTCTGTGGAAATAACGTATTAATGTACTAGATCTACTCCTATTGGATTTTTATGTTCTCAGAGCAGATCTCTCTGAATAAATTCTCTGCAGAATAGGGTTTCTTCTCTCGTTCTTTTCTTATTATTCATAATCATACTTGTTTGTAGTTTTTAAAATCCAAATCATTTGTTCATCGAATCCCGCTTAAAAAGTTTTTAGGGGAGGGGGCGCGGGGCGCTGTGTAATTCGACTGCCATGTTAAGCATCTACTCATAGTGAAAGTGAAACCCATTACGGAATAAAACAAAAACGTTTTTAGAAATACATATTTTTTTCATAAATAGACGACAGGTAATGAAGAGACAGTAAGGTTGTCACTGAACAGTTTTGAGCAATAACTACTTATACGTATCATCTTGAAAAGACTTGGAACAATCATCACGTATTTTCTCCCAAGGAAAGCGCTTTTATGCTCATTTTGAATAAAATACAGTTACACACCTCTTATTGTAACTTTTTTCTAATCAATAAGGCCCATTCTTTACAAAATTGATCAATGAATGTGGTGCTTCTTTTGCCACTGTGAGTGAGGTGTGAACATTTATGACAGACGAATAATTAAACTGTTGGACACATTTATTTTCTGACAAGACTGGCTTATTCGGTAACAGTCACCTGATATTGCTAAGCAGTGGGAACTGGGAATGGCTGTAAGGTGCAGATTAAACAAAACCAAAACCCATTAAACTTTTCAACCACTTTGATAATTGAGCAGGAAGACACTGACATTTTACCCAGGACGTAATACATGGTGTATAACCACACCAAGTTGTAACTGGTGTCTTTTATATAAACAAAGATTTTGCACAATATGGAACCGTGAACATTATAACAAGAACCAGAAGTTCGTAAATTAAAGTACATTACAGTTTTCAGAAACGTGTTTTCAGAAATCAACAGGAGTCTGACATTGGGGGTTGAGCAACGTGCCATGTTAACAAAGACCTAAAGTGACAGGAAAAAAGATATTGGACATAATATCTGTTGTGAATTGCATTTTCACTGCCACCCATTCGCCATTGGCTTGAAGAGTTTGTGAATACCTTCAAATGTGAAGACTTCATCACTACATGATTATCACTTGTTTCTAATAAGCAAAGTCCAGGCCACATATACTGACCTGCCTGAGTGAACTGGTGAAACCCTTATCCAGTCTTACTTATCCTGGTGTAAGACATTAAGTCCCAAAGTAAAATACAATGATTACATTTCAATCCTCATCTACATGTACATAACATAAAAGAAAAAAAAACTATATAGATATATTAAACCGCAAGCTATATAATTACATAAGAATATTTTACATATATGCAAGTTTGAAATGTACAATGATCATCAAACATTTTGGCAAACAGATCAGAAATAATTTTAATAAATTTGACTCTGGCAGTGACTGGCTGTTTAATCACATAACATTATTAAATATTTCTTTGACTAATTAAAATCAAGACTACTTAAAATCAAGACAAAACTTTTTTGAGCATATACTGTCAAAATATGGTTATTGCTTGGACTATAAAAGAGGTATAGGCAAATATTATCAGACTGAGTGTTAATCTAAAAGTGATAAAGTAAAATTCACCATTCAGCAATAAGTAAGTTCTAACTGGATCATCTATATATGCGTATACATGCATACATGTTCCTACATGAAAAATTATAAATTCAGACTTCTCCTAGAAAACTGAGGGCAGGCCAATTTTGTAAAAAAAACTTGTCTTGTTCAGCATATTATATACACATACATGAAGCAATTTTTTTAGTAACTGATTTAGGTCAACTTTATCCGGAAGTGTG
Source organism: Lingula anatina (assembly GCF_051362555.1). NCBI lineage: Eukaryota > Metazoa > Brachiopoda > Lingulata > Lingulida > Lingulidae > Lingula > Lingula anatina. The sequence continues at coordinate 17,060,612 of NC_141776.1, read as the reverse complement.
TCTAGATATGTATATCATTCTTTAGTATACACCCAAATGGCAAAAAAATATTTTACATTACAGAATCAATGTTATGTTAGTGGTAAAACTATACTACTTTGAATTCTCAGAATGCAAAAAATTGATGATAAGATACATATAAAAGTAAGCTTATGCTAAGTGTTCATTTATGTTACATGTTCACTTCATCAGATGTTTTACACGAAAAACTATCTTGCAAATTTCCCCTTTTATCAATATTATTATCATTATCATTCTACCAGGAAGAAGAGCGAAATTATTCTACTATCTAACCACTCTCATACACACTTGGCAACGGCTGACTTTATTTTTCAAATCTCCAGCTTTAATTGTCTCTGGTATAGGCCGCCTGAAATTGTCTCTCTCGCTCACTGCAGCCAGCCAGAAGCTAAGGTCTGTGGCATAGTAATTGCATGTGCCTTTTCCATGGCATTCTATAAAAGGGGTGTATCTGAAGTCTTCTAAACATGAGCCTGGAGACTGGAGAGCCTGGCCTGACCCCTCTGCTCCTGCTGCTGCTTGCTGGAATGTGGAAAAGAAACAATGTAACCAATTGTATCTATTTACATCCTGTCAGTGTATCTTATTGTATCCATTTCACCTGTTGATGTATCTATTTGTATCAAATAGTATTTATGTGACAATGTTGCCTATATTATGTGTTACTTTTAATATATACTGTGTATATTGTATATGTATCCCAGACTTGCAACATAAGCAATGCAATGTGCTTGTGATCACACCAAACTAACAAACAGAAAAGAGGCATCATGATTTATTCATATCTAACTGTATCCTATTTTTTACTTTCTTGTGTGATGCTTGTATAAACATTGTGAATATGGAAGTTAAAATTTGTACAAGTACTGAAATGAATTTTCTTCATTCATTTTCATCAATATACAAAGTTATAACTGTTTATCTTGCTTGCTTTCTATGGCATTTTTTGAAATAGTCAGTACAATGGTGTGTGGGTGACCATGTGTTTGGAAATTACTATAAAATCAACATAAATGAGACATGTTAATATTCCATGTCACTAGTTTTTTTTTACTGGAAAAGGTCATTTGTGTGTCTGAAATGTCTGTGGGCATCCCTGCCAGTGTATTACCATAGCAAAGCTGTATCCAATCCAGAGCCCCTTCCATCCTCTGGGGCAGTTGGGCACCTGGAAGCTCTGACTATGAACAGCCATCACCTAAAACATGAATATATATGGAACACCCTGTGACAGCTGCCATAAAATGAGCATGATTTAAGCTCCCAGATTCAAATCAACATGCCTATGTATAAAACAGCTGTTAAATACTCAATCAATCAATTAATCAACCAACCAATCAATGAATCAATCAATCAATGAAACAAACAAACTGCAAATCCATCAAATATTATGAAATCTCTGCAGGGGTAAACAAGGTCTTACTGGGCTAATAATAGCAGTGGTTTACCAGTACACAGTGTAAGAAAATTCATGGTAGCAAAAACGTAAAACAATATCCGTGCCTACTCACCAGAGAGGGAGCCTCACAAACTGTACACCTGCTAATAAATGGCTGTATCTGTCCCCCTCTGACTGGGTTCATCATGGGTGTCATGGGCTCTGGTGTTGACAGCCAGTAACTGTAGTCATTTCTTGAAGCCACGTTGCACACGTTGTTCAGGTTACAAAACATGAATGGCATGGTACTGAAACGGCGCAGACAACTGCCTCCTGAGCCTGGAGAAAACAGACAGGAATAGAAAAATGGGCAATACATGCTGTTATTTCTATATGGAAAGCCAGTAATGTACTTTGATCACTGAGAACACTCCTACCTGCAGACCAGCTGATCGTGGAACTACGAAATAGAAACAAAGTCATCAGCCATACAGCTAATATATTTGACAAAATACTTTAATCATATTTGCAAAATAAAGATGTCACACTCACCTAGATCTTGTCCTGTGGCCCTGCCATTACCTTGGACAAACAACAGGGAGTAACCATCCCACATTTTTCTCAACCCAAATGGACAATCTGGAATTGCTGTACTTTGGCTATGTCTGAAAGATGTTACAGACTGTTCATTTACACTTTTGAAGGGAAAAATATCTCAAATTTATTCTTTCTTGGTCATCAGAAAAATACTTTTAAAATGCACAATCTTCAATTCTCCAGTAGTACATCTGATCTACCAGTCCATAAAGCACATATTTAAAGCAGAAAAAATTCTCTGATAATGTTCTACTGCATAAAATACTATTTGAAACAGTATGGATGCATTTGGTCAGGTTTAGCCGAAATACTCATACAAAAATACTTGAAATGCATCTTAAAAAGACTCATATGCTGTAGTCAACAGACAGTAATCAAGTCTGATACCTTGTGAGCAGGAAGCCTGGATTACCCCCAGGCAGCCCTGGATTCCCTATCATCCCAGGTGGGCCAATGGAACCTCTGTTACCAGGGAAACCGCCAACTCCATCCAATCCCCTTGAGCCTTGGTTTCCAGGACGACCATCAAGGCCATTGGGACCATCTTCACCTCTGAAGCCCTTTGTGCCTGGCATGCCCGGAAGACCAGGGAAACCTGCATGGAGAAATCATTGGCTGATGAGAAAATAAAGGTATTCTGACAATTGCCAATAATATATTCATGGGTTCCTCAACACCAACAATGCACCTCTTCACTAAAGAGTTCTTTAACTGAATCTAGTGATCACTCTAGTAATATCTCATTTTTCTCTGTTTGCATTCATGTGTAAACTGCGGCCACAATAATTCCTTTTAACATTGAAATTGCTTTTGAAGTTTTCCACAAAAGGTTGATCTAGGAGGGGGCACCCCTTTTCCCCTTAGCGTTGATGATACGCCTCCTTTTTCAAACAGTATAATTGAATAAAAAGACACAACCAAGCAAACAGAACTGAAAAGAATAAAAGCTCCATCAAGGATCCAGCCTAAGAAAATAGATCTTTCTTTGCTCGGTTGCTTTTTAAAATAAATCTTCCAGGAAATTTATTTATTTCATTTGCATATTCACCATTGGGCCCCACATCTCCAGGCTGTCCCTTGAGTCCTGGGAATCCGTTTGGTCCGGGGTCTCCAGGGAAACCCTTGGGTCCAACCCTGCTAAACTGAGGCGCAGGCTCTCCCACTTCTCCCTTTGGACCTGAAGTTCAGATTAAATCATTAACAAGGCAGCAAAGCTGTCAAATGTACAGACAAAAAGCAGAATATAATGATGCATAAAATAGGTTACTGTCAATTTTGTGTCTGTACATACAAAGGTTTGCGTTTATTAGACAGAAAAGGTTCGAAGACTTTTAATTTGTTACCTAGCCACATTATAAACCTTAAGCTTATGAATAACATAAAAGACAAACCCCAGTTGGTTACAATGGCAAAACTGCTGAAAAACGGAATGAATAAACCTATTTCATTTTTTCACGCCATATGAAGTTTAAACCTGTATTGTATACCTTAGAACTGTTGAAATCGTAAAAGAAAAAGTAATCTTCACCTCTAACACCATCAATTCCTGGCTGTCCGTCAAACCCTGGAGTTCCAGGGTCTCCACGGCGACCTAGATCACCATCCAGGCCTGGCAGACCAGGGTTGCCACGGAAACCTTTGCTACCTGGAGCACCTTGAAAACCAGGTACGCCCTGCCAAAAGTAATAAATGACTTCTTCATTTAAAAGATGGGGATATTTAAAATCAGTTCATCTTGAACTTTTCTGACGTAACTTTGCGTAACTTTGAAACAAATACTCATTATTTAACAAGTCTTACCTAAAAAGATAAACATTGTATTTTAGCATGACTATGTTATAAATTTACATATAAACAGCCCAAACATATCCATCCAAATGTTTAAAGGCAAGAACCAACAAAACACATGCATGACCAATTTGTGTCCTATTACACCAACTGTTACTTACATCTCTCCCCTGTTCCCCTGGGTTCCCTCTAAGTCCATCGTTTCCCTGGGGTCCCCTGAGTCCCTCCTCTCCCTTCATCCCTGGAAGACCCCGATTACCATCTCTCCCTCGGTCCCCCTTCCTGCCAGGCAATCCTTAACCAAGTAAGCATATAACATAGTCAGTGACAACATAACAGGTTCCATGCTCTTAATATTATAACATTTTTGACCAAGTAGCAGGTATAAAATAAGTAAAAGGGAAAAATACAAGAAATTAAAATAAAACAAGATAAATAAACACTGTTAACAATTACAATAATAATTATAGAAATCAGATGGAAAGAGAGAAAGAAAGAAAGAATTGTAACAAAAATAAGATTATTTAAACACATGAACTCCAAAACCACTCATGATATACATAAATGTCACCCACATTTGCCAAGTGAGAAAATCTCCCAAGTTTTATTTCAACCACATGTTATATACAGACCACATATTAGCACCAGCCAAGCCACTCTTACCATTGAATCCATCAGGACCTGGGTTTCCTGGAAATCCTTTGCTTCCTGGAAAGCTTCTCCCTGGCTCTCCATCCAACCCTTTCAGCCCTGGGGCTCCATTAAATCCAGGCAGCCCCTGGGGTCCCTGGGAGCCTGGCAAACCTGGGGCTCCGGGGATTCCTGGCTCTCCTGACGCACCACGCTGGCCTGACATGTTGAACATTTTTATATGTTTTATGTTATATCAAACAATTATATTACAATTTTACACTATGTATACAATATATATTAAATGTATCTTTTTTATGTTCTGTTTGCTGATTGCATATATCCATTTCTGTTCCATGTGTGTAAAATTTAAATCACAATGCATCATATTCTTTGAAACTGTAATCTAATATGGTGCAAAAACTTATACTCAATTACCTGGAGGGGCATCTAATCCTGGAAAACCTTTGCTTCCTGGGAAACCTCTTGAGCCTAAAATAACAAGAGGGAAGTTTATCACCACATGCAAAGATCACATATCTGTACATTGAATATCCATTGCATGAACTTCTCAACATGAGCGTGGACTGACAGCAAATCTCTCTACCCCTTAATCCTAATAATCAGGTACTCTAAAATACCTTTATCTCTACTCTGGCCATTAATCCTAACATTCAGGCACTGTTACATACCTTTTTCTCCACTCTGGCCATTTGCTCCAGGAGATCCTGGTCTTCCATCCTCCCCACGGTCACCCTTCTGTCCACTCCCTCCAGGGAATCCATCTTCTCCTCTTAATCCAGGTTGCCCTGGCAACCCCTCCCTGCCTGCAAATCCTGTATCACCCTTGGGCCCAACGTTGCCCGGGAATCCATCAAACCCTCTGTCCCCATCCTTGCCTCTGGTCCCCTTCCTGCCTCTGGCCCCAGGGAGTCCATCCAGGCCCCTGTCACCACCAGGTCCTGGAAGACCATCCAGACCTGCAGGTCCTGGGTTACCCTGCAGAAAGAGAACTTCTGCAAGTTAGTTACTTGAGTGAATTACTATTTAGGAAAAGTGTTTCTCTGGCTCCCTTTTCACATTGTGCTGTATTCAGATGCTAATTGATTTGACGGGGCATAAGAAGTCATTACACTATGTGGATTTTATTCGATTTCAAAACAGCACTTCCAAATGTCTGTAAAGATATAAAAACATCCATTGACCAAACAATTAATAAGGACAACATTTAACAACAATTATTCCCAACACTCTCACCCGCTCCCCAACCTCCTCCCCTCTCCCACTCCCAGTATGAACCCTCTCTATTTGTGAACACCCCCCTCCAACCTGTAACCCAACCCCGTGGGCACCACCTTGGCACCCCCACCTACCCTGTCCCCAGGGAATCCTATCAGGCCTTGACTTCCATCTTCTCCTGCCTCCCCTTTAGCACCAGGCCTGCCATCTAACCCAGGGAAACCTCTATCTCCCTGGATACCGTTCTCACCCCGGGGACCATCAGGACCTGGCAAATAATCAGTTATAGTTATCTCATGTTGCCAATGAAGAACAGGTTAATATTGACCTTCAATGCGGTTCACTGCCAGGGGAACCAATGGGGTAACATAACATTAGATGTGAAAGACATTGTGTTGGATGTGAAAAACAATGTCAGACATTATAGACATTGTGTTAGAAATAAAAGACATTGTCTTAAATTTAAAAGACATTGTGACACATGTAGAAGACATTGTGTCAGATGTAAAAAACAGTGTGTTAATTTAATAAGACAAATTCACAAAGTGTTAGATGTAACTAACATTGCACCAAATCTTTATGTGCTCTATATGTCCATATTGTGACACACACCTGGAAGACCCATCTGTCCCATCTCTCCCTTTCTACCAGGGGAACCTTGACGACCTGGGTTTCCACTCCGCCCAATGAAGCCCTTGGGTCCTGTTACGGTTTTGTTAGGAAAAAAAATAAAATAATGTCACAGTAAGATACAATTCAGTTAACTAAGTAACAACGCTTTTTCAAAACCTGTTCATTTAAAAAAGTAATGAACTCGAATCAAGAATCTACTGAAATTGAAATTCTCATTTATCATTAAGGTTATAGTATGTAATATCACTAGTGAACCCAGGACTAAACATGGGCCAACACATGCTCAAGACTGGGAGCAGCCAAAAGCTTGAAAATAAATAAGAGACATGTACACAGAGGCACATATCCACGCATACACAAACATACACACAGCACACATATACATATACACACACAGCACACACATACACACAGACACTAACCTTGCTGGCCAGGTATTCCTGGACCAATATCACCCTTCTCTCCTTGGAACCCTGGACCTCCGTCCAAACCTGGGAACCCAGCCTGGCCCTTGGCACCTAATGACAAATACACCAGAAATTCAGCAATTTTTCAGTTGACAAAGAGTTAAAAATGGTTATGAAGAGTTATGGGGTGTAGGGAAAAGGGATAAGAGTATGGTGATCTAGCCTCCATATTGTCAAAAAAGGAGAAAGTTGTAAACAGTTCCCTCAGTACTGATGGAAAGAGGTTCGTTTTAGAAAAAATATTCAAGTTGCAGAGATTTAAAAACTTTCTGACACAGATAATGCATGAAAATACCAATTGCAATATCTGAAAAAAAAAATTGAAACAAAAATTTTGAACCTTTTACATGTTCAGAGCAGGAGCTGTTGAACCTGGAATTGTAGTATGAATGCTATTAACAGATTCACTCCTTAGCAAAGTATTTCATCAACTGCATTCTTTTAATTAAAATAACCAGGCTATAATAGCCAGTCCCTTAATTTAAGTCTCTCATACCATTTAATCCTGGATCTCCTCTATCCCCGGGGAGTCCAGAGGTCCCAGGGTTTCCAGGACGGCCATTCTTTCCTGGAAGCCCCCTTCTGCCCCTCTCTCCCTTCTTCCCTGGGCCTCCTCGTGATCCCTGGGGTCCTGGTAGACCCTCATCTCCTGGTAGACCTAGGAGGATAAAAAACAAATTAAATAAGGATACTTTTAATGCTTAAATTTCAATGTAATAATTGTACTGTATATTTTGTCTCTCTGAAAACTAAAATATTTATATATGAATATATATATTTAACAGAAATTCTACACAACTCATTTAACATATAAGTATACGTATTATACAATTAAATAAGACACCTGCAGGGCTGGCATGTGTGGTAGATGTGGAGACAATAGGGGATTATGTGGCATCATTTTCAAGTGGGGTTAGCCACATTTGACCTTGGGACCAGTTAGTCCGCAGATCATCTATTCTGAATGCGGCCACAGTAAGACTTTACCTTGATCTCCAGGCAGCCCAGGCAATCCGGGCTCTCCTTGCTTCCCATCAGGTCCCTTGTTCCCCTCTTCTCCCATCTCTCCCTTGGGGCCAGGGCGTCCGGGGAGACCATCGAACCCTGGGTTCCCATCCCTGCCTGGTAGACCCTGGTCTCCCCTGGGTCCTGAGGGTCCCTCGTTACCTGCCTCACCCTTCTCGCCATCTCTGCCAGGGATGCCACCCAGACCATCTGATCCTGGGGCTCCCTTGGTTCCGGGTATGCCTTAGAGAAAAGCAACAAAATTACAGAAAAACTTATACAGGGTTTTCTTAGTAAATAAGATTGTGAGGGGGAAAATGGTGATTCACAGGCCTAGAATACTCCATACAAATCGATTCTGATCATGTGTTTGACTTCAGTTCACGAAAGAGATTATTCATAATCACCAATTTAAGACTGTGCATAAAAGCTGGTTTAGTCATCTTTCAAAATGACATAAATAACACAACTTTTTATGTCTTCAAAATGTTTCAAGGTGCTACCTGGGAAGCCATCACGTCCGGGCGTTCCATTATCCCCCCTCCTTCCTGGTAAACCATTCTCTCCTGGCGCCCCCTTCAGGCCAATTCCTGGAAGACCTGGCAATCCATTTTCTCCTGAAAACAAGAAAGAAAAATGTATGATTATAAAATATTGCAGTTTTCTCACTGTCTACACAAATCAAGTAAAAGGAATTTTTAAAACTGACTGACAATGGGCATTTTGACCTGACAGGGTCAGTTTGAAGCAAATTTTGATCTAGACTCTACTTTTTCTCAGTTGCCTCACTTTAAGGGGAAAAAACCCACATCTTAAGGGAAAAAGAAGAACCTTTATTTGCTGGTCGTAGGCCTGCTCAATATGTCAGCCCTATGCCATTTCTCAACTTGTCTAACTTTAAGGAGTCAAAAAGGTCCACATTTTTAGGAAAAAAATTACTTTGCTGGTTGCAGGCTTGTTCAATATGCCAGCCCTACTCACCTTTCATCCCCTTCAATCCCACATCCCCTGGCCGTCCCGCCAAACCCTTGGGTCCATCTCTTCCCGAGATACCACGCTCGCCCTTAAACCCATCAAAACCTGGTTCTCCTTTCTGCCCATATCCTGTGCCAACTGCCCTGCCAGGTTCACCCTTGAGTAAAAGATTTTATATACATTCACTGAAACTAATAATCACTATCTAAAACAGCATATGCAAAGATAGATACTTTGGCATATCCATGTTAAATAGTATATATTATAGTAAAAACTTGGGGAAAATGCAAATACTCTTCAATTACCCAGAAAGCTAGAAAAGTCCTTAATCCAAACATTGCATCTTAAAAAAGAGGGAATATTACTTTAAATATTTAGAACTGGCAGCAATGCAATAACAAACAAATTCATCCTATCAATGGCCACTGGGTTTTCTGATGTCCACAACAGCCCCACCTACCCGTGGTCCTCTGTTGCCATCAGGACCAGGGTCTCCTCTCTCACCAAAAGGACCTGGCAGACCTGGGATGCCATTTCCTCCAGGCATTCCAGGGAACCCCTTGGCTCCAGGAGTGCCCCTTTGACCTGATGGTCCCCGGAGACCGTTATCGCCTTCCCTGCCACGGAGCCCAGGGAATCCTGACTCTCCAGGTTGACCTTTGATTCCAGGCAAGCCTAAGGAGAGCAAATTCAAAGTATTACAACTTATATAATGCATGAGAAATTTAAGGAAAAATGTATCATATTTCTTTAAATTATAGGTAATCTTAATTACCCTCAGGACCATAACAACCTACCTGGTGCTCATGATGCACCTCAGAAATATGACAACCTGAATCTTAGTTTTCCCCTGTAACATGACAACCTACCTGGTGCTCATGGTGCACCTTGGGGACATGACAACAGGACTGAATCTTGGTTATCCTCTGTAACATGACAACCTTCTTGATACTCTAGAGGCACCTCATGAACATGACAACCTGACTGAATCTTGGTTATCCCCTGTATCATGACATCCTAACTATATCTTGGTCATCCTGTGTAACATGACAACCTACCTGGTATTCCTGTGGCCCCATCAAGTCCAGATTCTCCCCTGGACCCAGGGGGGCCTGCATCTCCTCTGTACCTTTCCAATACCACTGATGGAGCAGCATCTCCTTTATCACCTAAAATCAACAATATTTAGATAAAGAAACTAAATATCATCTCCAAAATCTTTACATGTATATTTCTAATAGTTTTTTCTACAAGCTTACTGTGGTAATAGGTCAAGACATTGAAAAAGTATATTCGATGTATCTTTATCACTGCCCCTCCCCCCCCACACACACACATACAGTTTTACCACACCTTAAGACATACACAACACAAGTCTCCCCTTACAGATCCTTAATCCACATCATTACACAAAAGTCCCTATTCACATTATGCAAGCACATTTAACAGATGTTTTTACTCTGTTTCACAAGTTCACTGTTTGGACCATTCAAAGTTAATCAGGTTAGTTAACCATGGCTCCATTTAAATGACTCTCTTTCATAAAAGCCTGGCTAAAAGGTGTCAATCTCTCGAACAGGAAACGTGCTTGTCACAATGTGAAAAGGACCATATACATATTAACTATCACAGTGTTACCTGGAAATCCATTCAAACCAGGGTCTCCAGGAGGCCCAGGAAAACCATCATCACCGCGCTGACCTACAAAACCTTGCACGTCTTCACCAGGAGCCCCTCTCAGGCCAGGCTGCCCTGGGGAGCCTTTGGGACCATCTTGGCCATTTAACCCTGGACGACCTACTGCCCCCTACAGGAGAAAAACACAGCTAGATTGTATAAACAGGAAAAAATTGTGCCTCTTTTTTAAAAAGAATTTTCAAGTCTTTATATACAATGTGCCTCACAATAATTACTTAAATTCACATAAAATACTTTGAAATACTTTCCTTTTGCTAAATTGGATTTTACTTCAATTTTCTTTGAACATGCAAGCAATCAATGTTATAATCTGATATGTATTGCTTTTACATTTCTACAGACTCTACATCATTTTACTGTCTCAAAAACAGGTAAATGATTTTCTTTCAGGGCCAACTTAAACTGGAGCATTTTATTGAAAATCACCAGATCTTTCATTAATTTTTGTGATCCTTAAAAAAAATCTGAAATGTAATTGGGGGGGGGGGGGGGGAAGTGTTGTGTGTGGGGGAGGTGGAGAGGAAAGTCTCTAGAAAGCCTGTTCGACTACTGTAGTCAAATGCTGCAGTTTTAGTTCCTCTCCAAAGTGAACAAAGCCTTTTAACTCCACATACCTTCATTCCTTTTTCCCCAGGTAACCCAGGCAACCCAACATCACCATTCCCGCCTGGTCGTCCCGGCAACCCTGGCAATCCCTGGAAACCCTGGTCTCCTGGCTGGCCTTTTAATCCAGGAACTGGCCGTGGAATGATCAGTTCCCCTCGCTCTCCCTTCAGCCCGGGTAGGCCCTCAAACCCATTACGTCCCTGTTGTCCTGGCAGACCTCGGGCACCTGGCCGACCTGGGTTTCCTTTCGGGCCTGGGAAACCAGGTGGGCCAGTAAAACCAGGAGGACCTGGGATGCCATTAGCACCTTGATGGAAGAAAGGGAAAGTTACTGCATGTCATCTACAACTCTCTTGAGCATAAAGAATGCTCAGTTCAAGAACATATGTGAGGGAACTGGTTGGAGGGGTTATAACCAATAATGTATGCCATCAAAAAGAATATCAAGAACAAAGAAATACTCACTTCAAGAACCTATGTAAGGCAACTGGTTTGCATTTTTCACAAGAAGAGAGAAATATTCATATGGAGTTCTGCATATTCTATTTTTTAAGGATCAGTAGCACACTAAGAGATCAAGTGATAACTGCCCAATACCACCATGGCTCACCTTCTCTTCCCTGCTCTCCAGGCTCTCCTTTCCCTCCAGGTGGACACTGGCCACAGTCATCTCCCTCTGGCCCTGAAGGTGGATAAATAACACGGGTGACCTACATAGTCTGACACTGACCTTGGTGTTAAACCACATTCAAAATGAATTAAATGAAAGACCTGCCAAGGAATGCAGTCTGACTTAAATAGTAGCAGTAACCTGGTAGCTATACCACCTAGCGGTCAGTGAATAACAAAATCTACTCACATCTGTCTGATGAAAATGTCCAAGATGGTCATAAGCTGACAGTATAAAAGTATTTCAGCTTATAACAAATAAAAATTATCAAACACAAGCTGAAATTCTTTCATACTGTTAGCTTACGGCCAACCTCATCGTAGGCCTTCATCAGACTGACGTAGGTAGAAGTTGACACTCACTGACCCCTAGATGAAATAGCGGCTGTAAGCTAACAATATGAAAGTTTTTTGGCATGTATTTGATAATTTTCATTTATGATCTAACTACCAAGTTTATAAACATTTTTGCTTATTTTAGCTATGTTTTATACATATTATATATATAATTTTATCCCACTTTACCTTTTAATCCATCCAGTCCCCTCTGGCCATCCCTTCCCTGGAACCCAGGGTCACCCTTCTGTCCAGGGGGTCCTGGGAAACCTTTTGGTCCAGGAAATATTGGTCCCGTCCAGGGTAGACCAGGGTCTCCTACAAACCCTATCTCACCAAGATCCCCAGGGGGTCCACCTCGCCCAGACCGCCCCGGGAGTCCTGTAAACCCAGGGGGCCCCTCTACTGTCTGGCCTTCCTCGCCTTTCTCGCCTGGCAAACCCTGTAAACCTGGCAATCCACGGTCACCTGGGATACCATCAAAACCCGGGGGTCCTGGAATAGAACATATGTACATATATATGCGTCAAGACTAAACATATGGTCAGTTTAAGGCAGTGTAAACCTGCAATACATTATCTGTGTGTGTGTGTGTGTGTGTGTGTGTGTGTGTGTGTGTGTGTGTGTGTGTGTGTGTGTGTGTGTGTGTGTGTGTGTGTGTGTGTGTGTGTGCAGGCACGCACATGTTGAGAGAGAGAGAGAAAGAGGAAGAGAGAGAGAGAATATACATGGCTGTAAATGAATGATACACATCTTGCTGCTATCACAGTGTTACATAATTCCATTGAGTTCTACATGTATAAGGAATATTCCTAAATTCAAAGCTAGTGGTATTAATATGACATACCTGCTGGTCCAATTTCACCCTTCATGGAGTACCCAGTACTTCCTCTAGGTCCTGGAAGTCCATCCCTTCCCGGGTCTCCACGGTAACCCTTGGGTCCATCTCTGCCTTGAAGGCCTGGGGCACCTGGTCAAGCAATGGGAAAATATGTCCAAGTTGGGGAAATGTGTTTCTTTTCTGTCATTTTTGGAAGTTAGTATTTAAATCAAATACAGTGGTCCAGTCCAAGAACAAGTCTTCAAAAACTTGACACACCTTCACTCTGGGCCATCACTTAAATTTACCATTAAAAATTATGTTCAAATCAAATTAAATAGGTGCCAATTATTTTTATTTTTATTTTTTTTACCAAAATATAGTTTGCTTTACCACCCTTTAATAGCATAAAAACTAGTCTAGTTAAAAATATGATATGTCAATTAATATAAAATTATACAAAAATAACACCACTAATGCATTTCATAATCACTGAATGCAGCAGCAAATTACCAGGAATTCCTGGACCACCCGGTATCCCAGGCAACCCTTGTCTGCCTATTGGCCCGGGACCTCCTGGGCCAGGACTATCTGAACCTCGCCTGCCCTGGAAAGTAACAATGGATATTTATAATAATAATAATAATAATCATCTTTATTTGCAACTAGAGGTAGTTGAGTTATACAATTCTATGAAGTATATATAAATACAGTGGGGTATAATGCGATATATTAGAACAGTTAGACGCCTGGTCATTACATTACTGGGACGATCTCCCTGGGGAGGATACAGCCCAGCTGCCATATGAGGTGCTGAATAGTTTGAATAGTAAAAGTATGAAGAATGAAGAAATATATCTAAGTTGTTGTTTCATTTGAAAAAAAAAAGCAATCTTTTACAAAAAAGATCTTTTAATTGATGAAGTAACTTACTGGGTCTCCCTGGGGGCCATCTGGACCCCTGAACCCTGGGTCTCCTCTCCTACCCTGGGGAAAAAAACAAATAGTTCTTTATCAGTAATGTTATCATTTCTGCTGTATCTCTTCAAAATTTGATTATTTTCCATCTGCTATTTTATTCATAATCAAGATTACTACAACTATAGATTAGCTACTGTTTGAGTGGACCTTTTAAAGAGATCCTGAGATACAAGCACTATAGGCATAAAGTTCTATGTGGGAGGTCAGGAGTCATAAAAAAACACTCAAATATCTGAATAAATCCAGAAATCTTTCATCTCTAGTTTTTGAGCTGAGTGGCCAACACTATAACTTCTTTTCACTCATTATAACCTTAATATATTAACTGTTAACAACAAAGTAGGACTTAACAAATGCAAAACTTACAGAGAAGCCATCACGTCCAGGAATACCATCAAAACCTGTGGCTCCTTTCATTCCTTTAGCTCCTGTAGGGCCAAGGGGTCCCTGCTTGCCACGCTTACCCTATTTATACAATGAATATGTTGTATGAATAAACAAGACATAAAGTATTCACAGAGAAAGAATATGTCAATATAAAGTTATTGCATTATAAGAAATAATGAATTAAGAAATATCAGTCTTTACAGAGTTTTAATTAGATTATAGAGTTATTTAACTGGGTGCATTTGACAGTCATTCAAATGATTAAACTTTAAGACAAGCAACATTCTTATTTCACCAATATATTACTCCTGTGATAACTTAATCTTACTCTGCGTCCTGATGGCCCAAACATTCCCTTCTCCCCTTTAGGTCCTGGCAGGCCTGGGATACCCTGCAATTATATAACATTACCGTATTTGATATATTTAATAGAGCATGGGCTCCACTGCAGTCTATAACATTGTGAAACTATTTGATATATTAAATAAGGAAGGTCTGGGCTACGCTGAAATTATAAAACATTGTTTTCATCAATTTTTTGACTATAGCCTTTATATTATTTCTTTCAGGTTTTGTTGTTAAGTCTACTGAATAAATTTGGATTTTAGACTCAAATTAGATTTTTATTATTATTATTATTATTTTTATTGGATTCGTTGAGAATGTGGCCACTGTATCACTATAATTTTTCACTCACATTTCTCCCTGGTTGTCCTGGCGATCCATTGAACCCCCTCTCACCCCTGTCTCCCTTCATCCCTTGGTCTCCTTTCGGTCCCTGGACCAACTCTGGAGGCTTGTCAATTCCTGCAGACCCAGCGATACCCTTGGGACCCTGGGGACCTGGAGGACCCTGGGGGGAGAAAATGGAAGTCGGTGAGAGAATCAAATGCTGAAAAATGTTCTGGGTGAAGATGTTGAAGATTTTTGGCCCTCTAGTGATCTTGAGGATGTTAACTAATATTGGAAGATTGTTTTGGTGTGTGTGTGTGTGTGTGTGTGTGTGTGTGTGTGTGTGTGTGTGTGTGTACAAGCACGTGTGGTTGCAAAGACATTTTGGATAAAATTTGTAACTTCAAAAAAAAAATCTATTTGAACTTTAAAATTAAAAACAATGACCACAATTATGACTATGTGTAAAACTGACCAGAAATCTAAAATGATTATGCTTTATACGGAAGTTCTACTTATCACACTCTTACAAGCATATATACACACACACACATTCACACACTCATGTCATATTCCTACCGGATCTCCATCTATTCCTTCCCCATCTTTTCCCATAATTCCTTTTGGACCATACTCTCCTGGTACACCAGGTGGCCCCTGTGTGATACAGAAAATATGGGAATTCATCACAAACTGAATTTCAAACTGTTGTATCTTTTTCAGATTTAACGTTTGTCATAAATAAAAGAAAAGTTAATAAAATATCTTCATGCATGATTCTAACTCTAATTACCATAACATATATGCATATTTTTATGTTCAAATGTGTACCAAAATCATAATAATTTCTACCCAAACAGAAAAAAAATCAAAACCTTTATCTTAATCCAGATGTATTAAATGGCAATTTTCTATAATAAGAAAGGAAACACGATAAACTGTAGAACAGTCACATTTAAATTTTGTTTCAGAGTCTTTTAACTTAAAAATAATGCTACACAACCACCCATACAAAAGTATATATCTATACAGCATGACAAATACCTTTCTCCAACTGGCAGCAAAATTTGAAATAAACACAATTTTATAAATCTGGTACATTGTAAATATGGTACAAAATACTACATGATTAGTAAATAAGTTAGATGTTTTTAAAACTCCAATCTAAATTGTGGAACACGATTTGCCACTTCCAGTTCACTACTTCATTCAGACATGAAGATGGCCTCCGTTCAACTTTGGTATCCTTACCTGAAAACCTGCCTCTCCTCTGGGTCCCTTCTCTCCATTGTATCCAGGAATACCAGGCAGTCCCTGGAACATAATCACAACCACTTGTTGAGAATAAATTACAGATTAAGAGTTGGTGAACACATCCAAAAGCGAGCAATCTCTCTCTCTCTCTCTCTGTTCATGCTCCTTTACATTTCGTATCAGCGTATGTGTGTATGTGGATAATTGTGTAAGCATACACGTGTGTGCTTGCGTATGCATGTGCATTTTCTCACCCTCTGTCCTGGTTTTCCGTCTACTCCTCTGTCACCCCGGAGTCCCTGCCCTGTGCCCAGGATTGTCACCTCTCCTTGCTCTCCCTAATAATAATAATAATAATAATAATAATAATAATAATAATAATAATACAGGCTCTTATCATCCTTTTGTTCAGTGTTGAGAATGAACAGTTTTACTTTATTCATTATGAAGCATATATTCTGCATTATTTATATATTACATTACTAAATGTAAAGTGCTGGATTGTAAATGCTTAAAACAGACATAAATAAATTGTTGTGCTAGATTGAAAATACTTAAAACAGACACTAATAAATTCTTGTCTTTGGAAGTAAAATGTCCAACTGAAAACTCAATCTAAAATCATCAATGAAAAGATTAACAAGCAACAGATGCACACAAGGCACATCTGATTGTGTCTGGGTGTTCCAGCTCATCCCAACACAATCAGTCTTCTCTATCACAATCTTAACCAAGTACATCCATCAATGAGTCCTAACCTTTGGTCCATCCACTCCTGGTATACCCCTGGGACCCTGCTGGCCTGGCTGACCTTTGAACCCTGGCAGACCTGGCTCTCCCTGAAATAATGGAGGAAATATTACAATATGTTTTATGTAGAAATGAAGTTCGCTTAGTGTTCTCTAAAATAAAGGTGAAAAAAAAATTACCCTCTCTTTATACAAATCATTATCATCAATACATTCAAATTACTTTTTCATTTTAAATACAAATACATAAAATCTTTAGTATTAAGGATGAAATTAACCAGGGAAAGAAGAGAAATAAGGAGGTTGTTAAAGCTAACTTTCTGGAGGATATCTGGTATTGAAGTAGTTGACAACTTTAATATTAGAAACTTGATGGCCATCTGTGTGGGCTGTTAACCCCTCAGTGGTCCACTTGTGGTTCTCCAGAGGACCAGGTTATTCTGGTCTATCAAAACAATTTACACTTCAAAACACAGCTAATGGCTGAGGCATT
Source organism: Lingula anatina (assembly GCF_051362555.1). Lineage (NCBI taxonomy): Eukaryota > Metazoa > Brachiopoda > Lingulata > Lingulida > Lingulidae > Lingula > Lingula anatina. The sequence continues at coordinate 17,043,214 of NC_141776.1, read as the reverse complement.
TGCACACAGTATAAACATAGGGCAGGGAGAAGACTTTCATTTAATTTTTTTTTACTTTTCCAGAACAGGACAGGAGGTTCAGATTAAGGGCTCATTCTCATTTGTGTAGGTTAATAATCCAACTCCCAGGGAAAGGGGGGGGGGGACTGTAGCTGAATGCAATCAAATTAACAGACTAACATGTCTCCTCTTGCTTCCAACATACTTACTTTATCACCAGCTTTTTCTACATTCTACTCAAGGGGAGGCATGTAAATCTGTTAATTTGATTGCATTCAAAAAAAGCCCCCAGGGAGTTGAATCTATCTATGCAGAATAAAAATTTCATTGGAAATGAGACCTAAAAGCTGGCAATAAGTTCACCCTGTATCTGCAATGAGATGCAGTTTCAGTGGCTATGATAAACAGACTAAAACCACCATTTGCTTAAACTGTTCTCCTTCAGTCTGATATATACATCATTACCTAAGATTACTAAATGATTTAAACCAATCCGTCATCACACCCTAGAAAAGAAATTAGCAAAGTATTTATCCCTGTACCCATTCCCACACACAAACCATCAACACGTAAACATGTGAGCGCCAGTTTCCACCCTCAAACCACTAATGTGTGTGAAGTCAGTGGAAAATACATTGTTCACAATAATATTTAGCCTGATTAACTCTGACCTTAACACAAGGTCCTGTGCCACTTCACACATAAGGTGATGATAATTCCTTCCCCAGCTCCCATGCTACCTGATATATGGCACCTTGTGTGTTCAAATGTTTGAGTTGCCATGGTGTTGTCATGGCAACGTGATTTAAGGTGTCAAGTCTTTGACTATCTGAGGTTTGTGCAAGTGTCCTCTGACGGCTCTTGATGGAATATTTTTTGATAAATAGTTTCATGATTTTCAAACTTAATGTTTCCCCTTCACAATCTCTTGCACTTATCAAAACTTGTCAAAGCAATATGCGTAAAGGGGCCACTGACAGGATTCTGGCACAATGAATTTAGGTCTTTTTACATTTAATATTATACTGGGGCATTCCAACTATAGTGGTATATTTTTTTAGACTGACAGCTTTTAAACTCTTAAAATAGTTTAGTTACTAAGTAGGAAATTCACCTAAACAGAGCCTTCTAAGTCAACACAGTAAATCAATTTTGTTTGGTACAAATATGGTGACCTTGCAAAAGCAAATTTATCCTTTTCGGGGAAATTTCTTAGTAAAACCTCTAAAGAGATACAGCTTAAGATGGAAGAATTAGATATAATGCTTGATGTAAAAAGACCTTAGATAACAATAGTCCTAACCCCCTGTAGTCCTCCGTGATTTTTTATAATTACTTAACAACTATTATTCTATCAAGTTCAAATCACCATATTCTTCTGGGTCAACTTTATCAATGTATGTTAGGAAGGTCAGATTTTCCTAAAAATGCCAAAAATGCTCCAAAATTAAGTTATTTTTATAACTGGCTTTTCTGAAGGCTCAGGGATTTCTATTACAAAAGGTTACTATTGAAAAAAAATATTTTTTTACATATGTTACAATTTAATACTATGTAATTTCATGATTTTAATTTTACATTAAATTAATTACAAAAGCACACTGTATTTATCCAGCAGCAATATTTCTTTTCTTTTTCCATTTTTTTTCTCTTTCTTAAGGTCAGACCCAGTAATAGCGCCAATGCAGTTCATGTTCTTCATAAAGCAGAAGCATTCTCAGAACGGAATTAATAATAAAAACACAATTGTTTCAATTGAAGAACTGTTCTGCAGAAAACATGTTCTATGTGTGTTTGCACTGAGCTAGACTGAGTAAACACATGACTGGATGCTTAGACTGTTTTTTTAAGAGCTCTGTGCTCATATGTCATGGGTTTCAAGTGTACCTTAATGCTGAATCTTACCACCAGGTGTCACCAGCAGCATGATGCAGCACACTGGTACACTTATTTCACTTACGATTATCTTCAAAAAGATTATGCACATCAAAAAAACTTATTTCTGACACTGAAATTTTTTAGTTCGATTGGAAAGGTATAATTTTATCAAACTTTTCAAAATCTTTCGCATCCATCAAGCTAAATTATAGACCCAAATGTGCCGTTTCATACAGAATGCATTTCCTTCACAAGTTTTTTATTTTCTAAAGATTGTTAACTACACAAACCAGTCATGAGCCTAGGTTTAAAAAATATAATAAAATTAAATTTAAAAAAACCCTCAGAACCAGATTTTATTGCAGACATTGACAAATCTCAGGAACCATCAGAGTTGAATTAAAAAATGCAGAATTCCACATTTTTGTGGAAAAAAACTCACGTCTGCCAAACAAATAAAGATGACCATATTATTTCTTTCACTTCTCAATGTGCTCATGGGTGTTAACTAACACCTGAGCCAATTGGGGAAGAAGTTCTTAAAAACCATGGCAAGATTTTTAGATAAAAACACTCATTTTTTTTGGCAACACTTCAGTGCAAAAACTCAAATTTTTAAGGAACCATGTGTGAGAACTGTACTAGGAATAAAACCTTGGCCTTAGGGGCACAACAAAACAGCTAATACATCAAACATGGCATAACAGCTGAGCTTTTGTGTTCAATTTTCTGGAGACTCAAAGTTAACCACCCACACACGGCACTTGTGCTTGTGATTCTGAAAGGAGGCTCATTTCTTTTTATATTTCATACAGGGGTGTGGGTGGCACAGTGTGTGTATGTGTGTGTGTGTGTGTGTGTGTGTGTGAGAGAGAGAGAGAGAGAGAGAGAGAGAGAGAGTGGGCGTGTTTGTGCCTGTGTGGCACAGTAGGTTTATATTCCACAAAGGCAATATCCAGATCGTCATCCTACATAGGGATAAACATACACGATAAACATACACTTACACTTCGTGGAGTGCGCAAAAGGTATTCAAATTCCAAACATCATTTAGAGCTCATAAGCTGAAAAGTTGTGAACAAGACTTCCTCAAGAGGACCTTGAATTTTGACTAACAACCCCAATAGGGTAAAATCATTAAAACTTTGTTACCTGAGAAAAGTTTAAATAGTTTTGTTCAATATATTCACCAATAAATAAATTAAAAAAAAACAGTTTCAGCCACTGAACTCCAATTTGATGAATTTGGTAGTAAGCAAAGGCTTCAAGAAATAGATTTTTAGGGAAAACCCGTTGCAGACATCAGACTAGCTGGATCGATCCAGCTCTACGGAGATTCTCACTAAAGTGCAGTCAGTGTAATCAGCTTAATTGCCTGATACCCAGCAGGGGCGGACAGAGGCTGTGGTCTTGGTCTTTCAAAAGACAGTCAGAATACTTTAAGCTGCACTGACGGGAATCTAATTTTTTCTGTCTGAAGACAGTCAAAATTGGAGGACTGATCAACAAAGAATATTTGAAAGACTTTCAAAAATAACTCTGGATCCGCCCCTGCCCAACCCCCTTGAACAGCTAGGGGGTAATAATTTTGACTGCTGTAGTGATAGCAAAACTCATCCCTTACCTTGGTTCCATTGCACCCTGGATAACCCGGCTCTCCTACTGGTCCATCCAAACCTTGCAGACCCTGAAAAAAATAATATTCAAAAATCATTTTCTGCTAATTGTTCATGGCTCAGATCTTGAATTTAGTGAAGTTTTTGGAATGCCAATACAAAAACATTCTAAAAAAATTAACCAGATTTTATTTAGTGCAAAAATTGGAGGAAAAGTTAATGGTGATTCATGATATTCATTTTTTCAAATTTCAGCCGATGACTTCAGTTCCTGTCCAAAGTCCATCTTTATCAATTTGAAATGTAGAAACAAACCTCAACTCAAATGTCAACATAAAGCAAAAGCTCCAGGCTAACTATTGCGTAATTTTAGAAAAACATTCCAGTTTAATTTCTGGAATCTATTTGCAGCTCATCTGTTGCCAATCATCTGGGTATCATGAATGGATGAGGCCATAGAAACTGTCTCCCAGCTGACAGACACATTGCAGTTACACAACACACAAACAGAATTCTTATTACTGGCACCAGGTTTACAGACCCTAATGCCATAAAATTAGATGATCTCTCAAGTGGTTTGAATACTTTTCCTGATGAAGTCATGACATCGAAATTTCCTGCAGGTTCTTCCTTTCAAAATATATCAGTTAACATATCATAAACCAAAACTTGCCTTTGTCTGTGATCCAATTTCTATGGATCCATTCCATTTGACTAACTCTGTTTTCTGTTATTTACAAGATCCTTTCAGCCATTTTATGTATCAATATACCTAACAAATTTAAAACTTGGAAAGTATAGACTGGGGATGGGGGTGGGTGGTTCATTACACCCTGTGTTTTAGACCCCATTTCCAGAGATTAGATTGATCTACTTTAGATCAACCTAACTCCCTGGGGGTTCACGCTAAATAGCTGTCAGCCGGGCGGACACGAAAGTTAATTACCCCCTTACAGCTTGTAGTAGGCGGGACGGACATTTAAGCCAGATTATCTGACAGTAATCTAGTGAGACTCCCCGCGGGGATAGATCGATCTAAAAGGTCTGGGAATACAGCCTTAGAGGTTGGTAGAGCACTGATATATATAGGGAGCTTTCAGAACAATCTGATCTACAGCCTAACAGATCCACAGATCAAATATGGCTGACCCACTTAAAAGAAATGCACCGTGTGGTCTTCCCACATCTGTACTCGCCATCCCTGCAGGAGCTTACCTATTAATTCTCGGCTCTGAGATGTGGGAGGTGGGGAGAACATCAGGGGATTAGGTGGCACTGCTTTTAAGTGGGGCCGGCCATATTAAGTCCACGGATCAAATAGTCCGCAGATCATCTGTTCTGAACAGGGCCATAGAGATGAGTCTCAACTGACCTTTGGAACCAGAGCAGTGATCCTGGGCTACATCAGGGAACAATTAACCCTGGACCACCCGGCACATTACCACCAGACCACATCAAACACACTGCTTCCTCCACTCTCTACAGCCTCATTGGAATTTAGGTGTACACACTCTTCCAGGGGCATGGAGAAAAATTTTTGCAAGATAAACAAAATATTTTTGTGGCTATTTCTCTGTAGCGTTATTTCTGTGCTGTATTGTGATATCTTGCAGGACAAAAGTCATCCAGTTGGCCTTTGGTGAAGAGTAGAATCTAGGTGAGGTGGGAATGGGGTGAGGGGGCTTGTTACTGTATCAGCAAGCACCTGTTTAAGGCAAGGCATGATATGCTAAGGTCAAACTTCTACAGAAGTCAAAGGTAGCCTGGGTTAATACTGCTCACACATTATATCAGACTCTCCTTCAGAACACAAACTAGAAGAGGGAATCAAAACATGAACATGCTTAAATAAAATGAGAAGTGGTTTATAAGGAATCTTGTATTAATAAGTAAAATATTTTAAAATTTGTTTACTTAAAATTGTACATGTCTATAAAAGTGGTGTTACATGTACTTGAACATACCAAGATTCCTTGGGTATTTTCTCTTAAAATCCATGGATGAGACTGAAATTTGTCTTCTTTTTTGTGATTATTTTCTGAGAATCTTTCAAAGTTTCTTGTGTCCAGTTTCTCAGCCAGATAACATCAGGTGGCAAAATTCTAAATCCAGTTCTGTTTACACAAAACCAAAAACTTATCACAGCTGTTTGCAGTGCAATGCTTAAGTTTATTTCTGTGAATTTTACCTTCACAGGGAGATGAAGCACACTAGGTGCGTACACAGGCTGATCCAAACAGCACTGTCTAAACCATGCCCTTGGAAAGTGGCAAGCATAAAAGGCATTCTACTCAGTGAACCAGATCAGCTGTCTGTGGGCCGAGACTCCTGCCCTAATTGATACTGACATGTTTAAATCTGGAATTATCCTGGACTACTTAAGTGGCTGTACTTCACACCAAAAAGGGGAGATAGCATTCCTTCTCTCTCTTTATTAGGCACTCCCAAGGCAATGCTCTGCCACTTTCAAAGGTTTTATCTCCTCTTTAAGATCTTGCAGTTCACTTTTATTGCCATCTTTCTTTATCTATTTAGTCTGTTTATGACTAGTAAAACAAATGATTTGGGAGGGTTCTGTGTCATTAATGATGTCCATGGGGTAGGTATGTCATTGACACATTGATCAATGTAATTGGGTGGGAGGCAGGCTATCTTTGTTCACTCACAAAGTCTACTAAGTGACTAATCATAGTTAAATTTAATTAATAAGGTGAAGCCCCTTTAATTCTTTCGGTAATTATCAAATGTGATGTTAAAAGCCGAGTGACAAAAAGGCATAAACAAGTTTATTTTATTTGTGGGGTGAGTATAAATATTTTAGAACTGATGTTAATCATAATCAGATTTAGAGAAAGATTACATTTTCATCAGAAACATTTTTTGAGATATTCACTTATACATCACAATGACAATCTTACATCTTCAGTCTAAAAAAATTAATTAGTCTGTGACCAAAATGCTATCTGATATCATTAACAAAGTAATGTACTCAATTCCAAATTTCACATACATATTTTCACATCAGATCCTCACACAGTTCGTCATCAAATCCACATGTAAGAGTAAGTTTCAGACTTGAACCTTTGCTATACCAATAAATAACAACAGTGGGGAAAGCTGCCACCCAGTTAGACACATCACAACAAGTGGCTAGAATATATGTATTATCGCTGCAGTCTTCACAATCCTGGAAACTGAGAATTTGGTGTTCACTTACCGGAGTTCCTGGAACACCAGTGAATCCTGGCATACCCATGTCTCCCTGGAAAAATATTAATTTTTGACTGGGTGTTAATAATTGTAATAAACATGTCTGCTAAACAGGGTAATTCAAGTCGAAAAATTGAACACTTAGTATATTTTATTACCTCAATTTTTTACATTTGAAAATGACCTCATTTTTTCACATTTGCCATTTTCAATCATTCACAATTAAATTTCATAACATATATCCAACTTTCTTTTTGGAATGTTGGAAACATTGATTTTAGGCATTATTTTGGTAAATATAATTCATCACTAATTTCTTTAAATGTTGTGGGATACTACTACAATAAACAAAAAAAAAAAAAACAAATGAACAGAATCTCTTCAAATCACAGATAATCCAAGTGAAAAATTTGTTGTACAAAATTGCCTTTTTAAGGAATTTTTTACAATATTTCATTACCATATTTCTAAACCTGCGAATCATTTCTTATTTAACATGTGAAACTGTAAGCTGATTACAGTTATAACAGTCACTGACCCTTAATCCCTTGGGTCCCATGGCTCCATCTTCTCCTGGGTCTCCTCTCATTCCCCGGGGTCCTGGTCGCCCCTCAGGTCCCATGATTCCTGGCAATCCCTGTGAACCTCTCAGGCCTGGGATCCCCACCTCACCCTAGAAAATAATATAAATAGTCTAGCATGTGCAATTCAAATTGTCACACCTAACACAATTTTGATTTCTATCACATCAACCACACTTTGAGCATTCTCTCACATTTCCTGTCATGCCTCACAACTTTCAGCACACCTAACACATTTGGCAATTGATATTACCTACCAACTTCTGAACTATTGTCAAAGACATTTGGCTCCATCCAAATATTTCAAAAATTCTTTTTTCTCAAACTCTATGATATCTGGCATTTTGTTTACTATAAAAAGAGCCCAGAATGTTTGTGTTATGAACTTAATAGTCTGAGGTATGCTTAGCCCAAACAGTAAAACAACCAAATCACATACCACTTTGTAATTTGTTTTATTTCAGTCTTGTATATCTCTGACAAATTACAAGAAAAACAGTTTGGTAAAAGATTTCAAAGGGGAGATAATTACTTTAAAAATAGCAACACCATTCACAAATTCAGTTCAAGTTGCAAGTTTTGATTACTGCCAAGTTGGAAACCTAGGGGTCACAAATTGCTAGGGTTCATTAGGCTATATTTGTGTAGTGCCTTCCTTGTTTAGAAACTAACCTGCCTGCTGCTCTATATTTGCTACAGAGTATTTCTTGTTTAGAAACTGTACAGAACTGCTCCAAGGCACTGTTGTAGTACTACAATATTTGTATATAAAATGTGCAGATCAAAGTAAGCCAGAGTTTCATACCCCAAAATATCAATGTGCCCCCAGAACGCATTTGGCCGGTCTGTCCTGTGTAACTGACATTTGTGTGACCATTTAACGCTGACCAGACACATGCAAAATCAGAGGATTGGAAAGGATGGAAGTTTGGTTAACTCTCTCTCTCCTTATCACTTGCCTCTCTCCATCTCTTCTATTTCTCTTAATCACTTGCTCCTCTCTCTCTCTCTCTCTCTCTCTCTCAACCAGTCTCTTACCTTTTGTCCTTTTGTTCCTTTACAAATACATGTGTCTGAACAACCAGTGCACTGAGGCTGGAATAAGAAAGATATATTTCAAAACAATAATTATGGCAATAATAGATTTATATAATTATGAATATACAAATAAAATACACACAATATATCTGAATTGAAAAAACAAACAAAAGCATCAATTTCACTTTGTTCGCTTAAATGTGCAGAAAACAGCAACTAGCTTTAAAATCCCAAGTATTACTACTTTTGTTTATTTTCCTAGGTTTTATCATTACAGAGGATGCCTATTGTTTCCAGGGAAGACATATGTCACATTGTTTGTACAAATATCAAGATGTGGTCAAAACTTTCACACTCTTTCATACCTATTGATACAGCCACAAAGGACTAATTATCACAGGCAGTTAACTTCCTGACACCAGAGAATTGAGAGGACAGGTAACACACTAGATACACAAACTTTAACATAAACATCCTCATTAAAAGAGGATTACCGAGGGGGGTTACTAACTGTGTAAGTTATTGCCTTGCTTCCTTTTGTATGTTTTGATATTATCTCCTCTTATTAGCCCATCATGGTACAAATTAGCTTCCTGCATATAAATCCACAAAACTGGAATAAGTCTTATTCTATGCAATTTAAAAAAGGGGGATATTCATAGATCTTAAGAGTATTCTTTTTAAATTTATTTTTCCTCCATTAGAAAACTGCCACTAAGAGTGAGTGTAGTGTTTGACAGATCTTGGGGTGAGGGCTGGAGTAGTATAATAACTTGTTTTAACAAAAAGGTAAGAAAAAGCCAATCCTGAGGAAAAAAATTGTATACTTAAACATGGTGGGTGTAAAATAAATAAATAAAAGTTGACCTTTGCCCCCTCCTACAAACCAAGTTCTGTAGGTATAAGCTTTCCATGTCTGTTATCAGTTCAGCAAATAAATGAACATCCGTCATCTGAGACGACTTTTCTTCCCCAAATCCTTCTATACTGTGTAATTATGCAATCCCCTGAAACAACAGGTGGACTTATTTTTGTCTTTTTTCATTGGAATTACAAAATGGGAAGTTATGTAAAATTCCCAGTCTTGGGGTACAAATTCTGAAAGAAAAAACTGGCAATAATCTAGAATCCCATCCAAAATTCAACTTCTCAGTTAAGTTTTTATTCAGATCAGATTTGTTTCTTTCGTTTACCACAATTATACTTCAGGGACTTCTTTTTTGACCACTCTGGCCAAATTTAGTCATGGCGGCCTCCATCTAGTGAGGAAATATCTTTGCCATGAAGAGATCTATCTACCTGAGCCAATTGGTATCTACTCAGTTTGCTGGGTTCACACCAGAGTTTTATCAAAACCTTCTGCAGCTTACACACTTTTCCATAATAAGAGGTCATGGATTGTTTCTTTTAAAAATCATGATGTCATCAAACCACAGATGCAGTCTGACTACAGTTAACACAGATGCAGTCTGACTACAGTTAACATAACAGCGATATGTGCTTGGCTCTTGCTAGTTCTGAAGAAATTTTTCAATTAACATTTTTTTTCAAAGTTTTATGTTAATTAAAATAGTCTTGTTTTAACACTTACAAATATCATTTGAGACGAAAAATAAGCTGTTATAGTTTTTTTAAAGTATGTTTCTGTGAAATGTAAAGCATATCTTATTTCAAGCCAGTTTAACCCTTTGCTTACCTAGTAGAGAAGGTCTTAAAGGTATTCCCAGTGAATCACTCACTGCATTATAACATATTTTATCCCTCGGTAAAGAAAGGGCTCAGACACTTCAATATGTTAATCTGACTTTCTTATTTATTTACTAAATAATCACTATTCAGTAAACTCGTTAGCGTATGAGAGTGCGTAATTACGCGTTGTTTTGCTGTTTTTACGCATTGGCTGGAGCCCCAGCGCGTACGAATACGCACACCTTTGGCTTTGAAGATCGGCGAAGTTGACCAGTCCGTTGACTGTTGACGGTCAGACTCATGTTGAAAATGTCATAATTGATTCCCAAGTGTCTCATTTTTTTCTTAAGATATTTGAATTACCCGACTAAAACATGCTTCTTCTTTCACTGACCCGCAGAGGATGACGTAATCTTCTCTGATTGGTCATAATATGCAAGTTTTAGGTCAAAGCACGTGTGCCTCTCTTTAGTATAAACAAGGTATGAACAACGATGAAATGATCGTTTTTTTATTCACATAATTGTTCAACATTTTAATTGAGCAACCATACGTTTAGGACCAATTTAAATCACTCGCCCAGACCAAATACTTTAGGCCAGTAACCCTTGTGACTTTTGTAGTTTTAGTCGTCAGAATAAATTTTTAGTCGCATTTGACGAGCGGGCGACCGAGAATTTCCAGCTCTGCTGATTACCAATGATGACAAAATGACGAGAAAAAGGAAAGGCAAAGGAAAAAAACAACAGTCAATTAAAAGGTTTTGTCATGCAAGGTAGGCAATGTTATTTACTATAGATTTCAGAGTCCGACATACCTACTTGCGATGGTTGCGTTTCGCAACTAGTTTTATCAGCCGGGCAACTAAAATTTAGCTGGTAGTTGCCCGGAAACGCAAGTGACTTTCGGCTGTTCGCTTGCCCGGAAAATTTGAAGTGTAAAATTTATTATCACAGACAAAATAGATCGTTTATTATTGGCAGTCATTTGCCGGTTGGAAACAAAGTGGTTTGCAGCAACCGGCTAGCTCCAGATTTGGCCAGCTTAGAAAACAGTTGAACTTGAAGTGCTGCGCTAACAAACATAAATAAAAATTATCTTTCAACAAACTGTGAAATAATATTTCTAGTAATTATTTACAAATTGAAAGCAAAGGTTTAATTTTTATAAACAATTTAGTAAAACTTAAAAACGACGGGTGCCTATATATAATGTTCCCGACTTGACCTACTTTTTGTCGGCATCAATTTTAGGGAGAAACACTAGGAAGAGTAAGAAGTATGAACATTTTGATTGATTAAAATGGCTAAATATGTAAATTTTGTGTCCCTTCTCAAATAGTATACTAAAAAATGCTTGTTTGACAGAGACGGATACTGGGTGACTACTTGTCAGTGTCCAGACATTTTGGCGCCGTTCTCTATCTCTCCCTCTCCAAACTATTACAGAGCGCTTGTTTGACCTATTTTTTTAAAAAACTTTACTAAGGAAGCAGTTAGGCTTAATACACAAAATTACACCTTGATGAGCATTTTTTAATTTTACCCCTTCATTTTGAAAATTACCCCTTCTTTTTTTGGGCAAGGGGTACGGTACTCCCTTAGAAAAATCCTAACGAGTGCACTGACTATTATTTACTTAGGCTTCGTTCACATGCAATGTCTATTTTCTAAATTCTATTTTCTATTTGCGGTATGTCTTATGATCACGGTCTGTGGCCTGAATATCCCGCGGCGTAATTACTGGCAGCGCGAGCCAGTTACTATAAGTTACTATAAGTAACTGGCTCGCGCTGCCAGTAATTACGCGGCGGGATATTCAGGGCACAGACCGTGATCATAAGATAGCGCAAATAGAAAATAGAAATTAGAAAATAGACATTGCATGTGAACGAAGCCTTATTTTTGTTCCATGGTAAATTGATTAATTTATCAAAATACAAAATCTGAATCCTTACAAAAAAGTCTTAAAAAAGTAAAAAGATATATTGCAAATTTTCATATGAGGAAGAAGCCCTACAGATGCACAGGGTGATTCTGGATCTTTGACATGTAAAACAAATGAAGAATCAAAGGGACATGGCTTCACCAGGGCTTCTTTGGTTTGCTTTCTGTATGTTAACTTACACATTGGTATGTTAAAATAAAATATCTAAAAAAATAACATTTCTAAAAATAAAGGCAGTCTTAAAAATTGACAAAAATAAGCTTCCCCTGCTTGGGGGGGGGGGGGGAGGAGGAAGGGCACTCCAATGGAAAATATGGGAAAATTCTGGAAGTACTATATTTAGTTTATCTCATTTTATAATACTAATTCTTTTGAAATCACTCATTCATGATAAATATTAATTATTACTATTTATTATTATTATTATTTATTATTAAAACTTTTTCTAATAACCCATCCTTAGTTAACCTACAGTTTACTACAATGAAAAACGATAGACCAGTTCCCTTTCTAAAAATGTAAATGAAAGTGAGCGGGCGAGGTTGATTTACGTCACTCCCGCCTATACCGCTAGTATGTTGAGCACAACTGCATCCGAAACTGCCTATACTTTTCTGCCGGCAGTTTCTCTTGCAGCATTTCACGAACGTGTAATTTTACGATCAGCAAACTCCACTAAATAAAGGAAACACTTTCCTGATATTATTCTGGATGAAGCTAACGATTAAGGGCACCAACTCAAAGTAAAGCTCTTACAATAAGCTTGAATCAAGTCAAAAGCACTCACCGCCGCTACTGCCAGATCCACGACGATCAAAACGATCAGGAATAAATACAGAAATTCTCTACAGTTTACTCCAAACCAGCTCCCCATCTTGCCAGTCTATAATATACAACCAACAGTTTATAATCTCCTTTTCCTTTCCCTAAACAGCGTTCATGCATAGCCTTAAAGATGAAGCAGAAATCGTCGGTGAATTTCAAGCCATTTCCAACATCTTTCTTCTCTCGGTCACCATCTTGGCATATCGCACATGTTGATGAGCTGGGAAGGCGGGGCCTTGTATCCGTCCGCCGCGCAGCGCACTACTTACCGCTAACCCACAGGAAACTTGCGGCAGCCACTTAGTCCCTGATTGACGGCTGCAGTAAGGAATATACACAGGCAAGTTAGCCTGGGAGAGTGGGAGACTGGAAATAAAAGAGACCTTAGTGAACTCCGGACCTACGCAAACGTTACAGTCGACAGAAGCCTCATTGTCTGAGAGGAAATGCCAAAAGTAATTCTTTCCCCGTCTTTTTATTTTTTCCCTTCATTTTGGTATTCCCTCCACAAAAGACTGCGTTCTCATTCTGTAATTCCGCTTGTTTTAAAAGACCTAGTAAAAGCTTCGTCTCAAATAAAAGAGCATATTTGCCATACCTTGTAGTTCTTTTCCTATTTTGAAAAGCTATTATCCAACATAGGAAGTTGGGACCTAATTTTAATATAGGCCTACTAGCTTATACCCAGACAACGTCTATAAGTAATTTTGTTGTTGTTGTTATTTTAAAATGTAATAAATCTGAGGTGCTGCATTAGTGGTAACATTCATTTGAGTTTTTGCAGATTTTTACCAGATTAATGCGTAGGTACATAAGACAAAAATTTTAATCAGAATATGACGATAGGGCCTAAACGGCACAATAGCTATACTGATCATACCGGTATTTGTAATATGCATGTTTTCTTTTCATCTCTTTTTCTGGCAGAAAATATTTTAATAATAAAGAGCGTTTGAATTAAAGTAGAACACCAGACTTGTATTGTTGTGCTAATATTATTTTTGTCAAACCACACTAAAGTAAAACCAGAGGAAGTTAAAACGCCAGCAACATCAGTACACGCAATATTTGTGTAACTCAACTTAACCAAAGAGTAAATAATGACACAACGAACAATAAAGACGCGGAAATCCACAAATCCCTTTTTATTGTTTGGGCTCCATATGTGTTAAAAGTCCCTATACACAAATATGAGTAGATGACAATCGTTTACTGTGCTGTACAGACGAGTCTCCTTACCTAACCGACGGGACGTCAATCAAACCTCAAGCCCCGCCCACTCGCGAGGTCAACCCCGCAGACGAGAAGCAGTCTGGCAAGGAGTTTGAAGAACTGGGAAAACTTCTCATACTTTTCCCAATGGTGAAGGAATTATTGATTCAATGAAGAAAAGATAAGTGAGGATTACATCAGGAAGGAAAGAACTTGCCGGGCCGACCGGTTTTTGATTTGTGAACGATTTGGTTCGAGAGAAATCATCGGCAGGAAGGGAGCAAAATGAACGAAACCCCTGAGAAGTCTTGCCGTTGCAGTATGCACCAACCTCTGCTTAAACCTCGGAAAAACAGACCCACTAGAGTAATTTCATACAATTCATATAGCTTGCTTTGGAAAAATTACGTTTGGTGAGTATGAGTTCATTTTTTACATGAAATTGACTCGAAATTTGCAGCTCAATGTATACGGTGTTCACAGAAGTTTCAGAGTATCACTCATTTTGGTATTGGCGTTTTCAGGTGTGCAGTGCTGACGTTGCTGCTCTGCGCGGTCACAGTCTCAGCGGTAAGTGTTAACCCTTTAAACCCAGTGCACTCACTATTTACCCCTTATGCATTCATGAATTCTTGAAATTTGTAGTGATATTAGATTTCAATTTTCAATTGTACTTTATAACATTCTAATGCATTAGAGAAAAATTCATTTGATTTTCTAATTAATTTGAAAATTTGTTTTATTTTTTAGAAAGAATATTTTCTTACCCATGTCATACAGTTTTATTTAGTCTTCAGATTACCAGACATCATACGTTTATTGTATGAAATTATTCATCCCGTAAATATTTAAGACTTGTTATGAATTTTTAAGGAAATCCCAGCAACATGGAAATGTGCATAAGTATTGTATTGAGAGAGAGAGAGAGAGAGAGAGGATGAATGCTATGACATGGGAAAGTACCAAGATTTATTTTATGAATGAGCTGTAGTATTATAAGTGATGAATTTTGATTGTCCATTACAAACAAACTGGCCAGCAGCCTAAGCCATCAATATTTGTTTGCACAAGAGAGTTAGATCAACTTTTCTTTAGCACCAGGAATCTCAGATTTCCTTTCAGGCTGCAGCACAGAAGCCAGTGTCTGCCTTATCTCAAACAATGGGAGTTTGAATGGATACAACAGTGTCCTATTGTTTAGACTCCATTGCCTGTGGTGGGGGATGTGTTTGGATACAGAGCATTTCTTCTGAACAGCATGGACAGTTATATGGGAGATAATGACCCATGAGGGGGGAAAGGTATTTCATCTGTGGGTTGCTTTCAAGGAAGGATCACCAATGGGTGAAAATATTTTACCTCCGCACAATTATATTGGAATAGAAAACATTTTGATTATTTTCTTTATTTTATTTTTTATTTTACATTGTCAAAGTAACATAACTGTTTTTTTTATATATATACAAAGAATGAATCAATTTTTTTATTATCCCATAGCATGAACCGTAATTATGTATGCAATTACATTCATCATGGTTTTTATTTCAGTGGATTAAAATTTTAAAAGATACATAGTTCAGTATCTCAATTCAATATTTTCTTTCATATGAAAATTAATCTATTAGGCATTCTGTGAATGGGAAGAACTTTTGTTTTAAAAGGAGTAAAAGAGAGATCAAGCTTTGAAAAATGCAAGGAATTCCCTACCACAGGTGTGTTTTATCTGTTAATAATCAAGTTTTGAGGGCTGGAATAAGGCATTGTATCCAAGTAGCCCACATAATTATGATTTCTTAATTTAAAGAAGCCATTCTATATCTATCTGTTGTCCCATCCACAAAAATGTTGATCACAAGTTTTGGAGAATGTAATGCACTGTTTGTCATCTCAACTTGCCTATAAGTGTAGCCATAGAAACATTTTGTAACTGGTGGTATTAAGGGTTAATCTAAATTGAATGTCTTATAATGGATTTAAGATAATGTGAAAAAGGTGAGAATTTGATCTCAAACATTTCTTTTGGCTATCTCAGTTCTTCAGTTTGAGTAATCTAACCATACTGCTCAGGATTACTGTCATTTCCAGAGTTTCCAAACTGCAACAGTATCTTGTTGGTAATTTATTTTCTAAAATTAGTTTGGAATGTAGGTAATATACTGGAGTTAAGTGGGAGATTGGATGGGGTGGGGTGAAGAAGTGTATAGGATCGTCTTTGACATGCATACAAAATCACAGGCATTTAGACCCCATTTCCAGAGATTAGATCGATCTACTTTAGATCGACCTAACTCCCTGGGGGTTCACGCTAAATAGCTGTCAGCCGGGCGGACACGAAAGTTAATTACCCCCTTACAGCTTGTAGTAGGCGGGATGGACATTTAAGCCGGATTATCTGACAGTAATCTAGTGAGACTCCCCGCGGGGATAGATCGATCTAAAAGCTCTGGGAATACAGCCTAAAACAAGGCATGGGTTTAAAATTGTGATTAATTTTTGGTATTTGTTATTTACAGTTCTGTGGTATTTAGCCCAGTACGTGATATCAGTATTTTAAATATATCCTCTGAATTTTTGAGGCCACCGTTTCTTGCTTCATATGAAATCTTGGGTGGTATGAACATCATTATGGTGTTATGCTTGATTTAGAGAAGTGTTAGCTGCAGATGGGAGCTGTTGAAAACCCAGAGCTAGGTCAATGCATTTACACTGTAAACTGTATACAAGATGGCATCCAAGCTTGAAAGCTCCTGACATTTGACAGGCTTTGCCTATAGACTGTCTGGTGTTGCACTGGTTTAATGGTGTGAATTATTTCAATTTCTCTAATTGCTTAATGGGTTTAATTTCAGTTCTTTTCAAGTCTGATTAAGTATTGAGTTGAGTTTAGGGTGTTTGGTGTTTCCATTTCATATGGGGAAAGAAATGATTGATGCCCTGCTAAAACAGATATTTTAGGTCTATTCCTAGAATTGCAATTGGATTAACAAGTGAATGAACCACAATAAAAAGTAGAAGGCAATAGCAAAAATGGCTGCTGTTTTAGTTTAGTTTGATGAGCATGTGGTGGAAGAGGTTGACAGTATACAGGACTGAAGTATCTTTATAATGCATCACAGTGTGCACTGATAATTTCCAGCATTTCTATTCTTTCTGTAATTGTACCATCAATAAAAAAAGTCTACTTTGCCCTTATAACTGGAGTGTCAGTACTTGAAAACAATAGTTAAATACCACTTACAAATAATATTTTGCAGGATATGTACAAATATCCTGGATTAATCAGAAGCAGGTTGCATATGGTGGACATGACTGACCAGAACTAGGCTTCGTTCACATGGAATGTCTATTTTCTAAAAATCTATTTTCTATTCGCGCTATCTTATGATCACGGTCTGTGCCCTGAATATCCCGCCGCGTAATTACTGGCAGCGCGAGCCAGTTACTTATAGTAACTTATAGTAACTGGCTCGCGCTGCCAGTAATTACGCCGCGGGATATTCAGGGCACAGACCGTGATCATGAGACATACCGCGAATAGAAAATAGAATTTAGAAAATAGACATTGCATGTGAATGAAGCCCTAATGACTGACCAGCTTGTAAAGGATGGCAGAGTCTGGCCAACCCATTATACAATATAGGAACCATATCTTGAGTAGGGCATATAAGCTTCATGCTACCTATCTTACTAGTAAGTATCCTGTTCGCAGGAAAAGAGGGCTTTACTTCTAGCTGTGGAATTTCCTATTTAGGGTTGAATGGGTGGGCCATTCTGGCCAGTATGTTGCTGGATCTTGTATACATTCTGTTTCATTGGGTTCGTAATACTGACTCATTCACTGCTTGTTTTGGAAATAACTTTAGGCTCTTTGGAGGAAGTTAGTCAGTTGTCCCCTTTTGTTCAGAAAAGTTTTATTTATTTCAAGAGGCAATTGGGTTACTTTCTTGTGTTTCCATAATGGGATATTCATCACTTCAAATTCAACTTTGGAAAGTGACTTGCAGAGGAAATTAGACATTTGTCACTTTTTTCTTAATACCAGAGCTCGTGCCTTCTGTCTTTTGTGGCTGAAATCTGGGGCATCTGGTCAAAAGTTGAAAGAAAAAAGGTTACCTAAATTTTAGAGATGTTGACTATGTTCAATTAGAACGAACTCAGTAGTAAAATCCTTAACAACTTCAAAACTGTGTAATTAGGCACTTTAGGATGCTCCATGAATTGAAATCAAATTTCTTTCTACATGCCATGGTTGATCAACTTGAATACTGAAGTCCGAATAGGGGAGACGGGAGCCTGTGATGAACCCGATTCACCACTACGTGAGAAACACCAAACTCCTCGTGAAAGCTCCGAGCGAGGCCTTATGTCTGTCTCACAGTTATTATTTTCTTTATTTGAGGAAAATGAATTTTTCTTCACCAAGGAATTTTTCAATTTGGTTTGCTTACCAGTGCTGTGCAGACAGCAGTAAACCAAATGTCATGAGTATGAAGAGATGAATATGCTTACATTTACGCTATACAAACAGAAACTCATGATGAATTTTTTTGGAAATGGTTGCAAATTTGGGCACAGAAAACTCCATCAAAAGTCATTGTGTTGACATTTATTAGCCTTTTTCTGATGCCTGATGTCAACTTCGACAGTTTACTAATTGAAAACAATGTTTCAGAATGCATGCCCCAGATCCGATTTATAGATTTGACCTGTTCCTATATAACTTTTTATCCCCTGACTCCATTTTGAAGCCTTGTGGCACCCCAAAGTGCAGTTTTCTTTATAACGCATGCAGTTATTGAAGTAAGATCACAACATACAATATATATGTAAGTAATATGATACAATTGCAAAACCTCACTTTATTTTGATACAATACAATCTCTGAGATGCAAAATTACCAAAGCAGTACTTGTATATGAATGCAGCTGGTTGAATTCCTATCGGAAGTGCAGTTTTGGCCCCATCATCTCAATATTGAAAAACCAATTTTTGTAAACTTCTCAATATTCTCTGCTTGATTTCCTCGTGGTAAAGTTCTGAATATTTATGATGTGATGTCAAGAGATCATTGTCTCCAATAAGAACAATCGGCAATCTTGATCTACAAATTTATGGCTTATCAATGAGCAATTAAATTGAATGCTTGTCAAGTTGATAAATTTGGTAGAGTACTATATTTGCTCTTGTCTCTTGACCCCTGCCCCACACTTATAAGGTTCTCCTTGGCCTCAGGGACCCTCTTACCCCCTAAGGCCAAGTACAAGTAGCAGTTTGAGTTTTATGGGCGATCCCTTCTATCAAAATCATTTTATATATTTTAATCACAAATAAAAGTGCACACCTTTGTGATATAGTCTGATATAATGTATGTTTAAATGGAAGGTGAAGGCCTTTTAAGTAGAGTCAGTTTGTGTGAATGGCCCCAGCATGGAGAATAGTCGAGGCAAGTTGTTAGAATGGCCCCAAAGTGCAGAATAGTGGAGGTAGTTTGTTAGAATGGTCCCTAGGTGCCACAACTTTTCCAAGTGACATGAAATGGGGACTGGGATTAGAATGGCTACAGTGTTTTATAGGTTCATCTCAGTGGGCAGCCACATCTGGATCTATCATCAGGACAGTCTTTAATGTACTCTTTCCTGGTCCTGAGTTTTTTTGGTTGGACCGAAGCTTTGATATATAACAGTTTATACTCAGTATCCATGTTCCTTAACTTGTATTATAACAGTTTCACACTTGCTATGCGTTTTGGTTCATTGTTCGTATCAGCAGTTTCTAATCTCTAACAAGCAAGTTTTCTCTATGAAAAAGGCATTTCTTGTATTTTATGTGTCTGTGTAACCACAAACCCTCTCTCACTTCCATTTTGTCTGATACATTTCACACGTACGTTTTTACACCAAAATGTGACATTAACTGTCTACCTATTTTAATATGTCATATTTATTGGCTTTTCATTGACTGTAGAATTGTGATAAGAACTTAAGATGATAAAGTAAGCCCAGAGAAAAGGAAACAGAAATATAATAAATCAAAGCTGAAAGCGGTAAAGTACTGCTTCAGAACAAGACGTCTCATGTGCTGGCTTTTTATGGTGCCATTTTGATCAAATTGAGATAGTCAATATTTATTTCAAATTAATAGGGATTTTTCTGTCCAATAAAGAACATTCAGTAATCTGAAAACATATCAGTACAAATATACGATTTACTAGTGGACTGAAAATAAGAGAAAAAAAAATACAGATTACTACTAATAGTAAACATATGTAATGAACAGCCGGAAGCATTGAGGTCATTGGTCACACCCACAAATGGCCAAGAGGAGAAACCATGAAATTAAAATGGAGGCAGTATCATGGCAACAGAGGGGTCATTTTGGAGACCTGAGGAAACTGAACTGACCTTTACAATGTACGTACCAGATTGTAATTTGGAAAAAGCTTAGCTTTAGGTGTAGAGGGGTTTCTTAATATTGTTAAGTAGCAAAGATATAAAAAAAATTTGATGTGTTCTTTAGTTTTATCAAATACCCATATATAGCTGCTCTGGTAATTTGAAAAAATCTATTTTGCACATTCAGTTATTTTTAAAAATTATTTTTGTGGTATGCAACAAAAGGACTTAGCCTTTGAGAATGTCTGAATGGGATTTCAGAGATTTTGAATTTTGTGTTATCAAGATCTCTTTCTGTTGTGGTGTAACATGATTTCAATTTTTGAATGAAAGGCACTGTAGCAGACAGAAGATCATGTTAAACACTCCCCCTTAAACAGATCCAAGTGAACAGGAAAGGTGCATAAATCGCCAGGTAAAGTGTATGCCAACACAGCAACTTCCTCATTATTGCTTCATCATCTTTAGATTGAGTGGCAGCAGTTTCTTTAACCTCTTGCTCCCGTTGAATCATTGCCTACTCAGGTAGCCGTGTGGAGAATGCTCTTTAACTGGTGCTCCCACTGATTCCTCACCTGTCCAGGTACTATGTGGGGTACGGTATATACTCAATGTCATTGAACAACAGGAATAGACTGCTCCCCCCCCCCCCAAAAAAAAAAAAAAAAAATATATATATATATATATATATATATATATATATATATATATATATATTTGTAAGTTATAGTTGAAATGTTGTTTGAAAAATTTTTGAAAGTAATTTAGTTAGCTTGTATGAAAAGTACATTTTTGTGAGGGAATAAAAGATGATAAATAATAAAGAACTAAATTATTAAAAAAATGGGAAGTGTTAGCTTGGCTAGCAATGAAAGAGTTAGCTTCGATATCTTTCTTTCTTGCTTGCTTTCTTTCTTTCTGAAATTTTGCATTAATATTTCCATTTTAGTTCACTATATAATGTTAAGACTCTCTCTTAATACCTGGTCTTTGTGAAAGAGGCTCTCAGTCATCAGTAGGAAGATATTTGTGTGGGGTCATAACTCAGCAAAACCATATTTTCCTAGAAGTCTGGGTTCCGTATAGTATTTGTGTCGGAATGTTAATTAGCACAGTCTTGTTTACTTGTTTGTGCATATCCCAAATACTTTGTCAGGGGGATTTCTTGGTTTCAGGGGTTTTTACTCTGACCCAACAACACCCCTTTTTGACATGAAAAAGAGATCCATTATTGGATTCTGTTGAGGTGCCCAGTAGGCCTTTAGGCAAGTTATGTAATTTTGTTGCAGTAACCTGTCTGGAAATGTAAGGCCGCATTCACAACGAGTTGAGCCAGGCTTTACAAATCCTGGGGACTAAATATGGCGGACGTACATGAAAGAAAAACCGCCTTATCTTTTAATAGTCTCTCCGCCTCTCACACGCCTCCCCATGTGTCGCCCCAATGGAGCCGAGATTTAATGACTGTCCCCCCGCAGGGACGACGTGTGGGGAGGCGTATGAGAGGCGGAGAGACTATTAAAAGATTAGGCGGTTTTTCTTTCATGTACGTCCGCCATATTTAGTCCCCAAGATTTGTAAAGCCTGGCTCAACTCGTTGTGAATGCGATCTAAAAGAATTAAAGGACTAGCAGGGATGTAGTTGTGTGAGACATGTGAATCAATTTGTGGAACATTCTTCTGGTCTAAGTCTGAAAGAGGCTGGAGTATTGATAAATGTAGACTGTGCTCCATCTTGGAGAAAAGCTCTTTTTGCCCCAAATCCTGCTTTGAATTTGAAGGTTATATAGTTCCCTAGCTTTAGCTGGCATCAGGCTAGCAGGATTTGAAACAATATTGCTCTTCATTTTACTGTGTCTGTGGGTAGGCCACAAGATTAGAACATTTTTGTTTTAAATTTTACAGTCCTCTGTGATCAATCGGGTTACAGCAGCAAGATGTAAAACAATTCTCCTTTTTATGCGTCAGTGCACGTTTCTGTTCGGCAACAGGAATGCCTGGGCATGTGCTTTCTGCATTGTTAGGATTTGATAAATTGTGAGGTTGTGGTCACCAGTTTCCTTCAATTGACTTCAGTAAATATGCGTTCACATGTAGTGGAGGGAACGAGTTTGTTGGGGTCTGTTTGTTAACCCAATCAGCCTGGATATTGGCAGCATAACTGTATTTAAAAAATAATACTCAGAATAAATGTGAATGGGAAACTGAGTACTATCTAGAATCCTTACTGAAACAACATACTGACAGGTAAAAGACAAGTGATGTGAAAACAAAATTCTTCGATCTGCTCCTTCTTGTGTGTGAACAGACTGCCTTCCATAACCCGACACCACTTGCGGTAAGAACATGTAATGGGCGGTTTGGGGAGACTCGCATTGTTGAACTCTTCTGAAAAATTTGTTGGGAATTTGTTAGGGAAAGAACCACTTTTTACCACACCCTCAGTGAAAGAGCTATTATTAAAGTTGTATAATCACTTGTTTTACTTTTCATTTATTAGCATGTGTGTGTGTTTGGAGAGGGGGTGTAAGCAATTGTCTTAGTTCCAAGTACCCAGTATTTCAGAAAAAATGGACATAAAAGTTTGCCTGTTACTATTTTGTTCCCTTGACTTCTGTTGAGTCCCCCATTTGCCCTTTGCAGGTTATGGGTGATTTGTCGGCTCAAGTACCTCTCATATGAAGCAATTAAATGTAACCAACATCACTGGAGAAGTCATTGATAAAGAATGATGAATGAAGTTTACAAATATTTTTCACGAGGCTTGTGATGCACGAGTGCAAATACATTTCAGACAATGTTTTCTTAATGCATTTTGATTTTTTTTAAACAATCCATTGACTGCTTTCTTTGTCATTTGGAACATTTCCTGTTTGGTAGGAGCGTGAGTAATATTTGGCAAGAGTAATTGAAATGTTGATTGAAAGTAATGATATAAGGGTCTCTGTCCCTAGTTTAGAGACTCCTAAAGCAAAAGACATTTCCATAAGATAATCCATGTTGACAAATATATTTGTTTTTCCGGAAGCAGTGTAACATTATCTGTGTACTTAAATAAAGTGACAGACTTTGGTTTTTCAGAATGAAGGAGGGACGGCAATTTTTTTAACCATTAAATGTGTATGTACAGGTGGGTTCACACTAGGCCCACTTGAGACTGGAAACCAAACTGACTTTTGTCATAAAGTTAATCTGTGGATGGCATTAGAGATAATCCTTAACCTGTGACTATGGCCCTTTTCACATTGGAATGTATTGGATTGGAAATGCTAAGATTGGTCCTGAAATAACTTGGTTCTTGAGTAGTAGGGTGAATATTTTATCTTTGACTAGATGTCTGATTCAGTGTAGCTGATATGACACTCTGTAACTAAGCACAAGTACTGACTTCATTTGAAGAGCAAGAATGTAGGAGGAGAAGGGGCATATAACAGCAAAAACTTTGATAGGATTTTTTTTTCTTTTTTTACAGGGGTGGGGTTAAAGATCAGAATGAGGTGCCACGTTGGTCTAAACTGTTCTTGTCTAAACTGACGTGCCTTATATGTTCCTTTCTCAGGACAGATATGTAGTCAGGTTTCATTGTTTCACCACTGATTCTTCAAAATGTCAGGCAAAGGAAGCAGAGGAAGCAGTTTTGATCTAATCCTGCTTGTCAACAGATCAGAGTGACAAGAAACCATAAAGACTGAAGATTGAGGAGAAAGAGAGGAAATGCTTGGTTGAATTGAGATGTTCTAAATGAGACATGTAAACCAAATATACCAAACACTGCTATTTCCTATGAATCAGTTCTCTCTTTGGATTATAGCTTTGGAAGATTATGTATTGTTGTCTCTTGAATTTTAACTTTTCAATTGATTTCTGCTGTCTTACAGAAACACAAATTGATTGTTGCTCATCTTATGCAATTGATATCCATTTTACTGCCTCTGTTAAAGATTTGTGTCTCCTAACCTCCAATATATAGGTGGTCTATTTGTGGCCTTTAAACTTCTTATGCAACACAATTCTTCAGGAAATTTATTATAGGCTTTTGAGTGCAATTATAATTTGAATTACTTGAGAGGTGGAATAGTTAGGTGCCATATTAACCCACCTTCCTTCCCCCAACCCTGCTCTGTCTCTCCCTGTCCTACTTCTTTAAGCATGCATTCACACACACACGTACACACATACACACACACACACACACACACGTGGGCACATGAGCTCTCTCCCCCATCACTCACATACATACCCAGGGGCGGATTGAGGCCGTCTTCTGGGTCTTCCAGAAGACGGTCAGATTTTCAAATTTACATTGACAGGTATCTTTTTTTTTCTATCAGAAGACGGTCAAAAATGGAGGATCGATAAACAAAGATTATTTGGAAGACTGTCAGAAAATATCCCTGGATCCGCCCCTGATACCACACACAAACACACACACATACAAACAAACACACTCACACACAAGGCACTCATACACAAAGGACACTTCAGGTACTAGTAAACAATTATTGACACCTTTCCATACCACAGAGACACCTATTAAAACAAACAAACCAGGGCCAAGCTTACTACAATAGGAGTTGTATAACAAATGACTCATCCAGCCCCCAGACATTAAGAAGATATTCCCTAACACAGGAAGTCTGGGGAACTAATTTTCTCTGCTGCCAAGGCTGGCTTGAACAATGAACTGGCTTCCTGCTTTCTGTAGCTCTCTCTCCTTGAAGGGGTACAAATAATGGAATTTTTTTCTGCATTGATTTGGCTGAGATTTCATATAACTGGTTTGAAATTTATTTTTGAATTTATTTGGAAAAGATACATGCAAGAAACAGTATTTCATATGAATTTGAAATTTTATATTAAAAAATTTAAACATCCGGGGATTGAGTAATTTGCCTACAATTGACCAATGAACGAAGATAAAAAGCACAGCCATTTCATATCCACCAGACCAATACTATCTTCAAATGCCTCTATGAACCATGCAAATTCAAAGTTTGAAAGTTAAATGTTCATCAATATTACCCAGGCTATATTCCAGCATTCTGCTTAGCCCAGAGGTCTAAAAAGAGACTAAAGAAGAAGTCTAGTGCATTAGTGTGTTACATCCCCGCTGATGGCCATCTTCAAAGAAGAGCTGTGTCTCTCCCTGTAGCCACTTGAACCGCTGACTGGGAGTTAATCCAAGGCCTGCTGTCTTGTGGTTTTAAGGATGTAATACAGACCTGATAAGGGAATCTGGCCTGGTGGAATGTTGTACCAAATGGGCAGCCATGGTTTATGTTAAGATGTTGGTGATGATTGTAGTCTTCTGAAATTAAAGGTGCACTTGCTCCTGCTGGAGATGGTGCGATAGTGAGAGTGCTTTTAGCCCATACGCAAGTTGCCATGGTTATTCCTTTATAGGTGTTCAACTACATTTTCTTCTCCCCCCTTCACCATCCTCAAAAGTGGTTTATGTGTCATTTTTGGAATTTTTACATTTTATCTTCAATTACAAGTTGTTTTATTTTTCACTAATCATGTGCTCATTCAGGGTTGCTATTTGAAGCAAATATTTATGCATTGTTGTCTGTCTAATGTATATCTACGGTGTGCTCATTTATAAACTGGCATTTGGTTTTATATAGCTTTTCTTGGGGTTAGGGGATTGTTTAGTCAATGAAGGTCTCATTTTCAATGAAACCCTCATGCTTAGTACTGGTAGATCAATGGAACACCATGGGGACTCTCGCTGAATGCAGAAGAAGACTTAATGAGAAGTAAAAAGAACAACATTCAGACAGACAGGTTCTTCTTATTTGTGTCAAAATTAATGAGAAGTAAGAAAAGAAGAACCTTTTATTCCAATTTTTTCTGTCAGCAATATGGTTTTGTATAAGACGAGAAATGATTTAGAGAAACTGGATGGCTGAAGCCACACAGTTTGCTTTAAACTGCTCTAGGGCAGAGAGCTCCATTTAGAAATCTAAACAAGAATCTTTAAGTTTAAAACATGAGGGATACCCACTGTTTAAGAGACCTCTTTTTGATGCAGTCACTGATTGCCCCAAAGTGATGTTACAGTGACTGTTTTTAGTTAACCGAGTGTAAATTGAAATACATAAATGGATTCTTGTAAAACACTCGTAAAAACTAAAAGGAAGCTGAAATGTCCACATGGCTTGACTACATTGATATTTATTTACATGGCAGGGAAACAGTTAACTTTTTAAAGTCTCAGTTCAATTATAGTAATGCTGCAAATATTTCAAGTTTATATAAATGCACTTAAAACATTTCAGCCTATGGATTATGGGGAGGCTTGGGCATTTAAAAAAAAGTCTGTAGGTGAAATTTATAGATATTTGGAAAAAGAATTCAAACAACTTTGAAAATTTGCACTAGTCAAGTGGAAATATGTAAGCAAGTTTGAAAAAAATCCTCCTTTTTACTGGTCTGACATCAAATCTACAAGTCAACTTCCCCCATCACATTGGCTAATATTGCAGATTGTTTACACACAGGAATGCTGCTGTGACCATTTTGTTGATCACAACCTATGCACAAGGAATGTATATTAGAAAGCATTTCACCATCTCAGATAGCTAATCATCTCTTAGAATGAAACGGGTCACACCTATCAGATGGAAGGGATTTAATGCTTTCCATCACATTTGGAACATGACGTGATGCTGTACAGAGTGATTAAAAAACTAAGATTCCCAGTTTTGTCTCTGTGAATTCGGAGAGAGAGAGAGAGATTTCCTATATCTGTAGTGTTTGCATGCCAGAGTCAGTCCTGGTATTTACTGATGAACATTATCCTGTGTTGTTAATGTGTGAATAACAGTATATTGTGATATACAAGACCACTGATCTTGAGACCATAAGAAAAAATAACAGAGGGAACAATTTTGACTAATTAATTGGTTGATTAATGTGTGTGTGGTACAAAGCTAAGAACAACTTGTTATTGATGAGATGAACCAATTTTTGTGTACAGTACAGAAAAAGCCAGCAAAAGGAAATAAAAGAC
The DNA here is from genome assembly GCF_051362555.1 of Lingula anatina. Lineage (NCBI taxonomy): Eukaryota > Metazoa > Brachiopoda > Lingulata > Lingulida > Lingulidae > Lingula > Lingula anatina. The sequence continues at coordinate 17,015,811 of NC_141776.1, read as the reverse complement.
TGATATACTAGACCACTGACACTGAAAGTTAAAGGGCAGAGAAGAATTTCATCAGCTGTGTTATCCCCTTATGGAGATGTTCTGTTAGACATCGAAATATTTGAGGTGAAAACTATTTCAATTTTAAACTGTTGACTGAAGAAAAAATTACTTCAGTCTTCAAAAGGGCAGATTTTCTTTCTTTGCAAACAGTAAAAAGTCTAAATTTATTTTTCTGCCCTATGTCCCCGAGGTCAGTGTATTCTAGGGGTGTTAGATGTCCTCAGTAGTGGTCATTTAACTGCCAGATGAGGTCACAATTTGACAGAGTGTCACCTCAGGACCTGGGTGAAACTCTCATTACCAGAGCCATCAATCTTGGTAGTTTCATGCTGTTGGGAAATGCCATCTGTAGGGAAAGACATTTTCTTGATCTTCTGAACGAGATGTGGTTTGTTGTAGAGTTTGTGCAGGAAGTAAAGGGTGGATTTAATGATTGAAAGAATGAAAGAGCATGGTTGAATAAAAGAAGAGCATTTCTATGCAGATATCGGCCTATAATCATTAAATTTCGCTGTTTCTCTTTCCGATTTTATTTCCCATTTCAGCAATTTCAGAGGATACTTTACTCTCTTTTTGCAGCAGACTTATCCATTAACCTCTCTTTATTTTCAGTGTGAAAAAGTCAGCCCAGGGTGTGCTTGCAGCTGTTTTGTGATATTTCCCTCTTTCTAACACAATGAAGTCATGTCTTTTGTTCATACCAAAAATATTTTGATAATTTGGATATTTTTCAAGCAATTTGAAATGAAAAACCAAAGTATTTTGTCATGATTGATATTTGAAAATTTTTTTAGCAGTTTCCCTTTATTTTCCAGCAAGCAGTCTTTAACACATAAGTGATAAAACTATAGAATTCTGTCTTATTTTGTATTTTTTGTTGATCTGACACCAAAGATGTATGGTTTTACTTGTATTTTTTTGAAGGGGCTGCAGATAAACAATGTTACATATGTTAATGAAGTTTTTCTCTCGTCTTTTCAGCAATTTGAAAATATTAACCCAGAATGTGCTGCCAGGTGCTCACAGTCAGGATGTAGGTGTATAGGAGAGAAAGGATCCAGGGTAAGACTTAAATACATACACGCACATGTACACGCACACACACAGGATGTAGGTGTATATAGGAGAGAAAGGATCCAGGGTAAGACCGTATTACATGCACGCACACATACACATACACACACATGCACAAAAACAGGAAGTTGGTGTATAGGAGAGAAGGGATCCAGGGTAAGACCTTAGTACATGCACGCATGCACGCAAGCACACGCATACACACATGCACGCACGCAAGCACACACACACACACAGTCAGGAAGTTGGTGTATAGGAGAGAACGGATCCAGGGTAAGACCTTTAATCAATACAAGTGCATTTGCATGCGTGCACGCACACACACACACACCACATTATATATATAATATAAACATGTAAATGTAATGTATGAATCAAGAAGGAACCTAGCTCAAAAATGTCATCAGCAATAAAGTCCTTATAAACTGAAGATAGAAGTCTTCCACATTTCGCAGGATATTAAGGTTTTATATTAATCCTCCTCTCATATCAGTTTGTGAATTTTTTTACGAAATTTTTGATAAGGTCCACTTTCTCATTACATATCTTTTGAATGAAGCATTCATTGGTTGAGTGATTCCAATTACGAGATCTTTGGTTACTTGTGTGGTTCAAATATGCAAAGTCATAAAGACAATGTTGTGATTATCATAAGCTAACAGTGGCTCAATAAAACTGACCATACTCATTGCTATGTGGCCTGACCAATAGTTCAGGCACATGTTGTTTATAACTCCCTGTAGAACTCTTGCCATTGTACCCTGTTGTGAGAGGCAATATTACCACAGCTGACATAAAGGTGGGACACAACTTTATCAATGGGAATGTAACCTTTGATACCAGGCTGTGTTTTGACTGCCTCTTCTTTATTAATTGCTGGAAAGAATAACAATGAACACTTAAAAAAGTTGTTCTAGTGCAGTCAGATGGTGTGTTTCCACTCAAGATGGGACGGACTATCTTGATATGACCTACCCCAGCGAGGCCGACTGATTTGGATAGGTCCATCATAGAAAGCAAATCTAATCTCTCAGTTGTACCACATTTAGCCATTGGAATTTATATTAGGCATCTGGGGTGATATTGGTTTCTTGTGTTGAGCTTAGCACAATAAGCCAGATTGCAGAAATGAATGGGTACCGAGTTTGGCTGACCCATCTTTTCTGGAAACACGACATAAGGGGTCTTATTCCACATTACCATGTTCATTGTCCTAGGATGGGCATGGCAATGAGAAGTAGATTGCTGGATGAGCTTATGTTAGGTCTAAATCATTTTGTGACCATTCTCATTGTAATCTTAGAGTGCATTCAGAACGGCGGACTAATCATTTATATTCTAATCTGATCTGCTAATCAAGTATGACTGAACCACTTGAATGCTTGTTGTGTAATCCCTGGGGGGAATCAATTCAGTGTCTAAAATCGGGAATTAAGCATCAAGCTCTTTAGTGGGTCGCCATGTTTGGTCCGTGGATCTGTTAGTCCACTGTTCTGAATGCGCTCTAAGGTTTTGTCCGAGGTCAGATCCCTGATGGAATCTTATACCTAGTTTAATTCCCAAAGTGTAAAACAGAATTAGGTTGATAATACATTTGTTTATTGTCATAGTTGACACATCCTGCTGTATATTTATCTTTGGGGATGAACATTTTAGTAACTTTTTGTCATGCTGTTAAGATGGAAACATTCTTGTAGGAACCTTTTATCTCATGCTGTTTATATTGAAACTTTCTCCTCTTCTGTCTTCCTTATGCAAGTTTTTAAAGCAAGGAGAAAAAAAAAGACTCAAGTTCAAAGGAATTCCTCCCATGAAGTTATATAGCTCAGACAGCTCTGTATTTCTGTCGTCATTGTCTGTCTTTGATCAAAGCCTCAGTCAGTTATATACTTCTCAGACATGCTTTTGTAGAAAACCAAGAACACTGCCTCTCTGAACTTTGGCACTGGATTAGATTTAAAACATAGGGCAATAGCTGACAGTGCAAAAGAAGGTTAATTGTGAATTATGTAAGGGTACAATTTTGATGTTATTCACTGTAGGAAGGGGGGGTTCGGGGGGGGGGGGGGGGAGAGAAGAACTCTCTTTCTGTTCAAAAAAGGTCCACTCTGAACCAGTATTTGACTTAGTGCCATTTCTTTAGTTGGGTTAATTAAAGGGTTTAAAAAGGTCCACATTTTTAGGAGAAGACCCCCCTCCCCCCCCCCTCCCCCTTTCCAGTTTCTCTACAACCTCAAACTTTGATAAGTTGGCTTGTGCTTTTATGTTTCTGGCAAAGGAAATGAAGATTGAAGGATCAAAACAGTGCCTCAATGAACATAAGTCCCAGAGATTGTGTATACACAGGTCAAAGTCAATAGTGAAAGCAAAGAGAGGTACCTTGGCAGTCGTTTGTGGAAAGTATTTTTTTATAGTACTGCAGATATTGCTTCTATTTTCCTTTTGATGGCTTTGTAATGATTTGAAAGTTCATTTCCTTGGATTTTTGATTTTCAAAGTTTTTATCAAGTCAGTCATTTTTGTGTTCAGACCTCCCTTCGTATCACAACATATAACAGTTGGGGAGCTTGGCCAGCACAATAACATTTTTAAAGAAAAAAAAGTGTTCTTGTGTTATGTTAATGAGGCATATTTAGATTCTGTACAGATCAAACTATTTTTGCATGAAGTTTACACATTTCTTCGTCATGAATTGAAAAAAAAAAAAAAAAGAAATCAGAAGGAGGGGGGGGGGAAGACATTTTTGGTCATCATTGATGCTATTTAATATACATTCATGAAGCATGGAGTAGAATATGTTTTTGTTTTAAAGGTAATGGCAATCCACCTGGTGCAAATTTTGTACATTCAATTCAATTAGAATTAGATAAACATGGCTTCTTTGTATATAAAACAAAGCTGTTTTTATTGTGGAGGTTTCAGTCAACTGTTAAAAGAAATTGCTGCACTTAGTATGCATTAGACTGGAGCCATTTACTCTTTGTAGCTTTTACATTTAAATTAAATACAGCCTGCTACTCCATGTGAGCCTTTTGAACAAGTATAACTATTAAACTTCTTGATCAAAACTTAAATATAAATACATGAAATAGAAAGAAATAAGATAAATAAAAAAACACGTAATTTAGGAATATTCAGTAAAGTAAAACCGGCTTTTCCAAAGATATAAAAAATTAATTAGTATTTGGATAATTTTACTAAAAACCAACCAGTCTAGATTTATTATAAAGCAAACCAGTGAAAACATCTGACTTAAATGATTCTTAATAGATGGCATTTTATCTTTTCACTGGCCAAGCTCTTGGAGTGCAACATGTCAGTCAGGAAGGTGCTATTGCAGTGCAGTTCTAGTTATGGGCTCTCAGATATGACTGCTGTTTCTTGAACTATTTTATTTAAAAAAACCTTGAAGTTTCAAATAAAAGAGTAAATTGTATTGGGGATCTGTCTTAAAGTAGTCTCCTTTTTGCATCTAAAATATTTTTCATATAATACTTGAAAGCCCCTCTGAAAAAAAAAGGAATCATAAATAAATAGAAACAGATACTATAAGATAAATTTGTTAAAATGGATGTAAATCCTTTTGTATGTTTCAAAACCTAGTACAGATCACACCTGTACATTAGCTAATGTTAAGTAATATAAACAAAGGAGATAAGATATAGGACATTAATTTACTGCTGGAGATAAGTGCCTCTGTGAACTGCAATTAATCCTTTAGTCTATTAATTGAAATTCATTTATTTGAGATAAGAAAGGAGTTTACAGTGCATTAAGAGGTGTAACATCAAACGGAATCTATTAAGATGGATGATATTGCTAAGATGCTTTACTGTTGGAAGGGAGGGTCTCCTCCATGAGCCCCTTAAAGGTGTGTTCACAAGGAAGGTATCGTACTAAGTAGTTTGTACTAGCTTTGTGGAGACTCCGGCTGAATGCAATCAGATTAACATGCTTCCATTTGTGCCCAACATACTCGTGATATTCACTAGCTTTTCTGTTTTCTACTCAACGCCCGCAGGAGGCGTGTTAATCTATAAATCTGATGGCATTCAGCGCAAGTACACACAGTTGGTTCAAACTACCCACCTGGTAAGATAGCTTCAACTGCAAATGTGAACGCAACCTAAGATTATAAATATGGCCTATGTCAGTGGCATATCTGAGAAGGTTATAAGAAGATTTTTATTTTGGTCTGGGACGTGAATAGCTGATTTTGTTTTTAAAGATATGTTTCACTGGTAGAGTGACATCTAGAAACCCACCTAATAACCAAGTTCATCATTTTAAGTCCTGTAAAATTCGTAATGTTTGAAAAGATGGGTTGATAGGTTGCTACTGTTTAGGAAGAAAAAATGTTGGTCTCTAGAAGCTAAAACAAAAGTGTAATAATCTGTCAAAAATACCCAGTTGCCCTGGAGGGTTTCGTCTCTGTGTTCAGTACACATTAGAAACATGGGCCCCAAAAAACATTATGGGATAGGGTGTGGCATTTAAACACAGTGAATATACAGATTCCAGGAATGTGGTGTTTTCCAGGGATTAATGGCAGGTAATTGACTACTGACTTCTAAGTCAAATAAACAGACCCCAGGCAGTAATAATCTCACCTTTGCTGAGGCCCTGTTAGCTTCTTGCTAACACAACTTACCTCTTTTTTTTTTTTTTTTTTTTTTGGAGGAATTTCCAAACTGTTTATGCAATTATTTTAGTGTGTCTGGGAAATGAGGAGGATTTTGCTGCAGAGAAAACAATCCATTGGAGGTGTTCAATAAATACTTTTTCATCCAGATTGAACAGTTTGTTGCTGTTAAAAGCATGCATCTGAAATAAAAATGTTTGGAAATTATGCGGAGTCAGGGTGCAGATTTAGCATTGGCTGAGGGCACTTTTGCTATGGTGGTGGTTTTGACGGATCCATTGGCCAGGTATGGCCAATTTCTTATGATAAGATTAGTGATAAAGGATGAAAAAAGAAGCTGTCATTTCTGCTTATATGAAATAAGATCATGAAATTTGTTGGCACCATATTTATTGACAGGATATTCACTGAAATCCCTAGAATGGTTTGTTTAAGATAGAGCAGACTCCTCATACACAAGATACAGCAGAGAGGTAGACTCTTCGTCCCTTATTACCCAATGACTAAAATTATCATTTATATAATTTTTAGAACCATGGTGGCATCTGAAATTGTTGAGCATTGCTCAGTATTGCGAACCACCATTTTTCATCTTCCAAGAGCAGTGTCTAATATATTAGAAAGAGAGAAACCTCCCTTTGCCCTGTTGACCATTGGTTCACCTGGCGGTGATAAAAACATCAAAGACCAGGAGAAGGCGGGTACTGACAGGGAAGGAATTCCTGGTGCTCATCCATGTACCTGGTACAGCTGGGCTCTGTCCAGTTCAACCGTCTTCACTGATATGGTTATGAGCCAGGTTTTGGTTGAAAAATACCTCAATTGATGCTCTTATCCTGGGTCGTCCTGGTGACTCAACATTACCACTAAGAAAATTAATTATTATCAAATATAACAAATGTGTCTTTTCTTTGGTTTTTACACTTATTTTGAAGGAGAATAAATATGTTAGCAACCATTGGCTGCATTACAGGTTAATTTGAAGGAATTACAGAAATGGGGATAGGGGGGGATTCCAGAAAATGTCTCTTTTGCGTTTTAATACATGTGGCATATTAAAAAAACCTGCTAAAGAAATACATCTTAAATTTGTTCGAATAAAATATGAATAGATGAAAGAAAATTTTCAGGTGAATGAATATCCTCTTCTACATGTTTCGAATAAATTTCATATATTCTGATGGAGGTTACACGGCCTTCCTGGAAGTATATCCCGGATATGTCAGAGTGGAAAAAATATTTATTGAAGATTTTTAGAAAGGTCATATAGAGTTGCAAGTAGGATTTTTCCTCTCCTCTTACACATCCTCTGTCCTCGTATAACTTTCCCTGGGATGAAATTTATGAGGGCAGTGAAACTTGGGTGTCTGTTTGTTTTTTGTACGTCTTAATTTGTGTCTCCTATCAAACTATGTCAACTTACCTCAGGGCTGGTTGCACTTTTCAATCTGCAAGTTGATTATGATTAGTTCATATATTAGTTCATATAACACAAGCATGCATGTTAGTGTACAACACACATACACAACACACACACACACACACACACACACACACACACACACACACCTCCATTCATAAAGTGCTGGGGTGTTATCACAGCTGAGGCAGTTTAGCCACATAGGGACCACACTGCTAACACCATATAACTAAAGAGCAACAATAACATTGCCACAGAAATCATTAGGAGGGAACTCGGTGCAGTTGGGCGTAGGCACATTTATGAGATAGGCGGGCAGGTGGAGTTGATAAAGAGGGTTAAGAGGTGGGGGGGGGGGAGGCTACACATTGTTGAAGCTTTTTCAGTCAGGTATATTTTTGGTACAACTTAATTGTGTCAAACATTGTTATTTTGGGTCTTCATATAAAAAAATAATATTATCAGATATTAAATTGTTCATTTGACATATAAATGGTCTCTGGTGTTAGAATGATGTTAGGCAATTCATTCCTCTGATCCAAATATATTTAAAAGGCTTTGTATCACTATAAAACATCAGTGTTATCTAAATGTATGTTAATTTTGATGAATGTTTAAAACCATTATTGTATTAATATTTGTCAATGTTGTATCAATATATAATATTGCAATATGATATTAGTATTTTGTCAATGTAATATTAGTAATGTATTAATATTTGTCAGCATTGTTTCAATATTGTGTCAATATTGTATCAGTATATAATGTCAACATTGTATCAATATAATTTCAATATTATATCAAAATAATATCAAAGTTTATCAATATTGTATCAATATTGTATCAATTTATAACTCCAGGGTGCCCCTGGCCCCACAGGTCCAATAGGAGAGCAGGGATACCAGGGCATGGAGGGCCCTCAGGGTCTAACAGGACCTAAGGGAGAGAAGGGAGACGCAGGAAGACAAGGCCCTACAGGACCTAAAGGTGATAGGGTAAGTGATGGACAAAGATGTTTACCTTGATGGAGCTTATCTTGATGGAGGCAGGTTTCCAGTTAAGGCACCTGAAGTGAGGGTGTATGTTAATGCCAAATGCGTTATGTAAAGCTATGTTGTTGACTGCATTACGTCATGCAGGTCTCCTTGTGATAGTGCTTTGGTTGTGTATAATTTGGCTTTGTCACAAGTTTTCCATTTGAACCTGAACAAATTTTAAAGAAATTCAGAGTTATAAAGGATGTTCAGTCATAAATTATAACTTATATGCAGACATGTGATGGATACAATTATTTTACCAAAATATTTTGATATTTTAGGGCAAGATAGGAATGCCAGGTTTCCCAGGAGTCAATGGAATTCCAGTAAGTATCACAAATAGAGGCTGGAATGTTTTATTCCATCGTTTTTTCCATGTCAAGGAAATTTCCTCCTTTTTTCTGAATGTTAAACCCCATGAACAAGGTTTCTACTCCAATCTCCCTTGACACATTGTCAAAGAAATGGAAGAGTTTTGTATTTAGTCTGTAAAATGAACCACCAAGAGCTATACTAATAGTTAGCCTAGGTTTAAGAGCAACCAGCTTCTTAATTTTCAAACATCTATACATGCCTGGCTGTCATGTCTGTTCTCCAGTGGAATTTGATTGAGAATTGTGTGCTCACATAACATGTAGTGGTCTTTTTCACATCATGCACTGCACTTTTCTGTTTTGAATACATTGGACTGGTCCTACCATGTAATTACATTTTGTTGTTGGGAGGGGGATACAGAAAAGTGTACTGCTCAATGTAGAAAGTAGTATGCAGTATACCTGTAGAGAATATTACTGTTTAAGTTCCTTCCACTGACATAGCAAAGGCATGAGTGAGAGATTTAGTTACTGAAAGTACTTCCACTCTTTGATATTAGATTGCTCATAGATATATCTGCTGTGGCTAGATGGAATTTTATCACCAAGGTCAGTTTATTGGTTTAGGAGGGGCATGCTCCATGTGCTGACCAGTACATGTATATAAAAAAACTTGTTGGACGTCTGCAATTTTTGGGGTGTAGAAGCTCATAGTTACCAGTGAAATTGAAAAGTTCTGTCAATTACTGTTGGCACCAAAGCTGCATGTGTTCCTTTACTAGTACATGCTTTAAGGAAGCAGACACCGTGGATTGCGTTATTAGTCATGTAGACACACACAGACTTATTTATGCACACGCACACACACACACACACACACACACACACACACAAACAATCACACACAAACAATCACACACACACACACACACAAACAATCACACACACACATGCAGGCATGCACACACATCCATGCACAATCACGTACACACGCGCGCGCGTGTGCATACACTTGCAGGCATGCACACACACAATCATACATGTACACACACACACACACACACACACACACACACACACACACACACACCTGTACCCCTTCCACAAAAGCATTTCATTTTATTAGAACTCTTAAAACTCAACTAGTTTTACATTTTCGCTTCAGTTGATGCATTGGGCATTGCCCCATCTCAACTTCTTCTACATGCAAAGTTCAGTTCCCTTCTAACGAAAAACAAGAAACAGTATATTGTGTCCTTTTAAACTGGGTGCGATTGCAACAAGTTGTACTCGCTGAGCTGATTAGCCATGCCTTTGAATTTTGAGCCCTGATTTAAGCTTTTCTGCTCAAGTGAAAGAGTTGAAAAGTGACAGTCAGAAGCATGTGTAAAAACATTGAGTTATATGAGAGGAGGTTAAATATAGATAGTATGGAAAGCTTTGACTTTTCTCTAAAGAGGGACAGAATAAAAAAGCAGGAGGAAATAAGTCCTGTTGTTCAGTGGTGGGGGGGGGGGGGGGGGCTAAATCACATGTTGCTATTCAAGAGTGATTTACCCAACATATACACAACCACATGCCAAGGCACTGTCTGTATAGTTTTATTAAGAAAGCACAGATTAAAAGAAAATAAGGTTACAGTCTCTGACAGTGTAGGCTCCGTGATCCTTAATTTGCCACTTTCTACAAGTTAAGTAAGATTAATTTTTGGCAGCTGTTATTGGTAAAAGTCATCCATATGTCATTATTGTGTAACTTATAACCTGTTTCCAGGCTATTGCATGGTATAGTCAAGGGTAATGTTAGCTTTACAGACCAGATCAATTTTAAATGGACTGTGAATGGGGGAGGGGGTATTGATATTACTCATTGGAATTTGGTTGAGGAAGTGTTCTGAAACGGTAACAGTACAAAACCTGGCTGCAGTACAATATAGGCAATATCTGTCCATGCCAGGTAATGCACTCTGGCCATGTACTGCAAGGGATGAATACTTCTTTTTGGAAGTCCTGTGTGGAGTAGTCCAACCTGCGTTTCAGAGATATCTGAAAGCTGACCTCTACCCCCAGCTTGCTTTGCCATTTCCAATGATCTGTGGCTCAGTGTACCCAAAGTTACAGGTCCAGTGCATGCCAGCTTCTTCATTTTGAAACCTCCAAATGTAAGTGCCCATTGGGCACAAGCATACTTTTGTATGGACATTTGAAAATGAAGGAGATGGCCCAATATGGGCTTTGAAACTCTGGCTAGCTCAGATACAACATACTGTAAGTAAGGAAGATGGAGAAGAATTTCATCAGCTGTATAGTGTTGGAAGAGTTAAAGTGATTTTCTTCTATCAACAGCTGATATTGTTGTTTATTAATGTTTTAATGTCTGTCAAGAACATCTTCATCTGGGAATGAGGTTATATAAGCTCCTTCTCTTGCAACATACCTTGTATTTCTGAGCCAAATTACATGCAATGGCAGAGGCTGGTTCTCAGGTTTCTGTGGAACTTGGGGCAACTCAGAGCTAGGGACAGGAAATGCTCCACCCTGGAAATGGGTTACGCAAGAAATCTGTTGGATTCTGATAGCAGGCAAGCTTCATCAAAATTCCATGCCCCAAATCCAGGCAGTAATGAACCATTAGCAATGCACTGAGTTGCCTTCACCAGTACTGATTACTGACACATGAGTTCAATGCTTGACTGGTTTGATAATTCATTTGAAGTTTTGCTCTTTTTCAAAGTGAAAACATGGAAACAGAATAGATGGTCCTGAACAATCGTATTGCTGTTGTCATTGAAAAAAAAAAAAAAGATTGGTGCTTATGTAAAAATTATATGTTAGGAGTCAGCACCCAGCAATTTTTCTCATTCTAACTGTGTCTTCCAATTTGGATTGACTATCGTGTTTCTTCCTAATTTCTCAATTTTCTTTTTTCTTCCATTTCACAATTCTTATTTTTTTCCAATCGTCACTCAGTTTCAATGTCTTTTTACAAGCCAGTTGATAGCGTAGGCAGTTAACTGTTAATAGTTCACATAAACTGGCCGGGTTATTTCACAGTGGCTCTCATTAGTGCTGACTAACATAGAAAGTTCACACAAGTCCAAGAGTTACAAGGGTTTCAGCTTTTAGGGGTTTGAATTGCTAAAAATGCTTTTGTAAGCACTGGCATTGATATTTTACATCACATTTAGCTGAAATATGTTGTTTGAAGGATGACTGAACTACCTCTAGTAGAAGGTGAAAAGTTGATTGTATCACCTCTTGCAGAGAGTACATATGCAAATTTCAGTATTTCCTTTATTTGGAAGGAAGTGCAGCATTACTGGAACTCTTCCCTGATGCTTCCAGTTCAACTCTCTCCTTCATTAAAATAATGTATACTGTAAGCTGTTAATGTTGTGGTTTATGCTTGAGGTAATGCAGTCAAGTCTTTTCTTATGAATGAATATCTGCACCAGTCCAGTTCAGGGTCAGGTTCACTTTGTGTGAATTTGCCTAATTGCATATATATCTGACCTGAAGTTACATATGGTATGAATCAGGGTCTAGACAGCAATGGTATAAAAACACTGAGAGATTTGGTCTATATTTCCTGAAAAAAAAGCATAGAAGGCATTTGTACAGCCTTCTCCTATTAATTCAATTTCATCCTCCTGTGCAGATCTGATGGTATGGGTAGTTTGGTTTTGGTTGGCTTCCGTTTGCAACTGAAATCACAGTTCAACAAATGGCCAAGCAGGCCAGCCAGCCAGACAAGTTTCTAAATTTAGGGAGTAGTGTTGGGAAAGGGATGACTTGGGGGGGGGGGGGGGGGTGTTGTTCAAACACTATCTCAAATTTAACTGTAATTCAAATACTGAGAGCTTTCAAAAATTTAATTTTCATATCATTTCATTTTTAGTACTTAATCAGATATATTTAATCTTAATTCATTGTAGCTCTAAGTTGTGCTTCCTATCATAATTTAAAAAGCCTATTTTATCTATTGCATTACCTGAAATTAAATGCCCTACTCTAATATCAATCATCAGATATTCTTTGGACTCGCAATATCCTTGAATAGTGTGCAGGGGATTTCACTGAAATCAGATATTTATTGTTAGTATGATATTTCAGGCTAGAGTGTATTATGATATATATATTCAGTAATTATGTTGTGAATTGCAATTATAAGAAAAAGTGCACTTTCTGAAAGTTAAATAAAGCTTAGTGAGTCAGAGCATTTGTCTCAAATGAGTTCAGAGTTGCTTAGGGTAGGTGTCCCACTAAATTTTAACCTAATGTTTTGATTATTTCTCCTTAAACTTTATTCTGATTTTTATTATTCCCTAATATTTCATAATTGAAATTCTCATTAGTGGGTCCATTTTGAGTCAGAATATTTTCGTGAGTAAGAGTGGATGCATTATAAATCTTGAAATAATGATGTTTATCAGAATAAGTGTGGTGTTTCAAATTGGTGAGTTATTACCGTAAGCAGATTTGGGAGAAAAAGGGTTTAGCCTTTAACCATGTGGTTAAGAAAAATATACTTAAGTGTGGAATAAAAGTGACATTTAAGTTTATTTATTCCCTGCTACGTAATCTGCTGGGGTTCTCAGACATTATTGTAAATGATGACTTTTGCTAAAAGTCTTTATCCGGTTTTGGTAATATGATTTTTCTGTGCCAGTTTCTAGAACAAAAGCCAGTCTTAGGCCTGAGAGATTCCATGTTAGTTTCTGGAAGAACCATGCATTAAGTTTCATACAGGGGAAAATGTGATAATTTTCTTATTATTAGAAACAAATGGAAAGACATGCATGCATACTCATACTTGAATATATATAAACTGACAAAACAAATGGCTTTACATAATAACTGAAATACGAAAAAAAAATGTAAATGTGCAATTTTTTAAAGATATGAAAAGATAATTGTAAAGTTTCCAGACATGTACATGAGGATTCAAGCAGACATCCAATGGCTTGTGTTTATTTTAGCAAGATACTTCCAGGCAAATACTCTGCAGGGACAGAGTGCACCTTTATCTCTCAGCCTGTGGGGCTTTGAACACCTTTTGATGGGAGAACACCACTTGTGCTGCAGAACACTTCACATTCAATTAGACATGCATTGTGGGTATCCCTGGAAGAGGCAGCAGAGAATGTGTGGAATTAGTTGGAGGTTCTTTAATTGGGAGAGATAGTAAATGTGCTATTTTGGCAAACACAGAGAGAGAGAGAGAGAGAGAGAGAGAGAGAGAGAGAGAGAGATGGGGAGTAGGGTCGAAGGGTTGATGTGTGTGTGTGTGTTCGATAGAAAAGAAAGCAAAGTCTGTATACCATATTATATTGTTGAAGATGCAACCAAATAGTTTTCCCCCTATCAATGAATGACAGGACAAAAAATATTTCATTCTCTCTGGTATCAAATTTAGTTTGACAGATATGGAAATGTACTGTCTCTGAACCTTACAAGAGGAATGAACCAGTAAGGACTAAGGACCCCATGGTGACAACTTGAAGCTTCTCTGACTCATACCTGTTAGAAATTCAAACCACTTTTCTTGGGATCATCTTGAAATGAAAAACTTAATTGAAACAGTTGCAGACACATGTTAAATGTCAATGGGACCAATGCTGATTAGTCTCATATTTTGTTGATGTACTGCACAGAAGATGATTAACATCTTACATCTGTGCAATATTCTTGGGATCGTTATATGGACATAAGGAGAAATAGTTCCCATGATAACCATCTTCAAGATTGCTCCTCTTCTCTTGACTGCCCCTAGATCTCAATTGTTTGTTCATTCATCCTAAAACACTCTCTTCAGGAAATACCTTTTAAGCGACAGTACCGTCAAGGGAAAACCGGCATCTTCTCACACAACTATAGTTTACAGATAGAGGGGGAAAGTTTGATATGAATCCGTTGGTGCTGGTATTAGTGGTATCCCAGCGGGCACTCAACGTTGATTCAACATTGAGGATAGGTTGAGATGATATTGATCCATCAATATTGATAAATCAACAAGATTTCAACATTGAATCAACCTTTTCTTGTCAACCAATTGTCAATGTTGATAGATCAACAGGGTCTCAACATTGATTTAACCTTTCTTTGTCAATCAATTTTCAATGTTGATAGATCAACAGGATTTCAACATTGAATCAACCTTTTCTTGTCAACCAATTGTCAATGTTGATAGATCAACAGGGTCTCAAAGATTGATTTTACCTTTCTTTGTCAATCAGTTTTCAATGTTGATAGATCAACAGGATTTCAACATTGAATCAACCTGTGTTTGTAAACCCTTTGTCAATGTTGACATATCAACTATATCTCAACATTGGGCCAACCTTAACTTTATAACCTTAATCATAACCTTGATAATAGTTTTAAATGATTATCTCACTAGAAAGGTATGCATAGGGGTAATTACCCCTCATGAAACGCTGGTTTTACCCCATTTTCATTAAAATTAATTTTGTGAAAAAAGCGGTCGTCAGTTTTTTTTTTTTAACTTTCCACAGGTTATCTTTAAGAAAAAGAAAAAAAACATAGGGTCACCAATCTTACTTTATGGCAAATTGACAAAATTTTACTCAAGGTTGAAGAAAAAGCTTGAAAAAGCCAAAAATGCCTGTTTTTCTGGAAATTTAAGTTAGCTGTGAGAAAAAAATTAGACTGGTGACCCTTTGTTTTTGTATTCTTTTAATTATCTTAACTACCTGATGTGACGTTATAATTATTTTAGTAAAGCTAATTTGTTGTTTAATTTTTATGAGTAATTACCGTATGTGCCTGCATACTTGTATAATGTAAATGAAGTGCGGGACTGTTATTAAGTGCGAGACTCGGGATAACATGATCTGATGCAACACGTGAGTGTGGACAGTGTGTAACACTTTTACAGTACAAAAACTGTACTTTATTAACAGTACTTTGTGAGGCCACACTATCAGGAGGATCGTTCAACAGACAAGGACATGGAAAACGGTGACATTGCGTCTTCAAAACACCACACTATCAGGAGGATCGTTCAACAGATAAGGACATGGAAAACGGTGACATTGCGTCTTCAAAACCCCACACTATCAGGAGGAACGTTTAACAGAAAAGGACTCGTAAAACTGTGACATTGCGTCTTCAAAACTTAACTGTCTACGAATCTGTTAGAATTTAACTGTATTTGACAAATGTTAAAGTTTATGCAACATGATAGGATTACATGTAGTTAGTGTATGTAGTGTATGTTCATTGTTTGTAATATATTATATTCATAGTTAAGTTACTAGTAGTTGTTGTTTGTGTTTTTTTATGTTCGGGCTGTTTTGGTCCGTTACACTGAGCATCAAACTGGTCCCGGTCCCGGGGTCTGGACCCCCCCCCCTTTTCTTCCGAAATTACCTTTTTTTGTAGGTAATTTTCCTAATTTCCCCCCCTTTTCAGATCTGAGTCTTTTTATTTCAAGAAATGCTTGATCATGGAGAACACCTTCAGCCATCAGGCAAATTTCAATCAAATATCCTGATAGCCTAATTGATATATCAACGTTAATTCAATTTTCAAATTCAACTTTATTTCAACATTGATTCAACATTGAGGTATTGATGGTTCAAGGTTGATTCAACCTTGATGGTTCAACGTTGAGTCAACTTTCATAGTCAACGTCATATCAACATAGTTTCAACGTTGACCGTCAACGTTGATTCAACATTGATACCTCAAGGTTGATTCAACCTTGATGGTTCAACGTTGAGTCAACTTTCATAGTCAACGTCATATCAACATAGTTTCAACGTTGACCGTCAACGTTGATTCAACATTGATACCTCAAGGTTGATTCAACCTTGATGGTTCAATGTTGAGTCAACTTTCATAGTCAACATCATATCAACATAGTTTCAACGTTGACCGTCAACCTTGATACCTCAATGTTGATTCAACCTTGATGGTTCAACGTTGAGTCAACTTTCATAGTCAACGTCATATCAACATAGTTTCAACGTTGATTCAACATTGATTCAATGTTGATTTGCCCGCTGGGATATATCGTTTTAAGTCAATGTGAGGGGTACAAGTAGAAACCTTGCTCAGCCTTCTTCATTCTGTGTAAATATCTTCCTGGTATTGTTGGACTATATAGAACTATATGGATATATTTGAGCACGTTTTTTTCTGAATATTAATAGACATTATGTCCTACAGTCTGTATTGAATTTTCCTTGACATAATGTTTTCTGTTTTAGATGTATCTTGTTTCTTTAAGTGTAAAGTTATTAACTGAACACCTGGATTGTTACTTTTGACTCAGATGTGTGTTAGACAGCAACATGTTTGGATTTCATGGTTAAGAATATACTCTAATATATTAGATGATTGAAAACTGCTGACTCCATTTATCTATTGGAACATGGAGAAATAACATGGGTGAGCAATGAAATCATATGTGTTTGTTCTGTATTTCAGGGTCTCCATGGTTCTCAGGGTCCAAGAGGAATTCCAGGGTTGGATGGTTGTAATGGCAGTATGGTAAGTATAAACAAACCCATGGCCAAATGGCTGCAAGGTAAAAATGTATGTGTGTCATGATGTCATCTGATGATCTGATTTCTGAAAATGACTTACCATAAAATTGAGACAAGTTCTTAAAAACACAATCATTGAAAAATATAAAGAATGAAAAGTTGTTTTAAAAGATTGTCATTCCTCAATAAAACAGCCTAATTCTCACACAAAACCGATAAGACAATTTACCACTTTATTCCATACACCTTAATATTAGTATCTTATGCTAGGGAGAGCCAGGTCTGCCTGGTCTTCCAGGAGATGTTGGCCCAGAGGGTCCACCAGGATTTCCAGGAGCCAGAGGACAGAAAGGTGAACCAGCCATAGTGGACAGGGGAATCAAAGGAGCTAAGGTATGTTGTCACTTCAGCAGTGCTTCTGTTATGTAACCCTTTTCAGGTCCACTGGTAAAGTTCTCTCTATTGGACTACTTGGAGATATTGACTGCATTCAGAACATTAGACTAACTGGTCAGCGGGTCAGATATGGCAACACACTAAAAAGATTGCCCTCTAATGCGCTATTAGACACTGAATAGATTCCAATGGGGAAGCATTTAAGTGGATCGGCCATATTTGACCTGCGGACTTGTTAGTCTGCTGTTGTGAATGGGGCAATTCACAGCTTACCAGCCTGGCGCTTATGTAAGGCTGTATTCACAACAGAGTTGATTTCTAAACTAAAAAATCTGTGGTTCAAATATTGCTGGCCCACTTGAAACCTAGCTGCATAATCCCTGTGGGGAATCTATTCAGTGTCCATTGGGGGGGTTTCAAGTGGGTTGGCCATATTTGATCAGGGGATCTGTTAGTCAGCTGATCAACATTGTTGTTGTGAATGCTCTCTGAAACAGTCAGCTTAACATGTTGAACAGATTTCTTATTTAGATGAAAATAAATCAGTCAGCAAAATGAGAAAAAAAGAAAAAAATGAAAGGGTGTGACTAATTTTTTTTACTATTTGACAGATCCAAGAAAAAGAAGTCATGCAAACATATTCTGTTACGGTATTTGTACATGTTAAAATGTCAGGGTGTCAGTGGTGAGACGTATCTATTAGAGGCTGGCATGCTGTTACAATGAGCCACTGAGCTTGAACTCGTATAGGATTACATTAGTTTGATAGGCAGCTTTGTCATTTCAAAGACCGTGATCAAACGTGTCTGTTACGATGATTTAGTGCATATTTTGCTTGTGTTTGGACCCATTCCTGTGCTGCCATATGCAAATGGACAATTTCCTTAAAATCAAAATGTGATTTGATTCAGATTTGGGGACACAAAGAAACTGAATATGTACCATCAGATTTTGAAGGTGCATTGAGTATGATGAATAATTAGCACCTGAAACAATTCTGATAAACTGGATGGGAGTTTTCCCCTATCAGTTGCTGTATATAAATATCATCTAGTTTTGTTTATCCTTTGGTTAAATTTGATGAAAATGGGCTTGAATTTAAGCCCCAGGTAACAGCTAATCTGTATTAAATCTTTCTTCATTCCGGCTCTGTACAAACTGGCTCAGAAAGTTATCAGGACAGAAGTCTACAATGTGCCTATTTCCAGTAGACAAAATCCAGTCAAATAGGGCACTAGTGATCATAAACTTAAATAATCTGAAGAATTTCCTTCAAAGTATTGATTACCGTTTTTCTGTCGGCTGTCAGTAATGGGAGTGTGGCCCTGAGAGAGATAATGCAATATTTCAAACTCCATTGCAGATAACAATCTTGTTTGTAAGCTATAAACATTCAGCACCTCCTATTCCAGAAAATTTGAATTGAAAAGATTTTATCGTTTTTTTAGGAACAAAAGATTGAGCTGATAGAATTTGATTCATTTTATTTCTGTGTGGGTGTCAACATTTAGTGGGCAAATGGACTGGACCCTTTAGAGATTAACCGATATACTGAGGAAATGAGAAGGAAATGAATTTGATTGAAAGATTTGTTTCCCATCTGGGTTATTTCTCTATACTGATATTTTCATTGGACTAACTCCACCATATGAATGTAGCGTTTGTTTGCCACTCTTGAACTGACCATACAGCGGAAATTTGTGAACTGCATTAGGTCTCATTAGGTCCAATCTACAGCAACTGATTTAGTTAGAGTTGATTATTTTATTAGACTTTCATTGATACATCCTAAGTTAGGTAATTATTAAAGAAAGCTTAAAGCCTGAACTGAAATATAATATGCTTGTGAAGGTCTTGAAAAAAATGAGTAGGAAATCAGAAATTGAGTTAAGCTGCCTTTAAGTTGTATATTATTATGCATTATATTTCACGAGGTCATTATAATTAATGTACCAGTACAGAATAACTTGAATGGAATATCTGATAAACATGAAGCTATAAAGAGTTCCACCATTAATTTTTTTTTTTTTTTTTTTTTTTTTTTTTTTTTTTTTTTTTTTTTTTTTTTTTGTAAAAAAAAGTTTTGATCCTAAAGTCTACAGCATAACAGTATACAGTATTTACAGAAGAAAAACAGAAGTAAAAAAAAAACATAGTACCTTCCTCTAATAACTTGGATCATAGGACTAGCAAGTCAGAGGCAACTTTTAGTATGTTTTCTTTGTAATTCCAGGGTGAACCAGGATACGATGGCCGACCTGGACCACCAGTAAGTCTCAGCCAGTTATTTAAACCATATTTATTTAGTTATTTATGGGAAAAAAATAAAAATATTTTTATTAATGAAATCACTGTCTTCTCTGCTGTGTTATTGGTGTCTTTACATATTATATAGCTTCCCCATTGCCAAAGATTTAACATGGTTTTGTGTTTTATTTTCTCTAGGGTGCTTCAGGATTAAATGGTTCCCCAGGTATGAAGGGAGAACAAGGACCACCAGGACCCCTGGTAAGCATTGTGTTAGGTGTGGTTGTGTTGTGAGTGACAGTGTGTTGGCTGAGACTTTACTGGTCTCTGTACAACCAGGACTCCAGGTAAGCATTGTGTTAGGTGTGGTTGTGTTGTGAGTGACAGTGTGTTGGCTGTGACTTTACTGGTCTCTGTACAACCAGGACTCCAGGTAAGCATTGTGTTAGGTGTTGTTGTGTTGTGAGTGACAGTGTGTTGGCTGTGACTTAACTGGTCTTTGTACAACCAAGACCCCGGGTAAGCATTGTGTTAGGTGTGATTGTGTTGTGAGTGACAGTGTGTTGGCTGTGACTTTACTGGTCTCTGTACAACCAAGACCCCGGGTAAGCATTGTGTTAGGTGTGGTTGTGTTGTGAGTGACAGTGTGTTGGCTGTGACTTTACTGGTCTCTGTATAACCAGGACCCCAGGTAAGCATTGTGTTAGGTGTGGTTGTGCTGTGAGTGACAGTTTTTTTAACAGTTCACACTTAACTTAAAAAGACCAATCATAAACCTTTGCCCTGCCTCCTCGTAAAACACAATGAGAAGTGGTCTGTTATCACAATGTTTTTCACTTTAACTCCAGGGTCCTCCAGGAGTGAGGGGGCCACAAGGTGATAAAGGTAACCCAGGTATAGGAAGACAGGGACAGCCAGGGTTACCTGGGCCAGCTGGTTCACGAGGTCCCAAGGGAGACCCCGGATCTTGTCCTTTCGTATCTGGTAATACCTCCATGGTAGTGCCCATAGTTGGACCAAAGGGAGAGGTGGGAATGAAGGGAATGAAGGTAGGAATCAGTTTCACTTTCATTTTGATTGAAGAGATGTTCATTAGTACGTTTTAGTTGAATAAGATGTGTAGTTTTTGGGAAGTCATTTTTGAAAGATATATTTTGGGAAGTTCTTTGGAATTTTAATGTATAATTTTATGTATGTGGAGCATGTACAATCTGAATGGACACAAACATGCACACACATACGTGCCATGTAACAAAACATGCACATATGCACAGTCACATGTTAAAACACTAAGAAAAAAAAAAGAAAAAAACTGTTAGAAGTAATGCATTACCTCCGTTTTTAGCCAATAACCTTGCACCCATCACAGGCAAGTGCAAAAAGAATTCCCCAAATTTGTAGAAAAATTTGAAAAACACATGGAAATCATAATCTTTTTAACAGATGGAAAGCAGTGGAACAGAAAATTGATTTTTGACAAAGAAGTGTGTAGAAATCCCTCGTGTGTTACATCATATTGTTCCCCATTGTTCTTGATCTGCTTGGGTGTTTATGTGACCTGGCTTGGCTGCTATTCTTGGATAGAAACCTAGGTTATACAAGCCCACCCACCTAAACTCAAGGGAAAAAGTTTTACATTGTTAAAACTCTTCACTGAACTATCAGTCATTTTCACAGAGGTAGATAAAGTGGAAAATGTCAGTAGACTAACTTGATTTATACTGATATTTTTTTATTTGCTTACTTTAAATAGGCAGTGTTCTGTATTATTTCTTTCTGTGTGTGTGTGTGTGTGTGTGTGTGTGTGTGTGTGTGTGTGGATGTGCCATGGTTATTGTGTAGGCATGGGTAATGAGATAGGTCACAGTTAAAAGTTTAGATCCAAGTTTTTCCATGCTGCCTCATATGCCCTGGCAGTTCACAGAGGTGGCAATTTTTCTTTTCATTTCTGAAGTAAGAAGATTTGCCTGTTTATTGATATATTAAATCTTGAGTTTTCCCCCTCTTAGAGATGGTACATATGACACAATCCCCCAGTCTGTTCTCTTCCCCTCCTGCATCTGTTTCCATACAGGTCTCTTGAGTTATGGGAGTTTCCTCATGGAAAGTATGTGTATATAAACTCAGTGATGATTGGCCACACATCATAGCTGGCACTGTATATACCAAGGTTATCATCTTCTTGTTAGTGGCATTTGAAATAAATTGAATTCATAAACACCTCACTTTATGTAGTCTACAGCATTGAACCTCTTCTCTATATATATTCTGTACATTCCTCGCCTTGTTTTCCCCTTTCTGAATGGATCTCATATTGAATGTTGAAAAAAGAAAACATCTGCACTAGCTCAAGAATATAATGGCCATATTGTATTGGCAAGCTAAAACATAGTCTTTATTTATCCAGAAAAAAAAGAGATACAATTTTGTGAGAATTCCCTCCCCCCTTTTCTCCATGCTATGGGGCACCTGTCTCACCGTTGGTTTACATTGGTCCTGACCCAACAAAATACAGCAGTCTATACAGTGTATTTCTCTGTTATGTCTGAGCTGGTTGCTTTAGGGAAACCTGCCATTATGTACACAGCAAGAGCTGGAGATATGTATACACACAGATCATTGAGTTTGTTTTAAAACAAAGGTGGATGTGAAATTAAAGCGGTGTTGAAATTGGACAGAACGAATGCCACCATCCTCCCACCAGTGTGGTCTGCCTCTGGTATTAAGTAGGTCCCATTGATGGGTTGATAGAGGATTTATTTTTAAATGACTGGGAATAAATTTACTTAAATATTTTGCATTATTGCATCTCAAAAAGTGTACTTGTTTCATTAAAAGATTTTGTGGCATTTTAAAGAAAGAAAAGTATACAAACATTTCAGCTTCTATAGTCAAGAATATATCTTTCCTCTTTCTGAACATTATTTAAAACCCCATTCTTTGAATCAGCGTTATTAAGAACTACTTATTACCATTTTCTAGATGTGATAGATTTTAAGACTGTTTGCAAATTATTATCCATGACACTTAAAAGTAAAAGACTCTTAAGGTGTACTTGCTGAAATAAAGGAAAGCAGTTAAACTTAAAAGGTACACAAACACAAAGCAGATGCATACAAATTGAATTATGGAGCATTACGGTGTGTTTTATACTGTGGAATATGTTTCTCTGTAGGGTGAGCCAGGACCTATAGGAAATGCAGGCTTTGATGGTGCCAGTGGACTACCTGTAAGTTGACTGCACTTCTTGACTCTGTGTAGAATCTTTTCATGAATGTAGTGAAGTTTATAACTAGATTCTGTTTTTTTGAGTTGACATATTAAATAATTAATTCATATATTTGGTTTTCATGCATATATTGGGCTTAATTTAGGTAGTTCAATTTTCTATTTACTGATGAAAGATATATTATAATGAGCATGATTTTAACATGCTTCATGCTCTGAATTGTTTGTTTTATCTTAAACTAAAAGAGTGGCCATTGATTGGATTGTGTGATATTCCAGGGTGTTCCAGGAACTATTGGTATGAAGGGAGAGAAGGGTGTCCCGGGACCAGCTGGACCTAGGGTAAACATTGACTTTTGAAATATATACACAGTATACTTTGTGTTACATATTTCAGAACTCGATATCTACATTGTTATAAGAAAAACTAATATAAAATTAATTAAAATTTTAAATCTCATTATCTGCATGATGCTAATTGAAAATAATGTCAATAATGCGGATGAATTTTGATGAAATGTGTTTTGATATGATATCTTATACAGTAAATATTATAGTTGTTTCTTTAGAAGCTGAATTAGGTATACTACTCAAATACTGCTTATGTTTATGAACAGGGTAAAGAAGGAGTGCCAGGATTAGCAGGACAGCCAGGATTCAAGGTAAGTATACCTCATTTTAATACAAAAATTAAAAAAAAAATGTATGTATACATCAAAGTTATGCAAATCTTTTTTCATTCAAAATTATAAAACCTATATTTTTAAAATGATCCAATGTATTTTTACTGTTTTAATCCTTTGAACTAATTTAAATTGTCACTAGAAAGTTTAAAATATATAATTTTATCACTTTTCATAAGCAATTTATTTATTATTATCCCCAGGGTGACCGGGGAGAGGATGGGTTCCCAGGGCGTCCAGGCCAGCCAGGATTGAAGGGAGATACCGGCCCCAGTGGCCCACGTGGCTATAAAGGAAACCAAGGACCCCCAGGTCCCCCTGTAAGTATTGAAGGTCTCCGGGTCAGAAGTTTGAAAGAGCTGTCGTTTTGGCCAGAAAAAGTCGATTATGAATCCAAATTTGATCAAGGTTTCTCAAGTTGGCTCAATTGAGAGGATGAATGGCCCACTTAAAAAAACTTTTAAAACTGCTAGCTACAGACCTGTATTGTCCAAGGACTTGAATTGGCAGTAGTTACTGGTTAATGGATGAAAATCATTAAATAATTTAGAAAAGTTAAAAGAAAATAAAATAGTATGATATATTTTAACTCTTTCCTTGAATTTGTTTGTTTTTCATTGTTTTATGTTCCTATTTTTTCTCTGTAATGCATACACCTTTTTCCTCTTAGAATATTTGGAAGAAAAGTAAGTCATCTGAATAAAAGTCAAACAATTTGAGAATAGTCCTTAGAATAAAACTCCAAAAAATCAACTCAATATGCAATATACACAGCAAGAAAACGTGATTTCAGGGCGGTAAAGGTAACTATGGGCCCCCAGGTCCCCCAGGCCCACAGGGCCCCAAGGGCCAACCAGGGCCTCCAGGACTGCCAGGTCTGGAAGGAGTCCCGGGAAACATTGGTATGAAAGGGGAGAGTGGAGGGCCAGGTCTGCCCGGACCCCCAGGACCACAGGGATTTGATGGACCCAAGGGAGAAAAGGGAGATAGAGGGCCTGGAGGTAAGATGTTATTGTCTCGTCTATAGTCCTGTTTTGATATACTATTGTAGCATTTGACTATTTGAAACAGTCTTTGGTTATGTATCTTTAAAATGTGGCACTGTGGAAGATCAAGTATGTGATGTCAAATTTGATCTCGAAATTTGACCTCTGCTATCACTCTTTACATCTAGATGAAAAAAAGGTGAAACAAAGTAAGGGAAGCATTATGAGAGATCAATCAAGGGTAGACTTACAGCAGGCAGGTTGTTACTCCAAACCACTGTCCATCAGCATTGCCTGTTGATTTTTACCTCCTTGAAGAAAAAACTCAGAAATACTGTGTGTGTAAAAATAAGAATTTCTCCCTTTAACACCTATCTTATCTGAATTAGTGTACCAGACCCTTGCACTTGACCATGCTCTCCCTTTCTCAGATGTCATGACCTTTCGTTTACCCCAAGTTGGAAAGAATTCTTTGAACTCGGATTTATGACATGGTCCAATACATCCATGTTTTATGATTGGTCATTTGGGTCCAGATTTCACCAGTCAAGACTATTAACATGGGGTTATGGCTTGTTAATGTCAAGTTTTTCTAAAACTGAAACACAGATGCTGGGAGAATATTTTATGGTGTGAAAAGTAAAACCTTTTGGTTTTGGTTTGTTTTATTATTCATAAAAACTTAATGGCATTTTGGAGAACTGAACTATTTTAAACTAACTTATTGGAACATCATACCACCCAGAAGTCGTCAAGTTTTCATTTTCCTTTCTACTTGTATTGGAAGAATATGTACCTACAGTATTGATTACAATGATATTTTTTTTCTCTCAAAAAGCTATATTAAATTATTTATTTGCTTCTTACATAAACAAAAAGCAGTATTTGAGGTAGCAAAGGCAATCAATAATCTTAACATAAAAAGTTGAATATAAAGTTTTTATAGAAAGTCTCCATTTTTCTTTCAACCAGAAAATTCACATCTGTCGATTTTAAGGACACATTTCTTTTAAATGGTCTCACCGTCTGACTGTCTTCCCCTCAGGTTTATCAGGTCGGGATGGTCTCCCTGGCACCCCAGGGCAGCCGGGATCCAAGGGAGAACCAGGGATGAAGGGAGAGCCAGGAGGGTCCATACGGGGACAACCAGGGCGGGATGGACTACCAGGACGCGAGGGACAGAAAGGTGACAAGGGAGAGAGGGGATTTAAAGGCAACCAAGGCCCCCCTGGTAACACACCTGAAGGGTTCAGGGGTCCCCAGGGTGACCGTGGTCAGAAAGGTCAGCCAGGAGATAGTGGACGCCCGGGTAGAGATGGACTGCCTGGAATACCTGGAGATAAAGGTGAGAGCTGCCAGAGAACAGCCTTCTCATTTTAGGTTCATAGAGTTAATTGTGAATTTTTTTCTTGCCAGTTGAAGTAAATTAGGTTGTTTGTGCAGATGGTAGCAGTGATTGTTGGATACCAAACTCCCATGATTTGTGTGTCTCCCATGTTAAAGAGATAATACCTTGCTGCAGAGCAAATTGAAAATTGATTAAGTACCATGCTTATAATAGAGCAGTCCAAAAGAATTTGTTGATTGTATTGGAATCAGTATATTAAGATAGCCTACAAATTCATTAGCACACTGGTTATATGATATTATGTCAAATAACAGTCAAAATTTTATAAGACTTTTTATTTCAGTTTTTATTAATGTCATTGTGATACGTCGTCAGTTTTCTCATATCATGTCTTACAAGTCAATGAAATAATTGAAAACATGGAACTAATTGAAAACCATTCCTTCCCCAGGTGAAAGAGGCGGGATATGTGTCCCAGGGTTCAAGGGTGAGAAGGGGGGCCCAGGGTTGGATGGTCTGCCAGGTCTACCAGGAGAGAGAGGACCTCAGGGAGACCCTGGGGTGGCTGGAGACAGAGGAGACGATGGTTCACCAGGCCTGCCTGGGTTACAGGGAAATCCAGTGAGTATGCTCCACTTTTTGGCCTCTTTTTCAAAAGGATCTTGAACTCCCCCCCCCTCAAAAAAATATTAATAATAAGAGGAAAGGAAAGAAAAGGAAGATAGCAAAACGAAAAGCAAAACCTAAGGCACAGTGAGAAGTAGTCATGAAAGCAAACTGATGACCTGTTTGACAAAAAGAATAAAAATTTAAAGCATAAGGTGATTATTGTGGATTGTAATACATTCTGCATCTTGTTTTGAAAGATGAAACCATCTCAAATGTTAAACGGTGAAATTTGTGTCAACCCATGCATGTTTTAAGTCTGTATCAAGTCGTGATCCCAAGCAGCGTCTCACACATTTGGACAATCCCCAGTGATATTTATGTTTTCAGGGAGCCCCAGGTTTGGATGGTCGACCAGGAGATGTTGGACCTAAAGGTGACTCTGCTGTAGCCATTACTGTCCCAGGCCCTCAAGGTAAATATGCACAAATGTATTTCTTCAGTGGCACTTTTAAATAGAAGATGGAATAGGGAATACCTTTTTCAAAAGTTGGTTGATAAAATGGAAGCTAAATATGACACAAAATCTTTCGCTCAACATGAAAACTTGCAGCACATGTTTGCTGTGTGCGAGAGTGCGGCCTTGTGTATTTTACATGGACATTGCAGTCTGTTCCTTAAAACCTAATACACACTTTAACTACCAACTGTATTTCACTCCTTTTACCAGGTCAGAAAGGCGAGCCAGGACCAGCAGGACCAGAGGGGCGTGTGGGTGCACCTGGTAACAGAGGGCAGCCAGGGGTACCTGGGAGAAATGGGCTACCTGGCATGAAGGGAGACCCCGTAAGTGTATTCAGCATAGTAGTTTACAGTGATTGCTTGCTATTTCAAACACTTACCTTAGTTATTCCAGTGCATTTTCCTTTGAGATATATGATTATTGAAAGAGAAATATGTGCAATTACTTTCTTATCTCACCTGCTTTACATAACTTCTTAATAACTAAAGGTGAAACATGCCTCTTTCCTATTATTTCTAGCCTTTCTGTTTTCTTTTTCGTTCTGAACTTAAACCCTGCTTAATGGTGAATTCTTTGTCACCCTAGGGTCCACCAGGTCCATTTGGCTTGGACGGGCGTCCAGGAGGACCAGGGGTGCCAGGCCAGCAGGGACCTAAGGGAGAACCTGGGTTTGGCCTCCCTGGCCAGAAGGGAGACAGGGGTAGAGACGGTGGTAAAGGAAACGCTGGGTTACCTGGACAGAAGGGAGCAAAGGGAGAAGCAGGTGAAGTTATGATTGCATGCTTTAAGCTTAGATATAAGTGGAGTTGATTGATACCAATGTGACATGCCCAGACTGTGCTGTGCTCAAACTGTAACTCTGTGAATGTTTTGTTCTGGTTATGAGTGAAGTGACAGAAATTTATGTCAAAAGTGGGTTCCGTTGCTCTTTTTTTAACAAGATTAGGACAAGAGTCACTTGTTCTAACTAGCGTTAGAACTTAGAACAACTTACGCAAACTTTCTTCTGTTAAAGAAATCAAAATATTTGATTTTCTTTCATTGAAATATTTAACCATATGAATGTATGAAGAGCTTAGTTAAAGAATATATTATACAGTGGCATTACACACTAGGTCTTTATTCCTCATCTGTTAATACAGGTCCAGCTAATATAGTGACCAAGGGTGAGCGTGGATTCCCGGGTCTCCCCGGACCCCAGGGACCCAAGGGATTTGATGGACTGCCAGGACGCAATGGGGCACCAGGTAAAGATATATCCACTATTATATATCAAATCAATTTTAATTTAAAGTGTTGAATTGGGAATGAGCAATTAGGAAAATCAAAACAAATGTAAAAGATAAAGGCAGATCTAAGCACTGATTTCACAGATGAAGAAACTCCAGGTAGACATCAAAATATATGAGGTTAACAAGAAGTTGATACTATATGCTGATTGAAAAAAAAATTAAAAACACATAATGTACTACTTCAAACCAATGTTCTGTGTGCATTACTCATATCTGACACAGTGCTGGCTGACCTCCATACTACACTGTACCTCATTTCCAGGTGAGAAGGGCCAGCCAGGACTTGATGGGCAGCCAGGACCCAAGGGTAACGCTGGGCTGCCAGGTCTGCCAGGAGATCCAGGACCCAGAGGTAATGGAACAGGGGGAAGAAGGGAGATAAATTTGGCATAAATGTTAACTCTAGAAAGCTGTACAATATTTTGTAATATGATAAATTGTGGAAAGCTTTTGGTACTTCTTTCAGAATACTGTTCTGCAATCTTTAACTGTTGATATCTTAATATGATATATTATATGCTGTATATAGGATTAACTGGACAGCGTGGAGAGAAAGGAGATTCAGGACTTCCAGGACTACCAGGATCAGCAGGCCAGAAAGGAGATCGAGGATTCACAGGACTCACTGGGCCAAAAGGTAACACTTGACTGAACCCATTTCTTTTGCCTCTCGTTTTGACAGACTATCCTGCAATGGATTTTGCTCTGGAATTATGACAATTATTCAAAAAAACTTCAGGAAAATGCTTTTGTGTTTAAAACTGGTATTTCAGAACTTATCCTTACAATTTAAATTCTGCAATCATGAAACAAATTTTATTCAGCATAAATATTTTTACTTTTTGTCTTGGATCAAACAATTTATTTTGTCAAGAATTTAGGTGTAATTATGACATGCTAACTGCATTTGTGTGTGTCTGTAGGTGAGCAGGGTCCTGCTGGTCCAGTCAGCCAGTGTATTAAGGGAGAGCCTGGTCTGCCAGGACAGCCAGGAGGTCCAGGTGACCAGGGCTTAATGGGATTCCCAGGGATGGATGGTAAGTAGTTCAACTGGGGTTATGCCATTGACTGTACACAGTAGACAAAGTATTACCAGGTCTAGAGAATGTTTCTATCTTCATAGTTGTTTCAGTTGCCACTTAATTTATGGGATTCCCTTCCCAGGGATGGATGGTAAATTAAGAAGTTCATTGGAATGTGCAACATTGAATGTAGTAGTCAATGTATTACCACATACTGTTTCAATATTCATAGTCTGTGTCATTTGCTAATTTATGGATGGATCTTCTTGTTGTGAATGCCTTAATATATATTTTTCATGTACTTTTATTTCTTAATACTGTATTCAGGATACTGTGTAATTTCTGTGCTGCTGTGACAAATAAATACATTTTCTATGGAAATTCAATATTCCATAACCACTATTCCAGGTCAGCCAGGTTTGCCAGGTGCCCCGGGTCCTAAAGGAGACCGTGGTATAGATGGCCTGCCAGGCGATTCTCTGGCCGGGGTGAAGGGTGAACCGGGTCGTCCAGGAGAACCAGGACTCAGAGGACAGCCTGGGGCTAATGGACTGGATGGACTGCCAGGTATTTATACATGTGTACCCATACAGAAATGTTCCATAGGGTCCCAAAGGACATGTTTCCTACAGGATGCCCTGTAGGATGTCAGATAGGATTTCTGTAGAGTCCTAGGGAGTCCTAAAGTACTTCCTATTAGAAATGTTTTTAAAGGAAGATAAATATTTTATTTATTAATGTGAGCAGAGGGTGTAAAAATGTACAATTGTTATTATACTTTATATGCAGTGAAATAAACGATATCTTATATTGCCACTTTTCACTCAAGCCAGTGACTGTTACCTTGTAACTCAAAATATGTGCATACTCAGTAGTGGTAGTTTATGTCATAGCAAGTGGAATTTACTTTCCTAAAAATGAGCATTTAGTTTGGCTCAATTGAACATAAATGTTTATTAAAGTAAAATCTGTGTTTTATATTTAATTGGTGAGCGGTCTTGTTCTGTTGTATCGATGTTCTTATAAAGTGCATTAGGATATTGTTGATAAAGTCACCCTCAGTTTCAAGCCTAACATAATGGATAACAATCAACAGTTTAGTATTATAATAGTTTAAACTTTCTAATAATTATTTTATGCTATTTCAACTTGAGGTGCTGCTGGACCAAAAGGTGAGGCCGGTCTTCCTGGTCTACCAGGTCAACCCGGCCGAGATGGACCTAAAGGGGATGTTGGACCTCCGGGACTCCCTGGTCTACCGGGACTGGAGGGTCCAGCTGGACAACCAGGCAGACCTGGGGCAGACGGACTACCTGGAGGACCAGGTGAGACAGGAGGGAATGAATGAGAGAATGAGTGAATAAAGGAATGAATGAATGAATAAATTAGACAATGAGTGAATAAAGGAATAAATGAATAAATATGTGAATAAATGTGAGAATGAATAAATGAATGAATAAATGAATGAATAAGTGTGTGAATAATTGAAAGAATGATTGAGAGAATGAATGGATAGATGGAAGGGTGGATGAAATGTGCAAATAAATGAATGAATAAGAGAATGAGTGGGAGAATTAAAGAATGTGTGAATAATTGAGAGAATGGATAGATGTATAAATGAATAGATAAAACAGATGTGATTACTATGTGCATTATCTTCTACCAGGTCCCAAAGGTGCTATGGGCATGTTAGGATTCCCAGGAGCTGACGGCCCCCCAGGACCTCCAGGACCCTCAGGACTACCAGGAATGAAGGGAGCCGTAGGAGGACCAGGGTTGCCAGGGTTACCAGGCCTGGACGGACCTAGAGGTATGACACACAGAGCTACCTTCACCTGTATTTGATTACTGTTCACCTGTATGAAGTGGGAAATATCACTGTACATATTTCTTTTTGACCAGAAGGGGATTACGTATAAACACTGGAACAGAAGTGAGCAAATATCCAATAATTAATAAAGAAATCATTAAATACTTTAAAAAGGATGAGTACATCTCTCTTTTTAGGACCAAAAGGTGGCCCTGGTTTTGACGGCAACCCTGGGGCTAAGGGTCAGCCTGGACAACCAGGATTTCCAGGTTCAAAGGGAGATGCAGGGTTACCTGGACAACCAGGTCTCCCAGGAGACAGGGGCAACCCAGGTATGTACTCTGATTAGTTATTTCCGTGGCAACAGTTACTTCAAGATGGCTGTCAATATGACAAGAAGCCATATATATAATCACAGTGCAGGTCTGAGTTTTTGAGATACATTACTTTGTAATGGTATAAACAGATATTTGACCATGCTTGGATATTTGTAGGACATTTTGCGGAGTAGGAGATCACACTGATTGTTATAAATCATTGTCAAAATGTAAGTTCAAGCTCTAGAAACATTTTGTACCGAACAATACTTACAAATTAACGTTTAATTTGCAATAATTGTTTTATCAACACATGTAGAACAGATTGTCACCTAATTAGACACTCAGTGCATCAGAATATGTATAGTTTATAAGAATTTTTCACTGGATGGTCATTGTTATACCCCCAGGTCTGCCAGGTGTCCCAGGACCAAAGGGCAATGCAGGAGAGCCAGGTATTGGTCTACCTGGACAGAGAGGTTTACCTGGTGACCCTGGTTTGGATGGTTTACCTGGACAGAATGGTCCACCTGGCCCAAAGGGTGGAGATGGTCTACCAGGCTTCCCTGGCATGAAGGGAGACAGGGTAAGTAAGGAGGTCTTCGGCCCTTCTTGTATCACATGGGGTTCCTTTGTGCTTCACATCACTTTGGTAGTTGACAACTTAATAGCCTGGCTATTATGTACTGTAGTCATCTAAATGGAATTACGATCAAGATGAGTTTTGATCAGTAATGACAGTCCGAAGTGAACTTATGAAAGGGAGTAAAGCAGAAAAGTGAGGAGCATTTGGTGAAAAGAGCCATTTATATTCACTAGTCAAGAAGAGTTCTCAAGTCTGGTATTTCAAATAATGAAGTTGTGATAGTAAATTCTAACAATTTCTCAACTTTTATATTGTATCATACTGTTTGTCAATTTACATCAAATTTTTATATCATATTTTGACATTCTCAAGTGAAATGTCTGCACTGTTTTTCTGTCCTTCCAGGGCTTAAATGGACTCCCAGGCAGCCCTGGACAACCTGGGGCTGATGGACTGCCAGGAATGAAAGGTGAGCAGATAAACTATAGTTATAAATGTAATGAATGAATCCACATAGAAATCAAATGAAGAAACATTTCTCCTATGGCTATGATTGAAGATGTGTGCAAGTCTGCTTATGGGTTGCACATATGGCTGCTAGAAAAATCAAGGGAATGATCGATCAGGGTTTTAATGTTGTCTTACGTTTGCCGACATGGGGGTGCTAGTGCTCCCTTAACATCTGAAATAACCTCTTCAAATGCTGCATATACTGCAGATGTTGTTGTAAAAAATGTACAAATAAGCTTTAACTCACAAAATTGCTTGTTTTTCTACAAGCTGGATTTTCAGATAGAAAATTTTCATATTACACTTATTTGTTAGCTAACCAAGCCTTGTAAAGACTAAAGATCATAGATGCCTAGAGTTTTTTTGCATGGTGTAGGTTTTTACAATGATTAAAACCATTGGTCAATTTTTAGGTGACCGTGGTCAGTCAGGCCTGCCAGGTCCCCCAGGACAGAAGGGTGAGGTGGGACCAGCAGGGCCCTCAGGTTTCCCTGGAGCCAAGGGTAATGCGGGACAACCAGGACAACCTGGCCTAGAGGGAGCTCAGGGACCACCGGGAGAGGACGGACTGCCTGGACAACCCGGACAACCAGGTAAAAACCCAAGTTACAGGGAAATAAAGTTGATTCACTAAGTTCTTGAGTAAACTTATCATATAAATGTGTCATCTTTCTTGCAATTTTGTTGATGTTTTCTCTTAAGTGTCAAACTTGAGTTTCATACATAATGCATATTAATAAATGCGCTCTTTTCAAACAAGCTATTTGCCACAAACATGGTGATATATTGCAAGAACTGCACAATAATTACTGGCAAGCTTGTATTTAGTGCAGGAATGGGGTAACACACTACTTGCATGTATAAAATTGAATTATTGAGTGAAAGCTACATTTCCTACACAGGTCGAGACGGTCCCAAAGGTGACCGTGGCTTACCTGGCCTAGAGGGTAGACCAGGTACCCCAGGGGCCAAGGGAGACTCTGGACTGCCAGGGCTACCTGGTAACCCAGGTAAGTGGAGTGTGTAATGTGGGTATGTGTTTGTGTGTGTGTGGGGGGGGGGGGGAAGGGTGTTATCATTACTACTCCTAATTATGCACAACAAAACGGATGATAAATTTCACTCACGAAACAGCTGATGGTTTTCACTGAACCTCTTGTGTAGAATATCATTCTGGAATGTTTTGTTGAGTCATAAATCAATTTAACAGTATGGCTATGCCTTTAATGCCTGCACACTTTGCAATAGACTCTACCTGTAATATTCAACCAAAATTTAATAGCAAAAGGAGGATGATTAGATTAAGATTAGATTAGATTTTGATATTTACAGTGGAGAATAGATCACATTGTTTTCTCAGTGTCTGATTCATGGATTGTTATGTATTTGTTACCAGGTGCCAAGGGAGAGTCTGGATTCCCAGGATTGAATGGAAGGCCTGGACCTAAGGGAGAGAAAGGCTTCACAGGACAGAGGGGACTTCCGGGACAACCTGGTGATCCTGGGCGGGACTCTGTGGGACTGAAAGGTTTGTCTTCTGCTTAGAATGAGACTAGCAAATCACTTCAAACTGTACACTATTGCACATATATTGGTCATCCAGTAATCTCACTTCTAACTCCATTATCCATTAAGATTTTTTCTGTTTAGACGTGTACTTTCTATACATACCTTGCTTCTTATTAATAGACCCATACTTCATTATAAGATGTATACTCCCTGTAGAGAACTCACTTCCTATTAAGACCTATTCTTCCTGTATTAAAACCTATGCTTCCCTATTAAGATCTTATATTTTCTGTATTAAAACCTATACTCCCTATAAAAACCTTGCATTATGTTCTAGGTGAGGCAGGCCTTCCAGGTCTCCCAGGACTGGATGGTCCATCAGGTCCCAAGGGAGAGGCGGGACGCCCAGGTCTGGATGGCCTCCCAGGGATGAAAGGGACCCCAGGGAGGGATGGACTGCCAGGACCTCAAGGGGAGAAGGGAGAGCCTGGGCTGAGAGGCAGTGATGGTCTGCCGGGACAGCCGGGACTGGAGGGACCCCCAGGTCTGACTGGGTTACCAGGACCTAAGGGAGAGGCCGGCAACCCGGGACTGCCAGGTTTTGATGGTCTGCCAGGACAACCAGGTCCACAGGGACTGCCAGGTGAGTGGTTCAAATAGTTAACTGGCGCTGTTACAGTAACAGTACGTAGGACCAGGACTCTTTTGGCCCTAGATAGAGGCCCAAAGCTGGCATTCTTGCTTAGGGAGAGAGGAGCATGTCTGTTATGAAAAGTCACCAAATAAAATTTTAGGAGACCTTTGGTCTAAAATAATCTGCATTACTGTGATCTGCATTGTATTTGTTATCAACTGACGAGACATCAGTGTACTTGCAAGTCTTTTGTTTCTTTATCAATTTGCTTATTAATCACCAAAAAATAAGCGTAGGTGTTAACCATGTTGTACAAGTACATATATTTAAATGACCAGTATGAGATGATGTACTAATTTGTGTACTGTGTATTTATCACCACAGGAAGAGATGGTCAGCCAGGTGCAAAGGGAGAAAGTGGTCAACCTGGAGGGAATGGTTTACCTGGATTACCTGGGATGCCAGGACCCAAGGGTGATATTGGCCCAGGAGGAAGAAATGGACTTCCTGGATTACCAGGTAATATAGCCTTTGCCATTATCTGTTGGCTGCTGGACCTTATGAAATGTTGATTTGCAGTGCTTGATAAAGTATGTTAATTATAAAGATCAGATTGTTGTTGGTGATTGACCCTGAGCAAGCGTTTTGATGTTTGTGGAACATATACATCGTTCAGCCTTCTTAAAGAGACTTGGTATATTTTCTGCACTAAGACCCCATTCCCATAGATTTTAGATCGATCTATCCCTGTGGGGAGTCTCACTAGATTACTGTCAGCTTGATGGGCTTAAGTGTCTGTCCCACTTACTAAAAGCTGTAAGGGGGTAATTAACTATGGTGCGCGCTTGGCTGACTGCAATTTAGCGTGAACCCCAAGGGAGTTAGGTCGATCTAAATCTAAATCCCTAAATCGATCTAAATCTCTGGGAATACACCCTAAGACAATTAGTATTCCATACATAAATATGAATTTTATGAATAATTTCCACATTATATATGTGCTTTCCTCATGCAGTGATCAGTATCACAGTGAAATGATAAATGTGTTATAACCTAGAGCCAGTATAGCCATGACACACATGGTCTGTTCTATGCTTCCAGGTGCCCAGGGACCCCCAGGTTTCAAGGGAGAGCCGGGTCAGGCAGGACCACAGCCTCTGAGGGGAGACAAGGGAGAGCCAGGTCAGAGAGGGCTGGATGGTCTCCCTGGAATGAAGGGAGAGAGGGGACCAAGTGGTCTACCTGGACTACCAGGTAAGTTGTTTGGATATGGTGTCATCATAAATGAATATTTTGAAAATGTTTTCTGGAAGAAACTGACAGTAGATTAATATTTAGGTGTTTCTTTAGTTCTTCTGGGAAGGAACTTTTCATTTCTAATTACTATTTCATTAGTTACAGTAGATTAACATTAAATATCTCTCTCTTCTGTTTTTAGGTC
Source organism: Lingula anatina (assembly GCF_051362555.1). Lineage (NCBI taxonomy): Eukaryota > Metazoa > Brachiopoda > Lingulata > Lingulida > Lingulidae > Lingula > Lingula anatina. The sequence goes on along the minus strand of NC_141776.1, from coordinate 16,979,632 downwards.
CCAAGGGCGCATTTGGTTTGACAGGAGACAGAGGCTTGCCAGGACTCCCAGGAGCAGAAGGACGTCCAGGAGAAAGAGGACTACCAGGTTCTCCGGGTCTACCAGGATTGCCAGGTAGGATAGAAAATATCTGATCTCCACATACTGAAGAAAATCACCAGGTTAATATGATCTTAAAGAATTTTTAGATAGATCATTTAAATGCAGTTTCTGGCTTGATGAAATCTCTGGTTTTGGTCTGTACTGTTCTGTTTGTAGTCATAATCATAAATTGTCAAGTTGAGATGGGTAGTACAGAGGTAGAGCTACCCAAATTAAATGTATATTAAGGTGACTTGTGGCACAGAGATAGAGACTTAATTTGGACAGCACAGCTACTTTCTTGTTTAAAATACTCTATTGCCAATTTATCCAGAAATGTTGTGGTAAAGGGATTTGTTCATAATGTATCATGTCCCACGTCTTTGTTCCTAGGTGACATTGGTCCCCCAGGACCTAAAGGAGATTTGGGCCCCCCTGGACAAACCCTGCCCACTGGCTATCTCCTGGTCAAGCACAGTCAGAGCACTAACATCCCCAAGTGCCCCTTTGGCAACACTCAGTTGTGGGAGGGGTACAGTTTATTGTATATTGAAGGCAATGAGAGGGCCCACAACCAGGATTTAGGTTTGTTTGTTTGTTTGTTTGTTTGTTTGTTTGTTTGTTTGTTTGTTTGTTTTGACACTTAACTTTGACATACAAGTAGGTTCTGAAAAATGAATTGATTTCTGACTGCCTTGCACGTACTTTGTTATTTAAGGTAAGATAAAGTAAGGTGTATTCATGCAACAGCCAAGTAATTAATGTTGTGAACTGAGGACAGACAAGAAAAACAATGTCCAATTTACTTCTGGTAGTATCAGAGGCTGAAATGCAAGGTGAACAGATATAACAATGTCCCGTTCTTAGATTATATGATAAGTAATATTTTCCACTCGCAAGTTTTCCTAGTTCATCTTCCATTCTCCTCTAAGCATGTAGCATATTAACCCCACATGATTAACCATCATTGTGCAGTCATATCAGTATCAGTGACACCTACCTTTCCAAGCCCAATGCAAATATCACAAATATCACGCTGAACTTTTCCACTTCCAGGTTTTGCAGGCTCGTGTCTGCAGAGATTCAGCACCATGCCCTTCCTGTTCTGTAACATCAACAACGTGTGCAATTACGCCAGCAGAAACGACAAGTCCTACTGGCTGTCCACCAACGCCCCCATCCCAATGATGCCTGTGATGGAGGATGACATCAGGCCCTACATCAGCAGGTGTGTTGTATGTGATGCACCCACCAATGTGATAGCTGTCCACAGCCAGGATTTGAACGTGCCAAGGTGCCCTCAGGGATGGAGCGAACTTTGGATTGGGTATAGCTTTGCAATGGTAAGTTGAATGATGTAGTAGCTAGCAGGTGCAACAGAGTTTGTTGAAATTTAATTGTCTTACTTTAATGGTTTTTGTTTAAATGATAATCATATCATAGAAATGAATTTTAATTGTATATTTTGATTAATATAAAAACATAACCATCAGGGTCTTGTTTCACCAATGCTGGATAGCACTTTCCAATGTATAGCACTGTCTGCTAGATATAATTGTCATCCTCTGCAAAGCTGTCCTGAGGATAACAGTCATTTTAACCGTTTGATAGAAATATCAGAGACAAAAAAGTATCCAGCATTTGGGAAACATCACTTTTATCCCACTCGAGAACTGCCTAAGAGGATATAAATTATCAGTTGAATAGTGGTATCCAGTATTGATGAAACTGAGCCCATGTTAAGCTGCCGTGTCATCAAACATTTGACCTTTGACCTTAAAACTTTTCCAGCACACGGCAGCAGGAGCCGAAGGTGGCGGCCAGAGTCTGATCAGTCCCGGCAGCTGTCTCGAGGACTTCCGTGCAACACCCTTCATCGAGTGTAATGGTGCAAGAGGCACTTGTCATTATTTCGCTAACAAATTCAGTTTCTGGCTGACAACTATAGATACTCAGTCTCAGTTCTCTGATCCACAACCGCAAACTCTCAAAGCTGGCAATTTACGAAGCCGGGTCAGCCGATGTGCAGTCTGTCAGAGGAATCCATAGGGATAACAACATTCACCTACTTCTGCATTTATATATTTTCAAGTTTTTGAAATCCTTTTTTTTTTTTCTAATACAGTGAGGATATTAGAAACTGGTTTAAGAATAGGCAAAAATACTCATTTTGTACAATGGATTTTTAAAAGGCATATGATAGTGTATTTTCTAATAGATTTAACCACATGTAGCATTTGTAGAATTTAGTATTATAGAATATACCCCATATACAGGTTCAGTGTATTTTATACATAAGGCTTCATGTAGAAATAAAATATTACTGTTTTCATGTTTTAAAGCCAGTTTAGATAATAAACTTAAGGTGCTGTGTTATTCAAGCATATTGCTCAAGTTCAAACTTCTTAAACTATCAAACTCTGTGAAAATCCCTCCAACTGATTGGGAGCAGAGTTACACACATGAGGTCCCCATTATACAGAGTTAGAAGTAATCTTGCAATATTAGGTTCAAGTGTTCAAGATATAATGTATTTTATTCCTGGAGTTGTTTTGTTTTGTTTAACTTAACAAAGCCAGGCCACGCTTACACAAAAACTTACCCAAGCAGTATTCTTACTCTGCAGTCAGTCAGTTGACACTTTATCACTGCCCAGATCACAGCTAAGGTCAAGGCGAAGGTCAGGTGAAGTTGGAAGTTTTTTTTTATTTCCAAGTTTTGGAAAAAAATGTTAATGAAAAACTGCTTGGCACTTGTGATACCTCAGGAATTTTAATGTTATTGAAGCTGATTGTGTTTTTTTCTGGAGGTTAATCTGCATGGCAAAAGAAAGAGCATGACTTTAACATTTGACCTTGTCCTATGACCTTGTGTGTGATGGGTCGTTCAAGGTCACCTTGCACCATCCAACTTTGTATATAAATGTTGTTAATCACTTAATTCTCATAATGAAGATGTTCACACAGCAGCTGCCTTTCCCAGATTGCCTTCTTTGTAATATGAATGTATATTTTATATTTAACTCACTTTTGCATGATGATGTATAGTTATTTTAGGGAATACATAATTAAGTGCTTGAATGAAATGCAGTCATATTTACATTACTCTTATACATTTTCTAGTCATACCAAAAATTTAGGAGTGCCTTTTTTCTTTTTGCAATTAAGTTTTTGTTAAAAGGTAAAAATTATGAAAGAATATCATCCAAGTACTGTTATAATGATGTGATGATTATTATGTGGTTTAAGGTTGTATATAAAAAGTGTTTAGCAAAATGCTTGTTTATACTCGTGATAGATGTGTCAAGGCAAAATTGTTCATAGGAATCTAATACAAGAACAATCACTAGTATAACACAGATATCCATACCCCATTAGGATACTTCTATGATTACTTTTTTTCTTAAGTTTTTTCAGATGATCTAGCCAATATATTAATCAATACTGTTGGTTTTTAAGTTAATAATATAACCTCATGGCATAAAAAACTGAAGATATAAATAAAGTTGATTGTGTGGATTCACAATGAAAATTTGTTTGGGAAAAAGATTATAAAAATTCTTTTAAGTGAATAGATTCCAAAAAAATTGGAAAAACATACTTATATTAAACCACATTAGTTAGCACTTCTCAGTAATGATAATAACTATGCAATATTCGTAACAAGAGAACTATTTTATCTTGTTAGATATGTGGTTAATTTTCCAACAGCCTATCACTGCCATTTGTTGGACACTAAAGAATACTGAAGGTGGGGCTAATGCCAAGAAGAGACATATCTGTGTTGAAGCATGTACATTTGTAGAATCCTGATGAAGCTACAATAAATGTTGACTTTCACACAGACATTCATGAGTGTTTGTTAAAATTCATTTGGACTCTGTGCATGAGTGAGTTCATTATGATTTCATTTTATTTTTATTTTATTTTTAATATTATTATTTTAATGAAGATACCTTGTGCATATATATATATAAAATATATATATATGAGTTCAGCAAATATGGTGGCTGTTAATGCCGACATGTTCGCAGCACTGATTACGAGTTTGTTTGAGGCCTTGTGTAAGCTGAGGAAAGGTCCCCCCCCCCCCCATCCCCTTAAAAAAAGGATTTAAAACTGTTATGATCTTTCTCAACAAATAAGGGGCAATTAACAGTAATGGATGTGTCCTTGCTGTGGAGGCAGGATTCAAGGCTTCCATAGCCTCTACGAATTTGTCAAGCAGGAACTTATGACAGTGTGGATGGCACTGCAAAGTTCTCATGGAAATTTCACGTGGATTAAAACTTTTTGACAACTGTATTTGAACGTTAAGAAAAAAATGAGCATCAAGATAATTAAAATAGGTGATTAATGGATATAATTTTAATGAGAAAATAATTGTTTTTACTTTAAAACATAACTAGTCATTATTTTTATACTTCAAAAGCACACAAGGCCAACAGATACTCCCAGCAAGGGCCTTGACATGGACATCTTTAAATTTCTTGATGGCTTATTTTTGATTAAAAAGGTTGTAGAAGTATGGGCTGTTTAAAAATATGAATGATACTGCCATTTAAAGGTGCTTCATCATTTTCATCATATTGTTGATCTGCAACCGGCTCAATATATCCCACTAGCGGCCATTCAGGGCAAAGTTTTTTTTCCTCATGGTTTTCTCCCTCTTTGAGACATCAATATTACATGTTCTAATATGACGTTTCAAGTTTATGTAATCCATGTTGTTAAAATTGTGGGAGGGGATTGACCAAAAAATTGTAATTTATTTATTTATTTGTCTATTTTGTTTGTTCACTGTCTGTGTTGATTTGTTCTTTTGGACGGTAGTGTAAGATCATATCAACTCGGATGTAGACTGTCTTGCAGCGATGACTCTTCAACTGAGGAGACCGGAAAGATCCGGAAGAGGTGGATTTCAGAAACAAAACGGGAACCTATTATTTTTTTCTACGTTACCACTTACTGCATGTAACCAAAGATGCAGAATGTGATAAATGCTGTCAAAGGAAGTGCGTTAGGCGTAGCAGAGTATTTTACACCTGTACTCAAGGTAAGTTTGGTCATCATTATTGATGGCGACAATTTGAGCTGCTGTCCAGAAGTTCTGACTTCTGTGTGTGTGATAGTGAGTCATCACTGTGGACGATGATAGCACTGGCGAGAACATTGCACCTGTTGCTGAATATTGAATGAAAGCTCTTCTTGTTGCATTTGTTGCATATAGTAGTAGATGTTCATACTACCTGTCTACAGTGTATGTATCGGTAGTATGCTTCCCTAAGCAAAAGGCCCCATTCCCATAGACATCATCGGTCCACGTGGATAGACCTTACTCTGTGGGGACTCTTGCTGACAGCAGTCAGCTTAACTGAATGACACACTTCTTCCTGGCATTGAGTAGAATACAGAAAAGGGGGTTATAATACTAGTGTATTGGAAACAAAAAGAGGTGTGTCATCTAGTAAAAGTGATTGCACTTTGTGAGAATCCCCGCAGAGTTGGGTTGATGGTGTCTTTGGGAATGGGATCACAGTCTTCCTGTTACATGTATATTGTTTATTGAACAAGTGTAATGCTGTTTTTCTTTTCCCTTGCATATGTTTGAATTTGGAATTAAATATTACTTGTGTGTAGTGCATTTTTGGGAGAGTGTATAAGTCACCTGCCAGACCAGGGATCGAACCGGGGATCTCTCGCTAACAGGGCGAGTGCTCTACCACCTGAGCTATCCGGCTGGTTCTACCCTGCGTCTGGCACTATATATGTCATGCCAAAATAGGTGCATGCCAGATGTGTATTTTACAGACAAGTGTCAAATAAAATGAAATTTTGCACAAGATTATTTTCAAAGGGAATTCATGAAGAAAAAGCAAATTTGAAATATGTGATGGCAAAGTAGGTTTAATTTCTTTTCAGTGTGAAACAGGCTGCATATCATTTCTGACAGTAACACTAAAATTATCCCATGCAGCACCATTGTTTTTACAACCCCATTGTGGTTATTCATAGATGCATTTATATTCTTTAAATCAGACAGTACCTATTTTGGCATGACAAATGTACCCAGAGATCATATACATCTCGAAGCTAATGAAAAAAAATAGTAATGTATCAATTTCAAAGCACTGATTTTGCTCAATATCTATTATGGAGGTTCTGATTTACTATCAAAATACAGCTCTGACATTAAACGACGTGTCATCTTCACATTTTATTTTCAGGAGTCAAAATTCAAGGAGACTGGAGTGATTACACCGGAAGAGGTGGGTACGCCCCTAGACCGGTCATATGGTGCAGGCTGGTGAAACAACTCCAGGAAGGACTTGACTGCAACAACTAACTTTATTTCTATGTGTGCTGATATAAATACATTGTGTCTACTGATCAGAGGGATCACTGCTGTCAAGTGTTTATACTACGTACATTAGTGAGAGTGCTATTTAATGATAATTGATGACAGAGGGTTGGGGTTACTATAAGCTTGACCGATAGTGTTAAGAACCATAACATCCCCTTCTTCCTTTAGAAAAGATAATCGGTGCTAAATAAAGGGTTGATAGTGGCAACAGAGAATAAATGTCTTTTTGATTTCTTGAGTAATACCTTGTGCAAGAGAAGTCTCACATGTGAAGCATGTAGTTTAAGTGAGTAAAATAAAGTTAATACAGTGATAAATAAAATCCTAGCTAGTAGAGCTATATGACATTGTTTATGCATATGTACAAGTTACAAGTTCAGTCTATCAGGTGCTTTTGTTATTCTAGTAGATCGTCGTGGAGATGGCACTGGTGATTGGGGTACAGTGTTATCCACAGTGTTTGGCACTTGTTTGTTCTGAGCTGCTTCTGAATTCTCAAAGCGGGACTCCTGATCATTGTTTGGTGAATGATTTTGCAAATGGGTGTTTTCAAAGTCAGACTGATTGAATTTCTCTCCTGTTGGACGTATGTGTATACGGTTGCGTACATACTGACCACCATTGTTAGTTTTTACAACATAGCTCCTGTTTGGTCTCGTAGAATCTACAATTGCTGGTTCCCATTTGTGACTCTGGGGATGTCGTACTCTCACATGCTGACCAGGAAGTAGGTCAGATAGCTTTCTGGCTGACTGATCATATCTGCTCTTTTCTTTATCCTTTTTTCTTTGCATGTATGCATTTATTTCACCGTCATAAGAGGCATGTGACAGGTGGGGTTGGATGGCAGGAAGATTGGTATCATAAGCACGAGAATTTAAGAGTTCTGCTGGCGATGGTATGTTGTGATCTAATGGTGTGCATCTAAGGCACAACATGGCCATATGAGGATCGGTTTTAGCTTCCTTGCATTTAATCAGCAGATTTTTAACAGTTTGAACAGCTCGTTCAATAAATCCATTGGCCTGTGAATAGTGGGGGCTTGTTTGGACGTGCTCGAAGCCATAATCGTGGCTAAATTTCTGGAATTCAGCCGAAGTAAACTGAGTGTCATTTCCAGTGATAAGCTTTCTCGGGATTCCGAATTCTTCAAAGATTGATTTCATGTAAGCAATGGTAGTGTTGGACTGCAAATTGTTCAGCTTTCTGACTACTGGAAATTTGCTGTAATAGTCAGATATGAGCAAGTAACTGTCATTGTCAATGAAAAATAAGTCTGCTCCCAGTGTGTGCCATGGTTTTTGTGGTACGTCGTGTGGCATTAGCGGTTGTTTGACGTTTGCCTTCTGGTTGTGTTGGCATGGTGCACATGCTTTAACCATGTTTTCGATGTCTCGATTAATGTTGACCCAAAATACAGATCCTTTGGCACGAAGTTTGCACTTTTCAGCTCCTTGATGAGCATAGTGTAACTGTTCTAACACTGCTGCTTGAAGCGTTGTTGGGATCAGGATTCTAGTTCCCTTTAGAATAAGGCCATCAAATACTGACAATTCATCACGGTAATTCCAATAGTCGTGGAGGTGCGATGGACACTCTGATCTAGTGTTTGGCCATCCGTTTGTGATGAAGTTTCGAAGAGAGTGAAGCGTCTCGTCCTTGGACGTTTCTTCTCGGATCTGCTTTAGTCTGGTGGGGCTTGCATTCAGCTGCATGTCGATCTCATGCACTGTGACATCTACACCTTGAATGGTGTCACCTTCGCATTTTGACAATCTGGAAAGAGCATCAGCGACTGGAATGTTCTTTCCTGGCACATATTTGATTGTTACATCATATTTCTGAATGCGCAACATCATCCTTGCGATTCTGGGAGGTGCATTGTTCACATGTTTCTGGAATATGGATTGGAGAGGCTTATGATCACTTTCAACAGTGACTTTGCGGCCATAAGCGTAGTAATGGAACTTCTCTAATCCATGTACAACTGCAAGCATTTCACGCTCTATGTTTGAATACCGTGTCTCGGTTTCTGTTAGTAATTTGCTCCTGTATTCGACAGGGCGATTGTTCTGCATCAAAGTGGCGCCGAGGCCGCGCTGCGATGCGTCAACCTGAATCGTTACAGGTTTGCTACTGTCAAAATATTGCAATGTTTCTGGTGAGGTGATGACAGATTTGATTTTCTCTACTGCAGCGTGATGCTCTGGGCTCCAAACGAACTCATTCTTGCTCTTAGTTAAGTCCCACAGTACTGCTGAAATGGAAGCCAGGTTGGGTATGAACCTGCTGAGGTACTGGGTGAGGCCAAGAAACGTTTGAAGATCGGCGAGGTTGCTGGACGGATCCATGCTGTGGATGGATTCCACTTTCTTCGGGTCAGGTTGTAGACCCTCCGAACTGAGTATGTTTCCAAAGAATGGAATTTCGCTGCATCTGATGCGCATTTTATCTGGATTGAAACGGATGCCTATTTTTCTGGCACGATCCATGAGGAGATGCAAATTTCTGTCGTGCTCCTCTTTGGTTTTCCCATGGACAACGATGTCGTCAATGATTCCTGTAATTCCGTCTAGGTCTCCGAAGGCTTCATCTACCTTTTTCTGGAAAACATCTTGGGCGCATACAAGGCCAAATGGAAGTCGTAGGAAACGGTATCGACCGTGAGGTGAATTGAAAGTGGTGTACAGTGAACTCTCATGGTCAAGTTTAATGTTCCAGTAACCACTACGAGCATCCAGAATTGAAAAATAGCGGGCTCCGCTAAGCCTTGGTAAAATTTCGTCAAAGCTTGGGATTCGATGATGTGGCCTTTTTATCGCGGCATTTAGATCTTTTGGGTCTAAGCACAGGCGTATGCTGCCATCAGCCTTTGTGACACAGACTAACGAATTGACCCAGTCTGTTGGCTCCTCTACTTTAGCGATGATGCCTTTCTTTTCAAGAGACTCGAGCTCCGCTTTGAGAGGCTCACGTAACGCTTCTGGTACACGGCGTGGTGGATGCACCACTGGTGGCACCGAGGGATCAAGGGTAATGTGGTATTCCCCTTTAAAACAGCCAATGCCTTGGAAACAGTCGGGGTACTGTTCCAGAAGGGCATTGTTAGCATTGGAGTGCTGTATGTCCTCCAGATCAACAGCATAGTTAAGTGTAACTAAGCCTAGTTTCTGGCAGGTGTCTATGCCTAGGATAGTCGGCCCATTGGTTTCGACAACGTGAAATTCATGCTCAGTATTTGAACCTCCATACGTCAGTGTCAAGGTGCATGATCCATAATGAGGTATGCGTTGACCACCAAAGGCTACAATTTTGACGCCAGACGGTTTCAAATTGGTATTATTAGGGCATAATTTGGCATAGTCTTTCTTCGTGATTAGGTTTCCATCGGCACCAGTATCAACTTTGCACGGAAAAGTGATACTATTTTGCTCAGAGCTGATTTTCAGGTTAATGAAAGCACGCTTGCTTTCAATGCTGCCCACGTATATTGGGCTAAAATATAGCTCGTTGGTCTCTTGTGGCTCACAGTCGTCTTCGCTGCAGGCATGCACTCTATGCATTTGCTGCTTGGGAGTGACGGCGTGTCTGTGTGGCCTGTTTCCACGATGAATTGTGGACTGCTTGTGCTCGGAGCGGCAGCACTTTCTCCAGTGGTTAAGTTTCCCACAGCCAAAGCATGTGGAGCCGTATGCTGGGCACAGCTCTCTTTTACTATGATCATGTTTTGATCCACAGTTATTGCACTGATTTTCCATTGTGGGGTGGCACTTTGAGGCCATGGTAGAAGTTTCTCTCTTCTTATGTGTCCCTTTAAATGTAGGTTTATGGCGAAACGGTTTGTTGTGCTTGACTGCATGGACCTGGGCGTCTCGATTGATGTCTGTGAGTTGCTGCGAGGTTGCTTCCTGAGTTCTTGCAATGTCGATCGCCTTGTCCAATGACAGAGTTTCACCCAATTCCAGTAATTTGGACTGCGTGCGGGCTGATTTGCATCCAAAAATGAGCGTGTCAAGTATTTGTTCATCTGGTTGGGTATACTTGCACTCGCTGACCAGAGAACGAATTCTCTTCAAGAATTGATCTACAGTTTCCCCGTTACCTTGCGTAAGGGTCCTCAGCTTAAATCTGGCTAGTCTAAAATTGCTTTTAGGCTTAACAAATTCTTCAAATTTGTCAAAGTAGGTTTTTAATTCCTTAGATTCATCCCCAGTCAAGTTCCATGTGCTAACTAGGTCTCGTCCAGTCTCTCCAGCCCATATCTGGAGGTACGCAATCTTTTCAGTCTTAGATTTGTTCTTTAGTGGACCATCAAAGTATAGCACATCTGTTTGAACTTCTTGTACTCCTGAACTGCATCAGTAGCATGCCAGTTCATGGCAGGTACTGGTAAAGCTCCCAGCTCCATGTGGAAAGACTTTTTTATCAACTGGTTATCAGCGTTGGCTCACTGTATTGTTATAAAACACAGTCACGTACTTCTGACACCATGAAACAACTCCAGGAAGGACTTGACTGCAACAACTAACTTTATTTCTATGTGTGCTGATATAAATACATTGTGTCTACTGATCAGAGGGATCACTGCTGTCAAGTGTTTATACTACGTACATTAGTGAGAGTGCTATTTAATGATAATTGATGACAGAGGGTTGGGGTTACTATAAGCTTGACCGATAGTGTTAAGAACCATAACAGCTGGACCAAAGTTTTTTGGGTTCTACTGGTTCTACTGGTCCTTCAGACACCAATAGATATCTTTAAAAAAATTACTGGCCCAAAACATTGTTCAGTAACTGAACAAAAAGAAAGTTACTGTCTTGGCTTCAGTTTTACTTGCATTTTGCATGTAGAAAATGAAAATATGGCAGACTGATGATAGTTTTAGAATAAGTCAACTATTTGAATAAGTTAAACAGAGATTACAGCTTCTGTTATTTGTCTGCTTTTTTAATTAAACACATGGAAACTAAAATACATAAAGACATAATTATTGTCAGTCTATCAGAATTCCACTTAGTGATGCTGCATTTCCATGTTGTTGAAAAGATTTAAAAGGGAATATAAATCAATAACTGATATTTCTAGAGATTGTATTCTTCTTGCATCCTCATCTTTTCTTAAAGTGGGCTGTGTTTATATCTCAAATGCTTGTTGCATCTTACATCTTGTTTTAAGCTTTTTTTAATTAATGAAACCATTTCCTCAAACTGAAGATAAAGTGAAAAAATGTATATATCTGGCATATATTTAAGTTATTGATTCCTCATACTTAAGGGTTATAACATATATAAAAAAAATGTTCATGTTCTATTTTAATTTGTTATTTTTCCATTGTTTATTTATTTATTTATTCTTCTCCCTCTTTTCCTTCTTATTGTTATTTTCATCATCACAAACTCTTGGTGTTGGTTTTATTCCAGTTTGTAGCTGCAGGAGATCACATTGTTCACCATTGTCCTACATGGCAGTGGGCATCAGGAGACGAGTCCAAAATAAAACCATATCTACCCAGGGAGAAACAGTTTCTCATAACTAAAAATGGTAAAACTAGAAAATAGCTTCAGTTATGCAAATTTGATCACAAAAAGACCTTTCTGTCCTATCTAATGCTAAAACTGAAAATTACTCTGACCTTGTGAATGTAAATTCTGTAAATTATTATTTTCTTTTATTATTTTTGTGAGCACCGTATATCAGAGATAACCAATCTGCAGATTGCAGATGACATTTAATCAATATTGTAAAGTAAGTATGACTTATAAATGCTGTTACTTCCAGTGCCATGTTACCGCCGTGTGAAGCAGATGGACACTCACCAGGAGGAGCACGAGCTGGTGATAGAGACCCAGGATGGAGACGGGGGCTGGGTGGACACTCACCACTTTGCTGGTAGGTTAATATGGCATTGTGTTAGTTGAGATATCGTCTTGATTTCCTCACCACTTTATAAGTGGGCAAATATTTCATTGTGTTAGTTGAGATATTGTCTTGATTTCTCCACCACTTCATAAGTGGGCAAATATTTCATTGTGTTAGTAGAGATATTGACACAATCACTTCATCACTTTGCAGGTGGGATTATGTTTGAATGTATTATTTGAGACATAATCACAACTAGCCAATTTTTAAGGCCGCAGAGATCCTTAAAAAATCGGACTTTGGTAGTTGGATGAAATTGTAGCTTTTAGATTTTGTGCACTTGATTGTCATGAAGGTGTACTTGTGTGCGGGGGAGCATAACATCCCGGTTTTTCGTAGAGTTATTTTGTAAAGTCATCTCCTGTTTTAAAAATGAAATCTCTTCATTTCTAGACACATCAGTTGGGCAGGTCCAAGATGCAGTAGCTGAGATGACTTTAGATTCTAAGGTTAGTAATGGACCTAAAGAAGTAGATGTCACCTATGAACAGTTTTTTGCTCACATATTTCAGACACATAACTTTTTTCATATTTTTCTCTCTCTCAAAATATGTTAAAACTGACCAGAACTCTTTCAAGCATGTGAACTTCATTCTTATAATGTTTTGTATGTTTCCCAAAGGGTGGCGCTAGTGCTGCAGCATCAAGTGGAGCCCAACAAGGGGGAGGTGATGATGATGAGGATGACGGTGATGATGAAGAGGCAGAAGACATGGAGGCATTTGAAGAGTCTGGGATGCTGGAGGCTGAAGATACTGTAAGAAACTGACAAACAGACAGACAGGCAAAAAGACAGACAGATAGATCTACAAACAAACAGATGAAATAAGGACAGAGCCAGACAAAGAAAACTGGCAGTTTGTTTGAAAGACAGACATACAGATGGACAGTCAGGCAAAATTCTGCCTGATCTCCCTCAAATGTTCACTTTTTAAAAAAAATCTTGTGTCTTATACTTCCCTTACAGAAAAACTAATCAGATATTGATTGTGCTTAAGCTCAAAAAACAAACAAACAAATAAATAAACAAGTAAATAAAATTAAAAATGACAGAGATGTAGCACTTTATCTTGATTTATGAAAACGTTTTTGATTTTCATTCCTTGTATTTATTTATGCCAACTATTAAATCCATCTCTCCCCTTGTTAAGGCTTGTGTTTATTTTCTTTCTCTGCAGGCCACCTTAGACCCAGCCACTGTCCAACAGGAAACTGAGGCTGCGTCAGCAGGTGCTGGAGAGAGCGGAATATTACAGACTAGAACTTACGACTTAAACATCACATATGATAAATACTACCAGACGCCTCGGCTTTGGTTGTATGGTTATGATGAGGTATGTCTATGTAAAATATGAAATAGCGCTTTGCTTTGCTTCCACCATTCGACTACCAGAATGACTGTCAAACATCGGTTTAATATGAAGTTACGGTATTAATTTTCTCTTTCTTCATACTTTAAGTATGGTGGTTATTTTTGGGGGGAATAAAATTTGACACTTCTATAAATTGTGTATGTCAAAAAAATGTTACATTAACTTCAATCAGCGTCAGATTTCTATTTTAAAAGAGGGAAGTACAATAACATTCCAATGTTTTAGACAAGCACCAAAAGTTTTTTTTTTCTCTAAATTAACTAAAATCTTTATTGATAATTTGCCTCTTTAATAACTCTAGAACCGTAAGCCCCTCACAGTGGATCAGATGTACGAGGACTTCAGCCAGGATCATGCCAAAAAAACTGTTACCATGGAGACACATCCTCACCTGCCTGGACCACCAATGGCATCAGTGCATCCCTGCAGGTATATTACCGTGATATACAGGGATGCTAGTCTTCCGGTTTTTACCGGAATTCCGGTTTTTTGCGTCCAGTTATAAAATTTTCTGGTACTATATTTTGTTCCGGAATTCTCGTTTTTAACGTGGTCGCGGACTGGACGAACGATGCGTCAGAGGAACGTCGCATTTCAACCATTGCGACAGAGCTGCGTTTCAACACAATATCTAGTCACAACCGTAGCACGTGATTTATTTATGGCGCTTGATTGGTTGGAAATGTAGGCTTTAATGTCGGCACCCATGTGGAAAGTTTTGACACCGCGTGCGCGGAATTTTGAACTAAACCAAACTAAATGGATTTCGCGGAGAGGGGAACAGACGATATTAGAAACATCGACATTACTGTCAAAAATAGATTTAGTTGGAGTTGGCTGGAGGAAAAGGACAATAATGACGATTTTTTTTCTACCTATGTTCGGAAGCGAAAGTCCCCCGGAGAAGCTTGGTGTGTATGGCGCAACGACGTGATCCGGTACGGAAGCAGTGGTAAAAAAGCTCTGAAAAACCATGCTAAAACAACTAAGCATGCCAAAGCACGTAGTTGTCTTTACACATTTTTGTTGCTTGGGCATTACCACGAAAGCCATTACCAATCTTTGAAAATGATAAATGAAAGGGATTAACATTTAGTGACTATCATTATCATGCTGGTGATTATCAAGCTTACGTGAGGGATCATTACTGTCTACTATGGGTGGTAGGTGTTTATGTACTGATGGCACTTCCATCTTGTCAATGTCAAGATTATCCTTGGAAACAACTGTTGAAAATTACTATGAAGTTGTGATGACATATATTGCAATATATTTATTAAATAAAATTTGAAATATAGTAATTGTTTCATAATCAATTTGTACCCCCCCCCCCCCCCCCCCCCCCCCCCCCCCGTCTTTGCCAAAAAAAAGTTCAGGTTTTCTTTTCGGACCCCACTAGCATCCCTGGATATATTGTTACCATGGTACTGTTGGGGAATATTTGAATCCAGTTTTAGTAGCTTGTATCTACAATTCTTTTGTATAGATCCCTCAGTTTAATGCATTTATGCAATATCCTGGTATGTATTGCTCTATGGGAAGTGTCAGATAGATAGATAGATAGATAGATAGATTTCAAAACTTTTGTATTTCTATAATCATATATTTCAGTTTATCCCATAATGCACATATCATCAAATTAAAGATCAATTTTCTCAAAAAAAAAAAAAAGAAAAAGGGGGTCAAAGGGTCAAAGGGCTAAACGAAAGAAAAGGGCTAGTTGTGAGAAGGAATATTTCAGAGCATTTGACAGCACAGTAATGTACTACTGCCAGTTAGTAAACCACCCTTGTGTCTGATGATTTTGATGATTTATCTCTGTGACTTGATTCTTAACCCTAAATCATTACTCTCTTTAACTCCAGACATGCCGAGGTGATGAAGAAGATAATTCAGACTGTCGCTGAGGGAGGCGGGGAGCTTGGGGTTCATATGTACCTTATGATTTTCCTCAAGTTTGTGCAAGCAGTCATTCCAAGTATAGAATATGACTACACAAGACACTTTACTATGTAGACCAGTAGGAGAGCATGAGTTTCCATATCAGAGTGTCACATAACATGATATTTTACTGTATAAATCAGAAGGAAGATGGGAATTCCTATTGAGCATTGAATATTACTTAACAAATGACTTGACTGGGTGAATCAGTTCGATTACACGTATTTCCAGTATGGAAGGTGATTACTTTAATCATTTTCCATGTAAAAACAGAAGATAGCATCAATTGCATAGAATTTGAAGACAAAACCAAGACCCCAGTGAAAAACTGCCCTAGCTTTGTTATGCAAGGGAGAACCGAATATTCTTTATATTAAATGTATGCTTTTCAAGGCGGGAGATGTTCTCAACTGTTGGTAAAGCAGAACATAAAATTTACAAATGGAATTAAAGAAATTAAAAAAAGAACTCTGGCTAAATATGATTCCAACATTGAAAGTAAAAGCTGTATTAATTCCGTTAATAGCCAGGGAGTGCATTTAACTGAATGGTTTAATTTTCAGAGATGCCCGAAAAAAATGCAAAAATATTGTAGAAAAGTCCACCTGAGGAACGTTGTATAAACTCCTTTTGTTTGAGGAGGCGGACATTTGTAAATCAGAGAAACAGTCACTACAGGGTAAAAATTGCACCCACTGTAGATACAAGATTTTGAATTTATGTAAGTAGCTATAGCGTGAGTGACACTGACCTGCGTTCTTACAAATAAATAAATCAGTGAATAATATAAACTGAGCTTGGTTGAATCTTTTTAGTAGGGCACATCAAGATTTTCCCTATTTTACATGGCATATGATGATGAGGAAAACAAATATCTGAAAATTATGAAATTATTTTGCAGGTGTTGGCTAAATTTTTGATTCAGATAGACCTTTTTCGGTCGAGACCATAAAAGGTGCAGTTGTTTCAATTTCAGTCATTTTGAAAAAGGCAAAATTTATACTTAAAAAAAACAAGAAAAACATGCTTTTCTGACTGCTTCTGGTGCTAAATAAAACAACAAACTGATAGATTAATTACCGATTAGTTGATTTGATTAATAATTGTGGTGGATTTTTATGCGAGGGAAGCAAGTCACTGTCTTAGGCAACGTCACAGTTTTGGTTAAGTTTAGATGATTAACTGATGTTAACAAACAACATCAAAGCCATCCATATTTGATTTCTTTATTCACGCATCTTTCTATACTCGTACAGACAGAGAGAGAGATGGTTGCACAATACTATGTATTAAATCTCAGTAGGCCTAAAACAAATACCGGTAGTCAGCTTCAGATCTAAACATAAATAAGTCAGCTTATTCTGTACTTTGGACAAAAAGTTACATGTGGTAGTCTATAAGAATTTTGTATCGATTGCTGTGCCATAAATATCTATTGACGTATTATACTCCAGTGCTACCTACAAAGCAGTATATATATGCGCGTGCATTTTGAAGATAATCAAACGGCGTGACGTCACGTGTCGTGTAGACTAGCACCACCACTGTCTCCTAATGTCGCAGCAACACCCGACAGGTGCGCGGATCCATACCCAGCGCGGATTCCAGTAAAACCATATCGGCACACGTTTCCAGCCCCACTCCGTTCTACAACGCGAGCACAGATATCTATACCACCCGGCATCATAAACCCCGACTCTGCATTGGCTTGGCCTGAAAAATTAAGAATAATTAAATGTTTGCAACTAGTAGTAGCACATTTTGATATATGTACACATATTTTATAGTTCTAAATTGGTTTCCCCTCCTGTTGGCCCACGTTTTCTTTATAAAGGAACGTTTATTTATTTATTTATCGTTTGGTTATCCCATATCCAGAAGACAACTGTGGCAATTCATAGTTGCATTGAAAACAATTGACTTAATTACACTTGTGTCTATTTTAGTGCTCTTAGTCTTGGCTTTGTGCCTGGGTATGAATAAAGATGAGGCTACAAATCAACACTGTACCAGGACGCAACGTCTTATCAATGGAAATGAAATTCACCGCATCGGGCCACGCTTGGCACTATGTACAAGAACAAAACAAAAACTGACTCTCTCGACCTTATTGGTCCAAATATGGGTATTTCAAAAGTTTCCTACATTAATCAGGCCCGTAGCCAGGGGAGGGGGGGTTCAAAAGAACCACCCTTTTTGCTGGGAAAAGGTCCACTCTGGGTACAATTTGATCTATGTACTTGAGGACTTTATGGTAAAAGGTCCACCTTTTCAGAAAACGAACCCCACCCCACCTCTAAAATTGCTGGCTACGGACCTGTGAATTTCCTGTTGGATCTTATGGAAAAGTTTAAAGACCCTTTTGGACATGAGTACTTCTATACTATTTCAAACTAGCAAAGAAATACAACTGTCAATGGGGAAGGAGACGGAGATTCAAAGTAAACGCACGGAAATTTCAAACCGATATTTCCTCATTATTTCTTACTTAAAAATAGTTAATAAAGGTACTACAATTTAAGTAAAATTATCTCTATTTTAATTCAAGGAGTAGGAAATGGATGTAATACAATGAAAACTTACAAACAATACCACCAGTAATTCCAGTGCCATCCCCACCAGGGGGAGTTCATGACAGGCCACCAAATATTTCCCCAGTAAACCTACCACGGCCTGACCCAGTAATGCACCGTCCGACACTGACCAATCAAACTGGAATGTAAAATTATGTACGAAATATTAGACAATTACTTTATATAGAAAAGGTGCTGTGTTTTGAAGTAAACTACAGATGAAATTAATATAATTTTTTTTTCTGACTTTTGGTAAATTAGTAATTTTCCAGTCTCAAGTTCTACGAGTCTGGGACCCTAATTCAGTAAGTTCGTAATAAAGCATGCCAAGGCTTGTGTAATTTTTCTGGTTCTAGACGCTGATCTTTTTCAAACGTTGAATTTACCAATGCAATTGCTGGTCCTTGGTATCGTTCCTAAAGAGGTAGGGGATAGAATAGTAGTCGAGAACAGTTTAAATATCCGAGGTCACAGGGATTGATAAATTGCTTGGTTTTGTCTCGATTCCCTTGTTACACTGTTTTTAGAGGAAAAGGGGTACCGTGCGCCTCTGGAGCTAAGCGGGAAGAGTGCACGAGATTTTTTCCCACCTACGCACGCCAGATCTGCCATTGTATTGCATTGTATTGTATGTAAGAATCGACGAAAAAAGTTATTAGTGTTACGTGCAGTACCTAATCTGCCGCTTGGCCACCAGGTGGGGATGCGCCTGTAGGCCTATGTCAGAGACGCCGTCCTGTGGGTGAGAGTCGTCTGCACCATCTGGTTGGTGTGTGGGGAATTCGCTATGCTCGTGGACCTCCCTGTTGAAATAATGTAAACGTATATTGTTAAGAGATCACAAACAAAGTCAAGGAAAACATATTTAAATAGATCGAACAATGTATGTTACATGGAATATCGTATAATTAATAGTGGAGAAAATAACTGTTAACACCATGGAAGACTCTTCTCATCCTGCATCACCACTTTTTACGTTTTTACCAAGCACTAGTAGACTTAAAACTTTTAAGGGTAGTAAACGCGTTTTAAACAGCTTTTACCCAAGTGCAGTGACGCATTTTAATTTGATCTCAAAACCAAATTCTTAATTTATCTTTTGTAGTACTTTTACTCTGTGTATTATTAAACTTGCTCCACAAGGAAAATGATTTCCGATTTTTATAATTGGCTAAATGAACTCTTGTCTTATCTCAATAAAAAAGAGTAGGAGGGAAGAAAGAAAATAACTTATGAACAAGAAAAAAGGGAATAAAGCAAAGAAAAAAGAAAAGAAAAGGAAGGAAAGAAACGTCAAGTTAATATACAGGAGCAGCACATCGCGTGCTTTCCAGTCAAAGAAGACCCAGATGTGAATACACTCACGCTGGGTAGTGTTTGCCATCCGGTGCCGTGGCTTGGTTTGTTGAGAACCCGGTCACTACCGCCGTCCCGTCCTCGAGAGTTGTTCTGAATATAGCACCGTCTGGATTTTCGGGGAATCCTATATCATCAGTGGGGGTTGTTGGTGGTGGTGGTGGTTTTGTGTCTTCAGTAGGTGGTGGTGGTGTGTATTCAATTGGGGGATCATATGTGCGATTGAAGGGGAACAAAGTAGGATACGGTTCTCTAATTATTAGTCCAGCCACCGCGTTCAGGCCCGTCAAACCGAGCACCACAAGGCTTGTCAGAAACTTCGTCATCACGACAATTTTTCTGAAAGAAAAGAAGGCTTAAATTTATTAATGATAATAATAAACAATATACAGAGTATGTTTACGGTTTACCATCAGGTGGCAATTGATGATTTGTTGAGAATCCACTAAATACAGCCAGCCTGTCCTCAATAATTTACACGGGATGTAATAGCGAGAGGTAACTAGCGGACCCTGTAGTCAGGGTTTACCTTATATAATGCCTCAGAAGCAATCCATCGTGTTTTTCAACTTTAAGAGACAAAAGACAGGATTTTGAAAGCATTCTACGAGCACAAAGTGCTTCTTGTTGAAATAACCTGAGGACAATTACAACTTTTGAAGCATAAATTGACAGAAAGATGGCCTCCGCAAAAAGTAACCATATTCAACCTTTGTGGTCAGTCGTTGTGACAAGCCAGCGCTGTTCAAAGCGCAGGTTTTGATTTTTTTTATTTTTCAAAAATATTGTTACAGGTTTATGGTGAGTGTCACAAAAGGAAGATTTAAGGTTGGGAAGTTGGGGAAAAATTCCATTTATCCCAGGAAATTTCGATAAATGTGAGTTTTGGCGTGAAAACCCTGGCTTGTGTTCTTTTATGGGAAAATGATACAGAAATTTTTAACATAGGCCTACGACATTGCAATCAAACAACTACTAAATTAATTTTTGCATGCACATGAGTGGATCTCCAAAACTGAACGCATTTTTGAATGTTATCAATTTTGCACTTTTAAAACAGTGACCTTTACGAATTAAGTTACACGTATAATATAATATAAGTATGCCCAGCCTAACTTTTACCTCTATGAACTTCTGCAGTGTTTCTTTATTAGCCGAAATAGATGTAAACCAACAGCAAAATAAGCAGAAATTTAATGTGATATTACCAAAATATAACAGACGCCGGCTATTTTGAGTTCCAGTTTGAGTAGTGAACCATTTTTCCTTATGCACTGCATACGATTTATAAAGCAAAATTATATAAAAACGGAATTACAATACCTTTGCTTGTTAGTCGCTGCTCTCTGAATTCACTGAAGAAATTCTGTTTATTGGAATTTTGAAAGGGTCGTATTTATAGAATTCGTCAAGGAAATAAAAGAGAAAAGTTTCGATTATAAATTAAAATGAGTCATTATTCAGGGCCACCCAACTGATTATTAAAAAAATCTGACAAAAACAACATGATTTATATGAATGTTTTGGCATTTATCCATCTGTCAAAGACAAAATAAAATGGATGAATTAATAAATTAATAAATAACAAGAAAAAATGAACGAGTAATTTTCAACCTGAAAACGTCAATTTCATTTAATTTCTTTAATAAATATGCGAGATTTGCAACTGTCTACATCAAACAACAAATCTGTTGGTTACTGAAAAAAAAGGCCAATCAAAATTTCACTCAGTGTTTTGATTGAATGGAAAGGGGGAATTTACGTCGGACATTAAGTATCGAAAAAGCGACCAAGATCCGATTTTTCGTTGCACGTCATTTCCTGTTGCTTATCTTCATGATAGCTATTTTTATAAGTACATTTAAATCGATTCGATGGTAATTTATTAATGCATTCAAAGCAATTAAAGCATTCTGCGAGGTACCTGATGATCTCCTTGGTGGATTTGGCTGTTTAAAACACGGCTGTTTAAAACACGTTTTTGAAATGATACCTGTTTTGCTGCTGTTAAGTAACCCTTTACTGAATATTCATTTTATATCTTTTAAATGTAGTGCGTACTTAAAACGAAATTTCTATTGAGCATTGAATATTACTTAGCAAATGACTTGAGTGGGTGAATAATTTACACGTATTTCCAGTATGGAAGATGATTACTTAAGTCATTTTCCATGTAAAAACAGAAGATAGCATCAATTGCATAGAATTTAAAGACAAAACCAATACCCATGTGAAAAACTGCCCTAGCCTTGTTATGCAAGGGAGAACCGAATATTCTTTATATTAAATGTATGCCTTTCAAGGCGGGAGATGTTCTCAACTGTTGGTAAAGCAGAACATAAAATTTACAAATGGAATTAAAAGAAATTAAAAAAGGAACTCTGGCTAAGTATGATTCCAAAATTAAAGTTAAAAGCTGTGTTAATTCCGTTAATAGCCAGGGAGTGCATTTAACTGAATTGATTAATTTTTAAAGATGCAAAAAAAAAATAATAAAATAAAAATATAAATAAATAAATAAATAAATAAATAAATAAATAAAATAACGTAGAAAAGTCCACCTGGGGAATGTTGTAAAAATTCCTTTTGTTTGAGAAGGCAGATATGTGTAAATCAGACAAACAATCACTACAGGGTAAATATGACACCCACTGTAGATAAAATATAATGAATTTATGTAAGTAGCTATAGCGTGAGTGACACTGATCTGTGTTCTTACAAATAAATAAATCAGTAACGTAAACCGAGCTTAGTTGAATCTTTTTAATATGGTACATCAAGATTTACACTTTTTACACATGATTATTATGAAAAAAACAAATATCTGAAAATTATATAATTATTTTACAGGTGTTGGCTTAATTTTTTATTCAGACAGACCTTTTCCGGTCAAGACCATAAAAGGTGCAGTTTCAATTTCAGTAATTTTGAAATAGGCAACCGTTACATTTAAAGCAATTCAAGACATACGTCTATGATGGTGCTAAATAAAAGAACAAACTGATAGATTAAATACTGATTTGTTGATTTGATAAATAATTTTGGTGGATCTAAGATTTTGTCAATTGAGGAGAGCACAAGAACATTTTTATGCCAGGGAAACAAGGCACTGTCTTAGGCAACGTAACAGTTTTGGTTAAGTTTAGATGATTAATTGACGTAAACAAACAACATCAAAGCCATTCGTATTTGATATCTTTATTCACGCGTCTTTCTATACTGGTACAGAGGGAGAGAGAGAGAGAGAGAGATATGGTTACACAATACTATATATATTAAATCTCAGTAGGCCTAAAACAAATACCGGTAGTCAGCTTTAAATCTAAACGTGGAAAATCAAAAGTCCAAGTAATAGCTTATTCTGTACTTCAGACAAAAAGTTACGCGGTAGATAACGTGTGGTATATTAGAATTATGGACCGATTGCTCTGTCATAAATATCTATCAACGTATTATACTCCAGTGCTACCTACAAAGCAATATTTATGCCAGTGCATGTATTTTTTTTATTTTGTTGAAGATAATCAGACGGCGTGACATCACGTGACGTGTAGACTAGCACCACCACTGATTCCTAATGTCGCAGCAACACCCGACAGGTGCGCGGATCCATATCCAGCGCGGGATCCAGTAATACCACACCGGCACACGTTTCCAGCCCCACTCCGTTCTACAACGCGAGCACAAATATCTAAACCTTCTTCCTTCAAACATGACGGCTCTGCATCGACCTGGTCTGAAAAAGTAAGAATAATCAAATGATTTCAACTAGCAGCAACTCATTTTGATACGTAAATGAACGTTCGACGTTCAGTTTATTTATATATTTAATTATGGTTTGGTTATCCCATATCAAGAAGGCAGCTGTGGCTATTCATAGTTGCATTGAAAACAAATGACTTAATTACACTTGTGTCTATTTTAGTGCTCGTAGTCTTGGCTTTGTGGCTGCGTATGAAAAAAAGATGAGGCAACAATCAACACTGCACCAGGACGTAACGTCTTATTAATGGAAATGAAATTCACCGCATCGCGCCGCGCTTGGCACTATGTGCAAGACCTTTAAAAACTTACTCTAGCGACCTTATTGGTCCAAATATGGATATTTCAAAAGTTTCCTACGTGAATTTTCTGTTGGATCTTATAGAAAAGTTTATAGGACCCTATTGGGCATGGGTACTTTTATACTATTTCAAACTAGTAAAGAAATACAACTGTCAAGGAGACGAAGCTTCAAAGTAGAAGCACGCAAATTTCAAACCGATATTTCATCATTATTTCTTGCTCATAGAGTAGTTAATAAAAGTACTACAATTAAAAAAATATCACTATTTTAATTCATCGAGTAGGAAATGGATGTAATGCAATGAAAACTTACAAACAATACCACCAGTGATGCCAGTGCCATCCCCACCAGGGGGAGTTCATGACGGGCCACCAAATATTTCCCCAGTACACCCACCACGGCCTGACCCAGTAATGCACCGTCCGGCAATAACTAATCTGACTGGAATGGACAAATATATATGAAATAATTGACAATAATCTTATATGTAAAAGGCGTTGTGTTTTAAAGTAAACTACAGATGAAATTAATATAAATTTTTTTTATTTTTCTGACTTTTGGCAGATTAGTAATTTTCCAGTCCCAAGTTCTACGAGTCTGGGACCCTAATTCAGTTAGTTCGTAAAGCATGTCTAGGCTTGTGTAATTTTTCTGGTTCTACATGTACGTGCTGATCTTTTTCAAATGTTGAATTTACCAATGCAATCGCGGGTTGCTGAAGAGGTAAGGGATAATACGAGAAGAGTTTTACTTTAATCCGAGGACATAGGGATTCACAAATTACTTGTTATGTCTTGATTCCCTTGTTATACGTATTGTATTGTAACAATCGAAGAAAAAAGTTATTAGTGTTACACCTGATCTGCCGCTTGGCCACCAGGTGGGGGTGCGCCTGTATGTCAGAGACGCCGTCTTGTGGGTGAGAGTCGTCTGCACCTTCTGGTTGGTGTGTGGGGAATTCGCTATGTTCGTGGACCTCCCTGTTGAAATAATGTGCATGTGTATTTCTAATTGATCACAGACTAAACATCCAAACAGAACTTACTTACATAGATCGAATTATGCATGTTACATGAAAATATCTTATAGTTTAATAATAAAAGAAGTATAATATTTGAAGAAAGGCGCGTACGGACAGGTAATGCGAAATTTAAAAAAAGAGTAGGAAGGAAGAGATAAAGTAAGAGAGTAATGAACAAGAAAAAGGGGAAAAAGCAAAGCAAAAAATGAAAAAAGCCAGGTTAATATACAGGATCAGCACAGACGACCCAGAAGTGAATATACTCACGCTGGGTAGTGTTTACCATCCGGTGACGTGGCTTGGTTTGTTGAGAACCCGGTCACTATCAACGTCCCGTCCTCGAGATTTGTTCTGAATATAGCGCCGTCTGGATTTTCGGGAAATCCTTCTGTATCATCAGTGGGTGGTGGTGGTGGTGTGTCTCCAGTGGGGGGTGGGAGTGTGTAATCAGTGGGAGGGGGGTGAATTGTTAACGGAAATAGTCCAGCCACCGCGTTCAGGCCCGTCAAACCCAGTATTACTAGGCTAGTCAGAAACTTCGTCATCACGAAAATTTGTCTGAAAGAAAAGAAATTTTAAATAATAATAACAATAATAATACTAAACAATATAGGCCTACAGAGTGCACAACGTTTGCCATCAGGTGGCAACTGATGATTTGTTAAAAATCCGCTAACTAAACTAAAGCCAACTCGCCCTCAAGATTTACACGGAAATAGACCTACGGCGCCGTCTGCACTTGCGAGGGATTTTACATCAAATTGGGCTGTTAATTGTCCCGCCTGGCCTGGCAAAGCTTTACACGACACCAAACAAACTAAGCCATCACGGCGATTTCCATAAAGAGGAAAATGAATATTGATAAATTTCAATTTAGACCAAACATCCGTTAAGGAAAATGTCCATTGCGTTCCTGTTGTTTCAAACCATCCTGTTTCACGTTCATATATTCTTTCATTGTCCTCTGATATCATATCTAATATTGTAACAGATTAGTAACTAGCGGACCCTGTAACCAGAGGTTATCTTTCATAATGCCTCAGAGGCAGACCGTCGTGTTTTACGACTTTAAGAGACAAAAGACAGGAATGTGAAAGGCATTCTACGAGCACGAATTGCTGCTCGTTGAATTAACCTGGGGACAATTACAAATTTTAAAGCATAAATTGACAGAAAGATGGCCTTAATCAACAGCGCAAAAAGTAACCATATTCAACCTTTGTAGAAAGTCGTTGTGACAATCCAGCGCTGAAGCGCAGGTTTTGAATTTTTTTTTAATTTTTCAAAAAAATTGTTACAGGGTTATGGTGAGTGTCACAAAAGGGAGATTTAAGGTTGGTAAGTCGGGGGAAAATTCCATCTATCCCAGTAAATTTCGAGTTTTGGCGTGAAATCTTGGCTTGTGTTCTTTTTTGGGGAAATGATACAGAAATTTCTGACCATATGACCTTGCAATCAAAACAACTTCCTTTAAATTAATTTTGGATGTACATTTATGAGTGGATCTCCAAAACTGAACGCATATTTGAATGTTATCAATTTTGCACTTAAGTTTTAAAACAGTGACCTTTACGAATAAAGGTACAAGAATGACCAGCCTTACTTTTACCTCTATGAACTCCTGCAGTGTTTCTTTATTATCCAAAATAGATGTAAACCAACATCAAACACAAAATAAGCAGAAGCTGAATGTGATATTACTAAAATATATAAAAAACGGCGCCTATTTTGAGTTCCAATTCGAGTAGTGAACCATTTTTCTTTATACACTGCATACGATTTAAAAAGCAAAATAATATAAAAACGAAATTACAGTACCTTTGCTTGTCAGTCGCTGCGCTCTGAATTCGCTGAAGAAATTCTGTTTATTAGAATTTTGAAAGGGTTGTATTTATAGAATTCGACAAGGAAATAAAAGAGAAAAGTTTTGATTAAAAATTAAAATGAGTCATTATTCAGCGCCGCTCAACTGGTTATTCAAAAGATTTGGCAAAAACAACATGATATATATTAATGTTTTGGCATTTATCCATCTGTCAAAGACAAAATAAAACGCATGAATTAAT
Source organism: Lingula anatina (assembly GCF_051362555.1). Classification (NCBI taxonomy): domain Eukaryota; kingdom Metazoa; phylum Brachiopoda; class Lingulata; order Lingulida; family Lingulidae; genus Lingula; species Lingula anatina. Next base: position 16,952,870 of record NC_141776.1, on the reverse strand, counting down.
AAACAAATAAATAATATGAAAAAACTAAAGAATAATTTTCAAATCGAACCTGAAAGCGTCAATTTCATTTAACTTCTTTGAAACTGTCTGCATCAAAAAACATATCTGTTGGTTACTGAAAAAAGAGGCCAATCAAAATTTCATTCAGCGTTTTGATTGGATAGAAAGGAGGAAATTCACGTCGGTCATTAAGTATCGAAATAGCGACCAAAAGCCGTTCTATCGTTATATCCCACGTCACTTCCTGTTTATTATTCTCAAGATTTTTTTTATAGTGCATTTAAATCGATTCAATTCGATGGTAATTTATTAATGCATTCAAAGCAATTAAAGCATTCTGCGAGGTACTTGAAGATCTCCCTCGGTGGTTTTGGCAAAATCAGTTTAGCTGTTTAAAACACGTTTTAAAAGTGTTTTGCTGCTGCTGTAATCCCTTACTGAATATTCATTTTATAGCTTTTAAATGAAGAGCGTACTTAAAACGAAGATCCCTGGCTTCTTATTTACAAAATGAAAACAGGAGGAAATTGTCACGCAGTTAAAATTAGACCGTTATGCTGGGGTCTACGGGGTCATTCCCAATGAAAATATCGTTCTACGGAGATCGATCCAACTCCACGGGGACTTTTGCTGAATGTAATCAGACTAACAGATAAACACGCTTCCCCCTGGCATTGAGTAGAAAATAGAGAAAACTGACAAGTTATTGGAAACAATAGGGGGCGTGTTAATCCGTTAATCTGAGTCTCCGTAGAGTGGGATCATAGGACAGTGAGTTTCTCAAAGTGAATCAGGTATCCGGACTTCAGTCAGGCTCACGCCTAAAAACTGTTACCATGGAGACGCATCCTCACCTGCCTGGACCACCAATGACATTAGTGCATCCGTGCAGGTATGTGCCATGACAACTTGTTACCATGACAATGTTGTCAGAGGATAATTTATCAAATTTATCAAATTTTTATAATAATAATAATAATGATAATTATTATTATTATTATTATTATTATTATTATTATTATTATTATTATTGATCTATATCGATCTTTCATGTTTAGCTTGGTGCAAATATACATTGCAACTATGTGTGCCGCTCTATGCTTAAGTCTCTGAATATGAGAAGGATATAAAATTATAATTATAAGATTTCTAGGTTCACTGCTTGTGTTGAAGGAGCTTCCCAAAGGAACAGAAGATATTGAAAGGTTAAAATATGCATTTTATATAGAAAACTTGTCAAGACTTTAGTATCTCTAATCAGCACTTTTCAATTCATCCCAGTATGCATATGCTCAAATTGTAGATCAATCTTCTCACTGATCATCAAATTGTTAATGGAGAAAATGGCCCAGTAGGACTAGGAGAAAGAAAAGTGGCAGTTGTGAGAATGAATATTTCAGAGCATTTGACAGCACAGTAATGTACTATTGCTTGTTAGTAAACCAGGAATATAACTACACCCTGGTAGTTGATGATTTTGATGATTTCTCTCAATTATTTGATTCTAAAACCTGAATCATTACTCCAGACATGCTGAGGCGACGAAGAAAATAATTTAGACTGTCGCCGAGGGTGGCGGTGAGCCATTTAACAAGTAAATTTTCGGGATTTTATTTTTCATTTTTGCCAAAATTTTGCTCCAATAGCTTTTGTTATTTCACATACTTTCTTAATTAATCTTGGTTGGTCATTATTCTACTTTATTCACATACTTGATTAATTATATATTATGGTATTTATATAGAATGGGGGTTGTATATTCATCCCCCGTTTTTTAACTGTGTATCATATTTTTCGTAATTCATAAATGACAATTTTCGGTCGTACATGTATACGCCTAAGTCCAATTTACTTTTGAGCGTTGTGCTTGTGGATATTTGGCAACATAAATTCCCTTTGTTTGCGAGGGCAGAAATGTCGACATTGTGTCTCTGTCTATTTCTTTTTTTTTTCGGTTTCTTTAACTGTCAGACAAATACGAGTAGTATGGAGCATCAAAAAAGGGTCGATCTTTAATCAGCAATTTCAAAACCTTTTCACCCTCTGAATTGACACAACTTGACAAAAGGCATAGAACCTAGATCAAATTTGGATTCAAAACGGATCCTTTCCGGTTCTTTCAAATTAAAAAAAATTAAAGTAACCGTTATATTTCAAGCAAAGCATTTCTGACGTAAAATTAAAAAAAAAAAAATTAAAAAAAAAAATTAAACTGATTGATTTGATTATTAATTCTATTGGTGGATCCAGGGTTTTGTCAAATGAGGGGGGGAATCAATTTTTACACCACGTTTTGCTGGTTTTGAAGAGGGAGAAGTGATGATTCCGTAGCTGAGAACTGGGCACGGGTCTTCTGAGCCCCCCCCCCCCATTTAAATATGAAGTCTAAATATCTTTGTAGACAAAACAACATTGTGTAGTTGGTAGCGCGTATTGCACAGTTATTGCACAAAGGAAAAACAATTGTACTGTCTAAGTCACCGTGAGCTTTATTTGAAAACCAACAACATAACAGCCTTTGATCTTTAATTTCTTTATTCGCCTATCGCCTCTTTCTAAACTGGTAATACAGATGAAAGCTCAGTGGGCCTAATACAAATGGTCTGCTTTAAATGCAAATTGACAGAAGTCCAAGTGTCGCCTTTTCTGAATTTCAGACTAAGTTACGCGGTAGATTACAGGGGATGAGAATTTTGTACCGATTGTTCTGTCAAAAATATATATTGGCTTGTAATTCAGTGCTTCAAAGCGGTATATAACTAAGCAAGCACCTATTGTTCTTGAAGACGATCAGACGACTTGACGTCACGTGGCCTGTGCGTTAGCACCACCACTGATTCCTTACGTCGCAGCAACACCCGACAGGTGCGCGGATCCAAATCCAACGTGGAATCCAGTAATACCATATCGGTACACGAATCCAGCCCCACTCCGTTCTACAACGCGAGCACAGATATCTTATATTCCCTGGGTCAGCAATGCTGACCTTGCATAGACTTGGTCTGGAAAAAGAAAAAAAATAACCAAATGACGTTAACAGTTTCCCACTTTTAGTTACTGAATCTGATACACATAATAAAATATCATTTTATAGTTCTAAGTTGAAATCAATTGAAACACTGAAAGGACATTTCACGTGCATGAAGCTTATCCTGCTTTATTTATTTATCGTTTGATTATCCCATATCAAGCATGATATTGTAGTTATTAATATTTGTATTTGAAACAAATGACTTAATTGCACTTGTGTACTTTAGTGCTCGTAGTCTTGGCTTTGTGCCTGCGTATGTAAAAAGATGACGCTACATATCAACACCTCACCTAGACACGCCGTGTCATCAATGGAAATGAAATTCACCGCATCTCTACTTAACAAAATGTGTTCAGGTTTACGTGTACAATTTAAGGACCACATTTGGCAGTATGTGCACTACCCTAACAAAACTGCCTCTCTTGAATGTTATTGGTCCTTTGGCTTTCAAATATCCCCAGTGGGATCTTATAGGAGTACTTCTATAGTATTTCAAACAAGCAGAAAAAAATTCACTATGAAGAAGAAGATAGAGAATGAAAGAAGGCACAACACAATTCAATACCTATGTTGTATCTTTATTTCACACTCGTACAATAGGAATTAAGATAATACAATAAAAACTTACAGACAGTACCACCAGTGATACCAGTGCCATCCCCACCAGGGTGAGTTCATGACAGGCCACCAAATATTTCCCCAGTAAACCCACCAAGGTCTGACCCAGTAAAGCACCACCCGGCAAAAACCAATCTGACTGGAATAGAGAAATATGTATGAAATAATTACCAGCCAATAAGTATACATGTAAAAAGTGCTGAACTAAACTACAGGTGAAATTGATTTGAACATTTTCTGAGTTTTGGCATATGAGCAATATCTGTCGAAGGTACTTTAGGTTATTTTTGGGCCTGGGCCCTAATTTTAATTATTTATCGTAATTAATTAACTCAAAAGCAAATTATCGTATTAAAAAATATAATAAAATAAAATAATAATGTAGCTAAACAAAAATGGAAAATAGAAAAAATACCTGCCTTTGCAAAGAAGGCAAAAGAGAGCTGGGAAACTTATCAAGATTTCTGTAATTTTTTATCAGGCTCTACAAGTTAACTCACTGCTGATCTTTTTCAGGGGATCCAGGGTATTGTTGCTGAAAGAGGTTGCTGAAGGGGGGGGGGGTAATAAAGGAGAAGAAACCAATTTTACAACAATCACAGGGATAAACAATACGTGGTTTTTATTTTGTTTCCCTTGCTATATTATGCCGTTTTTTTCTTTTTTTTTTTTTTTTTTTGGGGGGGGGGGGGTACAACGTACCTCTAAAGCTAAGCGGGAGGTTTGGAAGAGCTCCCCACCCCCACCCTTACTCAATCCAGAGCTGCCATAAGCAGGAAAACGATGAAATTATGTCACGAGTTTGAGTACCTGATCTGCCGCTTCCCCCTCATCTTGACCTGTCCTCCTATCTCAGAGACGCCGTCCTGTGGATGAGAGTCCTCACCACCCAATGGTTGTTTTGTGGGGAATTGGCTATGCTGCTTGACCTCCCTTTTGAAATAACGTGCACGTGCATTTTACAATAGATCACAGAAAAAAGACCAGAAAAAATTATTGAATATGTTACAATGAAAATATCTTGATGTATTTATTAAACGATGAGTAATATTTTGAGAAAGACCAATACGGATAATGGTAATGTGAAATAACAATGTAATTAAGAAAAGAGAAAGGAGAAAGGAAGCAAGAAAGTAACGATACACAAAGAAGGAAATAAAGAAAGACAGAAAGAAAGTAAAAACAAAAAACAAAAAACGTCAGGTTAACATAGAGGATCCGCACACCGCGTGCTTTCCAGTCAAAGAAGACCCAGATGTGAATACACTCACGGTGGGTAGGGTTTGCCATCCGGCGACGTGGCTTGGTTTGTTGAGAACCCGGTCACTACCGCCGACCCGCCGAGAGTTGTTCTGAATAAAGCACCGTCTGGGTTTGCGGGGAAATTTTCTTTTTGTCCAACCACAGCCGTCAGCCCCAACAGGCCAAGCACTAAAATGCTTGCCAGAAACTTCCCCATTTTTTTTTTCTGAAAGATAAGAACAATTAATAAAACAAAATGAATCTGCTCGCAGTGGGTAAGGTTTATTGTTGACATCTTAGGATTTATTCAAAACCCGCTCACTATTGCCGATCTACCCTCATAATGTACACTGCATACCACGTAGTCTGATTTTGCAAGGGGCTTCGTCATATTGGACCTTACTAAGTTCCAGCAATACCAGACATGCTGGAGACTAACGACGATTTGCCGATGAGCAAAATCAATTAAGAAAAATCAATAAAGATAAAAATGCCGCCAAAGGAAATGTTCATGTTCGACTGCGATCTATTTTAAATTTTTAAGTTATAAACCTTTACGCATTCAAGTGTGCATATGGTCAAACCCGCTTCTATCTATGTAAAATAACCTACATCCATTTTTTGCTAATATCAGCAAACATCAAATAACCAGTCAAAACAAGCAGAAATTACGTGTGTCATTAAAGAATCTAACAGACGACGGCCATCTTGAACTCCAATTAAAGTACTAAACCATTTTGCATTATACACCCCAGACTATTTAAGAAGTAAACTAGAAAAGCACTCCGAGAGCGCAGACCTCCGCCGTGGCAGCGATTTTTGATTATTATTGATTATTGATTGATAATTGATCCGGATCACCACCTAAAACTAATCACTTCTAAGTTAACCCATTTCCCACCTATCCTGAAAATTTCATCAAAATCGGTCCATAACTTTTTGAGTTATGTTGATGACAAACAAACAAACAGACAGACAGACAGGGGTGAAAACATAACCTCCTTGGCGGAGGTAAAAATGACACACCAATACCTTTGCTTATGAGTCGCAGCACTCCAAACTCACAGAAGAAATTCTTTTATTGGAATTTTGGAAGGGTCGTATTTATACAATTCGTCAAGGAAATAAAAGAGAAAAGTGTCGATTGTAAATTAAAATGAGTCATCATTTAGCGACGCTTAATTGATCAATTACGAGATATGGCAAAAACAACATGATTTATATATGTTTTGGCCTTGATTCGTCTGCCAAAAAAAATAAAATAAAATAAAATAAAATAAAATGAAATAAAATAAAATAAAATAAAATGAATGAATAAATAGATGAACAATAAGAAATGAAAATAAATAAATGGATAGATAATGTTTATGTGTGAACCTGAAAAAGAAAAATTAATTGCTGGTTTAATTGATATGCAAGATCTGCAACTGTTTGCATTAAACGACAAACACTGTATCTGGCAGTTACTGAAAACAAAGCCTCAATTTTTAAGATCTTCAGAGAAGCTAGTCAAAATTTCATTAAACGTTTTGCTTGGATATATAGGGTGAAAATGACGACGAGAATTATTTATAAAAACGGATTAAAAGTTTTTTCATAACTTCTACTTCGACATCCATGTGTTTCAGAGACGTCCCACGTAACTTTCTGTTTACTTATTCTCATTAGATATTATTTTTTAAGAATAAAAAAGTTGAAATCTATCCAATATGATGGGCAATATAGTAATGCATTCAAGGCAAATTAAGCATTCCGTACTTGTAGATCTCCCTTGGTGGATTAGCGTTGGCTCCTTTGACTTTGTCTTAATCACGTTTTAAAAATGATAGATGTTTTTTGCTGTTGTACGTGGAAATCACTAATTGAAAATTAATTTTATGGTCTTTAAATGTGGTGCGTGCCTCGAAGGAAGATCCGCAGCGTCTTATTTACAAAATGAAAACGTGACGGTATTGTATTAAAGGCACGCAAGTTAACTTAGACCATTATAAAGGGATCTATGAAAAAACTAACTGACACGAAAATTTCTACACTTTTCCTTAAATCATCGATGGAATACTATATCCAAAAGTCGTTCACAGAATTACGAATCATAAACCGTCATATAATTTCCACCCTGAGCTTCAGAGATAACTTGCCACTAACCTCTTCACTATAGCCTATCTTCATCGTGTCAAGTTACCTCTGACGAAAATAGTTTGACCTAGTTTATATAAGCCAATCGAATCCATGTTTCAAAATTTTTCACCAAAGTTTGGTGAAAACGCTGATTGGTTGACCGTCAATCGGCAATCCTCGGCTGATTCCGCAAGCTCCATACTAACAACAAAGTTATTGTCGAGTGCGGAGACATCCGAGTAGTTCCGAGTGCATAACCGTACACAAAGAAAGCATGGCGTCTCCTACGAGTGACTACGTAAATTAATGTGTTAAGTTATCTCTTGATTCTTTGCAAAATATGAGTATATCGGAATTGAAACCAGATCAGTTTGAGGCCCTGCATCATTATCTACTGAGGGATGATGTATTTTGCGTGCTGCCCACAGGTTACGGCAAGTCCCTGATATTCAGCCTTATCTTTGATTGGTCCGGATTTGAACAAAGCGCGCTTTGACTCGTTCGCGTTCATTGGCTAGATCGTTCAATAAGTCATTGAGTGCGGGCTTTAAATTTGATTGGCGGGCGGCGGAGGCAATCGAATGTGGTCAGAGGTAACTTGACACGATGAAGATAGGCTATAGTGAAGAGGTTAGTGGCAAGTTATCTCTGAAGCTCAGGGTGATAATTTCAAACTTTCTGGTTTTTAGTCATAAACAAATAAATTTTTTGGGGTTTTATTTTTCACTTGTGCCGACGTTTGCTCCAATACCTTTCGGTGTTTCACATATATCGCCTTGGTTGCACTCATTAACTTACTTTATCAATTATATAATATGGGTAGGTATGATTATCCCCCATTTTTTAACTTTGTATCATATTTTTCGTCATTAACAAATGACAATTTTCAATCGCATTGACCTTAGTCCTATTTACTTTTGAGCAATAATAATAATAATAATAATAATAATAATAATAAAGAAAAAGCTTCGTTGTGCTTGTGAACATTTGGCTACATAAATTCCCTTTGTTTGCGAGGGCAGAAACGTCTACATTGTGTCTCTATATATCTCTTTTTTTCAGTTTCTTTAACTGTCAGACAAATAAGAGTAATATGGTGCATCAAAAGAGTCCTGATCTTTAATAAGCAATTTCAAAACCTTTTTCACCCTCTGAATTGACACAACTTGATAAATGATCAATTTTGATTGAAAACGGACCCTTTCCGGTTCTTTCAAATTAGGTAATTTAAAGCAACCGTTATATTTAAGCTAACTCATTTTTGAAGTGAAATAAATAAGCGATTTAAAAAAAAACCAAACAATTAAACTGATCGAATATTTGTTGATTTGATAATTAAGCTTATTTGTGGATCCAGGGTTTTGTCAAATGAGGGGGGTCAGGGCGTTGAAAAGATAATCGTTTCGGTAGTTATAAAGAGCTAAATGCGGGGCTCGTGTCTTCTGTCCCCTCTCAGGACACCCCCATTTAAATGTGAAGAAATTTTTTAAGTATTTTCAAATTCTACCTTTGTAGAAGGTGACGTATGCATCATGTAGTTTGTGGCGTTTTGCACAGTTATTGCACAAAGGGAAACCATTGTACTTTGTCATCGTTAGTTTTATTCGGAAACCAACAACATAACAGCCATCTATTTTTGATTTTTTATTCGTCTAATCGCCTCTTTCTAAACTGGTAATTCAGAGAGAGAGAGAGAGAGAGAGAGAGAGAGAGAGTTGCACAGTACTATGTATTTAAGCCCAGTGGGTCAAAAACAAAAATATCAAACGATCTGCTTTAAATGCAAAAAGTCAAAAGTCCAAGTTTAGCCTGTTCTGAATTTCAGACTAAGATACGCGGTAGATTACATGAGATGAGGAATTCGTACCGATTGTTCTTTCAAAAGTGTCTATTGACTTGTACTTCAGTGCTACAAAGCAATATACAACCAAGCGTTCACGTATTGATATTGAGGACGATCGGACGACGTGACGTCACGTGGCCTGTGCCTCAGCACCACCACTGGTTCCTAATGTCGCAGCAACACCCGACAGGTGCGCGGATCCAAATCCAACGTGGGCTCCAGTAATACCATATCGGTACACGAATCCAGCCCCACTCCGTTCTACAACGCGAGCACAGATATCTTAAAGTCTTTCCGTCATAAATGCCGGCTCTGCATAGACTTGGTCTGAAAAAAAAAATAAATAAATAAAATAACCAAATGTTGTTCACAGTTTCCCACTTATAGTGACTGAATCTGATACACATAATAAAATATCATTTTATAGTTCTAAGTTGAAATCAATTGAAACACTGAAAGCACATTATATGTACATAAAGCTTACAATATCCTGTTTTATTCATTTATTGTTTGGCCATCCCAAATCAAGAAGGCAACTGTGGCAATTCATATTTGCATTGAAAAAAATGACTTTATTGCCCTTGTGGATTTTTTAATGCTCGTAGTCTTGGGTATGAAAAAAGATGAGGCTACAAATCAGCACTTCACCTAGGCTGTATTCCCAGAGCTTTTTGATCGATCTATCACCGCGGGGAGTCTCACTAGATTACTGTCAGATAATCCGGCTTAAATGTCCGTCCCGCCTACTACCAGCTGTAAGGGGGTAATTAACTTTCGTGTTCGCTCGGCTAACAGCTAATTTAGCGTGAACCCCCAGGGAGGTAGGTCGATCTAAAGTAGATCGATCTAATCTCTGGAAATGGGGTCCTAGACACACCGTGCTATCAATGGAAATGAAGGACACCGCACTTATACTTAACAAAATGTGTTCAAGTTTCTAAAGGTGTAAATTTTAGGACAACATTCTCTCACCAAACTGTCCCTCTTGAACCTTCCATAACCAATAAAATATTGGTCTAAGTGCAGATTTTTAAAATCCCTCAAAAGACCCTATAGTCAATTCTTCTATAGTATTTTAAATTTGCGAAGAAGAGCAATTAACACTGGAGAAAGATATAGAAAATGAAAGTAGGCACGAGACAATTCAATACCTATACTGTATCATTAATTTCTAACGTACGATATGAATTTAGATAATATAATTAAAACTTACAGACAATACCACCAGTGATACCAGTGCCATCCCCACCAGGGGGAGTTCATGACAGGCCACCAAATATTTCCCCAGTACACCCACCACGGTCTGACCCAGTAGAGCACCATCCGGCAAGGACTGAAGAGACTAGAATGGACAAATAAACATGAAATGATTACTAGTTAATAAGTATATATTTAAAAGATGCTGTGTTTTGAACTAATCTACAGATGAAATAAATTCGAACATTTTCTTACTTTTGGCAAACTAATCGTACCAAAGCTGTGTAAATGCTATCTAAATAGAGGCATATATATATATAATTTTGACTAAAACGGAACATTAAATAAAATGATTAGATAGATAAATGAATATGAAAATATTAAAATACATCACCTTTGCTAAGAAAGCATCAAGATCGCTGGAAAACATGTCAAGATTTCTGCAATTATTTTCTACTTATACAAGTTTTATAACTGCTGATCTTTTCAGCTGTTAATTTATCAATCCACTGGCGGATCCAGGTTTTTTCTGACGGGCGTTGCTAAAGGTGATAATATACTATTGTAGACGAGACCAATTTTACTTAAATACATGTATGTAGGTCAAACATACTTAATTTTTATCTCGCTTCCCTAATTTGATTAAACTGTTTTTGGAGGGGTGGGAGGGGGGGGGGGGCGTACAATGTACCTGTGAAGTTAAGCAGGAGGTTTTGAAGAGCTTCCCCAACCCCACCCTTACTCAAACCAGAGCTGCCATAAGCAGGAAAAGACGAAAATAATGTATGTCTTGAGTTTGTGTACCTGGCCTGTCGCTTGGCCCTCGGGTTAACCTGTCCTGTATTCTCAGAGACGCCGTCCTGTGGATGAGAGTCCTCACCACCCAATGGTGCTCTTGTGGGGAATTCGCTATGCTCCCTGACCACCCTTTTGAAATAAAATGTGCACGTGCATTTTAAAATAGATCACAGAATAAAATGCCAGAAAACAAATTGAAATAGAACAGTAGGCCTATGTTACAATAAAAATATCTTGATGATGTTATTAAACGATGAGTAATGTTTTGAGAAAGACTAGTACGGATAATGGTAATGATAAATAACAATGGAATAAAAAAGGTATAAAGAGAAAGGAAGCAAAAAAGTAACAATACAAAAAGAAGGAATAAAGACAGAAAGAAAATACAAAAAACGTCAGTTAATATAAAGGCTCAGCACACCGCGTGCTCTCCAATCAAAGAAGACCCAGATGTGAATACACTCACGCTGGGTAGGATTTGCCATCCGGTGATGTGGCTTGGTTTGTTGAATACCCGGTCACTACCGACGTTCCGCCCTCGAGAGTTGTTCGGAATATAGCGCCGTCTGGATTTGAGGGGAATCGTTCTTCTTGTCCAATCACGGCAGTCAGCCCCATAAGGCCAAGCACTAAAAGGCTTGCCAGAAACTTCGTCATCATGGCGTTTTTTTTTTCTGAAAGACAAGAACAATTAATAATTAAAAAAAAAAAAAAAAAAAAAAAAAAAAAAACGAATATGCTCGCAGTGGGTAAGGTTTACTGTTGACATTTTAGGATTTATTCAAACCCGCTCACTATTGCCAACCTGCCCTCATAATGTACACTGACAGGCCCGTAGCTAGCAATTTCAAAAGGGGGTTCTTTTTCTGAAAAAGTGGACCTTTTTCCATAAAAACTTAATTTACCTAGATCAAATTTTACCCAGAGTGGACCTTTTCACAGCAAAAGGGCGGTTCTTTTGAACCCTCCGAACCCCCCCCCCCCTCCCCCCCCCCCCCCCCCCCCCCCCCCGGCTACAGGCCTGACTGAATACAACGCTGTCTGAATCTGCGAAGGGATTTGTCATATTGGACCTTTAACTGCCCACTAAGGTCGTGCAATACCAGAAATGCTGAACACTTACGACGATTTGCCCATGAGCAAAATGAATTAAGAAAAATCAATAAAGATAAAATTGCCGCCAAAGGAAATCTTCCTGTTCGCCTGCCATCTATTTTCAAATTTTAAGTTATAAACCTTTACGCATTCAATGTGCACATGGTCAATCCGGCTTCTATCTATGTATAATAACCTACATGCATTTTTGCTAATATCAACAAACATCAAGCAACCAGTCAAAGCAAGCAGAAATTACGTGTGTCATTAAAGAATCTAATAGACGACTGCCATCTTGAACTCGAATTAAAGTAGTAAACCGTTTTGTCTTCCTCACCGCAGGCTATATAAGAGGTAAAAATAAATGAATGAATGAAAAAATAAAACAAAAATGAAATAACAATACCTTTGCTTATCTGTCGCAGCGCTTCAAACTCACAGAAGAAATTCTGTTTATTGGAATTTGAAAGGGTCGTATTTATACAATTCGTCAAGGAAATAAAAGAGAAAAGTGTCGATTGTAAATTAAAATGAGTCATTATTTAGCGATGCTTAACGGATCATTTACAAGATATGGCAAAAACAACATGATTTATATATGTTTTGATTCGTCTATCAAAAAATAAAGTAAAATAAAATAAAATAAAATGAATGAATAAATAGATGAAAAATAAGAAATGAAAATAAATAAATGGATAGATAATGTTTATGTGTGAGACTGAAAAAGAAAAATTAATTGCTGGTTTAATTGATATGCAAGATCTGCAACTGTTTGCATTAAACGACATACACTGTATCTGGCAGTTACTGAATATAAAGCCTCAATTTTTGAGATCTTCAGAGAAGCTAGTCAAAATTTCATTAAACGTTTTGATTGGATACATAGGATGAAATTGACGAGGGGAATCACTAATAAAAAAGGGATTATGAGTTTTTTCATTACTCCTACTGATTTCTGAATAACAATTTTCTTCGACATCCATGTGTTTCAGAGATGTCCCACGTAACTTTCTGTTTACTTATTCTCATTAAATATTTTTTTAAGAATAAAAAAGTTGAAATCCATCCAATATGATAGGTAATTTATTAATGCATTCAAGGCAAATTAAGCATTCCGTACTTGTAGATCTCCCTTGGTGGATTACCGTTGGCTCCTTTGACTTTGTCTTAATCACGTTTTAAAAATGATAGATGTTTTTTGCTGTTGTACGTGGAAATCACATATTGAAAATTAATTTTATAGTCTTTAAATGTCGTGCGTACCTCAGAGATATCGGCGGCTTCTCATTTACCAAATGAAAACGTGAGGAAATTGTACTTAAGGCACGCAGTTAACGTTAGACCATTATAAAGGGATCTATGAAAAACCGTCATGAAAATTTCTACACTGTTCCTTAAATCATCAATGCAGGGGCGGATCCAGGATTTTTTGAAGCGGGGAGGGGGGGGGGGACACTCCCCCCTCCCCCCCCCCCCCCTTGGCGTCGGGTCCGGGGCCCACTGAAAGGACCGAGGGTGAACATTGAATCGACATTGAGGGCGAACGATGCCATTTGGCACGGTTTATAACTATGATTCAGCTAGTCAAAGTTCTAGTCATTGGTTGATTTTTTTCGCACACCCCCCTAAATCCGCCACTGTTTACCGTGCCACTTTACCGGGCTCTTACAGGATATTCGTCCCCTTTCACAGGCCTCAAGGCACCCAAAAGTCAGCCGTTCAGGTGACAATCTTACGTAATAGCCAAACATTAAATTGACAGTCTATCCAGTGGTGGATTCAGGATTATTTGAATGGGGGTCCGATATTTTTTAGGTATGACAAGCCTCGGATACTTGAAGCCGACCCCAGGCCGACTGTGGGGATGAACAATGCACCGTATGATCAAATGTCTTGATAAGCAGAGGCTCAAGGGGGTGGGCATGAAAAAACGAATGTTTGGGTAAAGCAATAAGGGCGACGTGACTTCTTGCTGAGAAGACGGCACTTCTTGTTGTAAAAGCAAATGCAACATTAACACGATGCGAATTTTGAGAAAAACGTATCTGTCAAATAATTTTGTAAATGAGATATAATTTTTATCTACTGAACGTGATAAACAGGTGGTTGGACAGAGGCAGAACCAGGATTTGAAGGGGGAGGGGGTAGTTTTTTTTACGCATGACAGGCCTCGGATTTGAAGTCGACCCTCGCCCCCCTTGTGGTAGGGTTTAGGGCGCGCTGAAGGGCCCCAAAAACTTTTGGTAGGCCTATTTTGAAGGTCAAACGGTGCCATTTGGAACGGTTAAGAACTATAACTCAGCTAATTAAAACTCTAATTTCAAGAGGGGAATATAAGTGCAATTTTTTTCAGAAACCAAATGGTGGGGGTGGGGGGGGGGGATTAAGGAATCCCTGACCCCTCCAACTAAATATGCCACTGCCGATGGAATACTATATCCAAAAGTCGTTCACAAAATTACGAATCATATAGGCCTACCATCATATGAATTTTTAGTTTTTAGTCACCCTCGCAACGAAATAGTGACCAGAGATTACGGTCATCACGGTATTAATAAGTCTTATTCTTACATTAGATGAATAGTTTTACAGATTTAACTAATATTTATGTTGATGTGTTGCCTACCTTTAAGTGAAAGATTTAGCGTTTGTAAATGATGGGTCGTTGAACTTGTTTATCAATTAGGAGGAAATGTCGCTATTTATGGCAACAAGGAAATACTTAGGAAAAGGCTCTTGTATATCAATAAGTTCTGCATAATTTTGTTTACTGCCTGAAGGAAGTACTTAGCAAAAATCTACTATAAAAGATACAAATGGGACTCGTATCCACCTGGGCCTGGTTGCACCAACGGGTCATAAATTTGTTCCGCTATGTGTGTCATTTACCGCAAACCCTGGCGTCCATGTGCCATGGAAGGATAACTCCTCTCACTATTTACGCCCGTTGCACCAAGAAAAAATATGACCGTCTTAACTACGCACGAGTAACGGTTCGTTGGATCACTGCGGCATTTGCCCCTATAAACCTAACAAGCCAAATGTTATTAGTTATTATGGAGAAAGTGGAAACTTCTATCATATTTGTCATTGAGAAATTCATCTCACGGAGACAAAAGTTTACGTATTTTGGGAATGTCCAAACGCATTAAACACTTGGGCGTGCGTTAGAAATAATTTTAGATATAGGGCCTAATATGAATGTGAATATTGAAAGAAATCCAAACTTTATATTTTGTCAGATTTTCTGTGTCTATACGTATTTTGCAAAACTACATGTATAAAGGCCCATCTTTCCAATCCAGACCTTTATAACGCTAAAACGTAACTGTCGATATTTTCTTCCTACAATAAGACAGGGCAGTCTTGATGTCTGTACAATCATTAAAAGCTTATTTATATTTTCTTTTAGAAATAAAATAAAACATCAATCCATGTAAAAAATGATTTTTGGGGAAAAAGTGATAATTCTCAATAAATACTGAAATTTCAACAAAAGTTTCTAGCAGTGACAAAAGGAAGAAAATTACTGATACAATTTCTGGTGTAAAGAATTCGTCTACAGGTTCAGGTGGCAGGTCTGATAGTATGATACAGGTATGTCACGTTCCATCTCTTATCGCTTTGATAGTATCGGTTGCCATTGCTCTCCCACGATACTACCGGAAGTAATGTCGTACGCGAGGTGATGTTTCTCCTTTCAGCACCAATAACAGTGTCAAAACTTGGACAGCGGTAGCGATTGTCCAACTTACTGCAATGTTTTCGACAAGTAGGAGTGTTGGTTTCTGTAAGTAACGATTCAAGTGTATAGGATGATCAGGCACTAATCAGTAACGCAGCTAGACATAAACACACAATTTAATTTTGGTTCTAGGATTTTCCCAACCAGAGTTTTCTTCATTTGCAGTAGGCAAACTGATAGATTTTTAGGCCACAGGTGCATGTAACATAAATAACACATATTGAAGCTATGCTTCTTGCAAGGCCTATGCAGTAGAATTTTACCTTCTGACATTTGAATGGGGGTGGTGGGGGTGGGGGTGGGGGTAACAAATAAAATTTAGGTCTTCAAATAACCAAAATAAAATAAAATATATATTCCCCAAATTTCCCCAAAAAATCTGATGAGCTTCTGAAAAATCTAAACCCTCGTTCTTATACATCGCATACAGGTCATCTTGCCACCCCTTGCTGACATTAAACAAACAGAATTTAAATATTTGTTTATAATATGTCCAGTTTTCAACCTTTCCCAGATCATCAAAACCGCAAATTCCTGTCATTGATTATATACTGTTTCATTCCAGACCACCTCCCAGTAAGTAAAGTATTTGTGAGCTCTGTGATAGTGACCTCCCTGGCCGTGTCTCTGCCACTGCACCACTTCAGACATCTGTTTGTATACACATATCAGGATATTTTTGATAAACTAGAGGTAAAGCCATTGGATAATGATAATAATTATCTTTATTAAAGTTCATTTAATTTGTGTTCTTTTTCTCGTCAAATTTGTTCAGCAGGCATGTTGACAAACTATATATCTTTCTTTGATGTTAGCAAATGGTTCTCGTAAGTGGTTTCATGATTCTCTCACTGGTAAGTCTTGTAATCAGTAGCATCCATTAAAACGTGCATCATTTTAATTGTTTGTAGTTTCACAAGGCTAAATATTTCAACACTTAATGTTCTTCTATATTCACTTTAGCTGTGGAGGTTGATCACATCTAAGTTGGTATTTCTGGACCCCAAGGACCTCGTCTGTGGTGCCATACTCATCTTTTACTGGAGGATTTTTGAGAGGAAGCTTGGATCCCAGAAGTATTGCGTATGTCCTTTCTTTCATTCATTCATTCATTCATTTGTATATTTCTTCTTGTCCTTTGTATTTAATACTGTGTGGAAGCCACTGCTTTATGCATACATACACAGAATTTTCTCGAAATGTGAATATTCTATCAAATTTGATAAAAATCAGATTGTTCACTATTTGGTAAATTCCTAAAACAGCACACACTTTATCCTGATATGATGTTAGTCAGTGGATTGAGCCATACCACAGAAGTTATACTGATATTGTTATTGTTATATTTCAGTCATACTTATTGGCGACTGGGTTCCTAGCCTCTCTCTTAGAGCTGGCAGCGTTGTACTGTTGTAAGAAGGCAGAATTAGATTTAGACAGTTTGCCCACAGGACCGTGAGTATCATGTGAAAGTGTTCACAAAGTCTTTATCCATTCTTGTGCTGGAATTTATTATCAGATTACAGAATGTAATTGAGCCATCTGTGTTTGTTGTTTTTTCCCTAATTTTTCACTTGAATTTAATGGATAGATGAGAAGTAATTGTGATTTATTTTAGCTCCAGTATTATGTTTTCCGCAAAATAATAATAATAATAATAATAAAAAAAAACATTAGTCGCACTTGTTAACCAACTAAGCAATTTCTAGCCCCTTTGTTTTCTACAGTTGCTATTCTAACATATTAACAATGCAAATAGAGAATAATTCACAATCACAGTGGAATTTTTACCAGTGTTTTTGAGGTAAATAATTCTTGTGCTTCAGGCTTTCTTTCCTGTTCCCTCTCTTTGTTCCATTCTTCTGTGACATTCCCAGAGTGGCTGTCACCAATATACTAGGCATACCTGTCACTGGGAAGACTTTCACATATATCTTAGGTTTCCAGGTGAGTGTTATGTGAAAATAGTATACATCTGTCACTGGAGAGATTGCCAGTACATTTTCTGTTTTCCTTCAACAAAACTTGACTATTTGTAATAATGAAATGTTACAGGGTAAAGAATGATAGATATTTTCAAAAGTAAAATCCATTTTCAGCAGTAGTCTCAGCATTAATTTTTCTGTTATCCGTTTCTGTCATCATGTGATTATATTTTACTGTCACAATTTTTCTCTTGATCTCCAGATAGCCAGCACGTCCATAGAGTCAGTCCTAGTGGCCGGCTGTGGTCTGGTGAGTTATAGGAAGGTCATAAATAACTCTCTGGGTCACTCATTTTGCCAAAATTAAATGTATAAAATTATCCATTATGATTTTTAATGGGCTCAACTTTTAATCTATACATTGAAATTAATTGAAACCCATAAAGTACATTTTATGTGCATATAGCTTATCCTGTTTTATTTCTTTTTATTTATTTATTTACAGATATCAGGATTACTTTACAAAGCAAACTTTTTAAAAATCAAGGACTGGTTTCACGTCCCAAATTTTGTGGCTGGTATAGCTGACAAGACTTTGGGACGGCTCGTCAAAACCGAGACAGTTCAGCAAATTAACACCCCTCTCGGAGCCACGCTAGAACTCCAGAGACAGCAGGAAATAGAGAGGCTTGAGGAGCAGCTGGCCAGGCAACAGTTTAGACAGATGAGGAACATGGGAGGCATGGCTTTTCAACCCAGAGGGGTAAATGTTTTTTTTTTTTTAATGGGGGGTCAAATCTGATGTAGCCTAAAATGAGGCTGTCTGCACTGCATGGCATTGTATGAGACTTTAAAATGTGTGCAAAAATGTGTGTGAGGTGGAGCTAACCCTTACTGTAACAGTCTTATGAGCTGGGATGTAGTCTTAGAAAGCAATACAAAAGTGACATGCAATGCAGATGAATTTATACTGTTGTGCAGAAACATTTACTTTGACAGAACTTAAAAGATATCAACCAACAAAAATGTCTGTGGAAAAATGTTTCAAGTGTATATTTATTGCTTCACCACACTCCCTTGTCTGTAGTGATTTCTGACACTACTCTCCTCTAATTCTTAAGAATTCTCACCAAACTTTATGCTAGGTGGCAAGACTTTGGGCCATCTTGGGTGATCCCTATTAATTATTACAGAAAGTTAGACGGGGGCATTTTATTGGCTTGATGTGCTCCAAGAAATCAGTTGTGATCGTGTCTTTAATACTTTTCTTACACTGACTAAAATCAAATTGGCTCATTCAAAACTCTCCATCAAATGTCCTGACACTGGTATCGATCTGGCTGGCAGTTTGAATAATTGGAGTGAAATTTTGTTATTTTCCAGGCAGGGATATTTGGTAACTTGTTTGATGGTGGTGCACAGCCAAGGCAAGGTAAGTGTTTGTTAACTTGTAACTTGATCGTTTTTAGGGGTATCAATATGATCATAAATATTCATATTTTCTGATCAGAAAGCTGGCACTCTTGTCCATTTCCAATTTCATGCAAATGAAAAATTAATGAAGGAAGGTTAATAATGTTATTATCTTACACTGAAATCAATTTTAAAGATGTATTATATTTGCCAGGTCATAACCAGCCAGCCCCTGCAGTGCAAGAAGAGCAGGTAAGAATTTGTTTGCCATGTTTTCAAAGAAAAATCTTGTAATAATTTGAGATATGGTCGGACCTTATGGACCGTTTTCACTTACCAGTGCATTGTGTTTAGTTCTCTAACATTTCACAATGAATGTTGCAAATTGTCAGCCTGGTAACACTTTTGATTTTTTTTTACCTATATCACAGGGATTATTTAGAGATGAGAGTCACCTGAATTAAACCTTAAATCTTGATATTTCAGTGTTGTATGTAAGCCCCATGCCTCATTTGTTTTTTCAGGATTTTTTCTAAAGGGATCGCTCTCATCTCTGATTATATGACTTTGATAGTAATGACTCTTGTTCCAAAGTTATCGTAACATTTTCAGTGCTTTTAATTGCCATGATGGGGACAGATTTGTGTCAAATGACTATTCATTCTTTCCCAGGTGCGGACATTGGTGGAAATGGGATTTGTGAGGGAGAATGTGATAGAGGCGCTGAGAGCTACAAACAATGATGTTTCCATGGCAACGAATGTGTTACTCCACAACTCTTGATGCAACAGTGAAAAGACTCAAATAGGACATCTATTTTATATTATCCATCTCCAGCAACTGAGGGGGAGAGATTATTTTTTCTTGGTATGAGGGTTGTCAAGGACTCCACTTTCTGTGTCAAGAGGGTCTGGTCCTACAAGGGAACTTTAAGACGGAAAGTTGGTTCAGACTTTGAGACCAAAATTTTAGCCTACTTTGATGTCTGATGATGTCAGTAGTTGTTCGTTCACTGAAATGCTGCACCTGTTTTATGACTGGAAAGAAATTGTTCAAGTTTAAGACTGATAGTTACTTTACTACAGTGGACTACTACATGTACCAGTTTATCCTTCAATGAAGTATTGTGTAGACAAACATTTTGGTGTCAAAGTTGAGGCCAACCGTCAGTCTAAAGTCAAGATGTCTGCAGAGGCCTGGAGAAGTAACTTAGGGATTTAGTCTTTACAGGGTAACAAAGAGAATACATGTTGACATAACTGTTGACTGTATACCTCTGTCAGACTGGCCTAGAACAATAAAAACAAACAAACACAAGTGACAAAAATGATGCATTGGATATTTTTATAGGTGAGTGGGACGTATGCCACTTGGAATACCTGCATAGCATTAAAACCTGTACATTTCTGTTGTGAATTTGTGGATGTGAAGATTACAAGGTGCTGACATTGTACCAGTTCATGATCACTTCGGCAAGTGCTAAGAATTGCCACCAGGGGATGGCCTGACCTCGCTGCCAAGACAAGCCCATGTTGTGGGATTCAAGAGTTAATGTAGTTTTCTTATTATATCAAATTGACCAATATCATATATTGGTGAATGTCAATAATTTTATACCTGCTATAGTCTTTAGTTAGGAAATGGAAATTTTCAGTTTTTAGTAATATATATAAGGGGAAAACCGGCATATGTTCTCATTTACCACATTAAACTTCACTTTTTATTTACTAAATGTTAAAAATAAGTTGCTATACAGAGGTTGGATTTTTTAGGCCACGTGTCGGTTACATTGAAGTCCAGTCAGAGAAATTCTCTAATTTCAAAGAAGCACCTGTATCCCCTTTATCATACAGACTTATATAATTTTTTTGGCTTGTGGCAAATAATTATGATTTATACACATTTATTGTTAATGTATTACATTACTGGGTTTCATCGAAGGCACTGTCATTATTTATTGCACTGTATTGCACCGTCAACTCGCAAAGTCGGACTGAATAAATCAAGACTTTTTTACTCCTACTCTACTGTGCAGGGTATTTAATTTTACGTTATTTATTTGGAAATACAGTACATTATGTATCATTTTTACATGTACTTACGTTAACCGTAGTATAGGAAGCTTACTGATGTGTCATGTGTATCATCAAAGGCGCGATGAATTATTATTATTATTATTATTATTATTATTATTATTATATTTTTTAATTACTATTTCAGCTGTGAATGAATTTTGTTATCACCTTGCGCCTTTTTCATCTTTCGTCGCTAATCTCGAATTTCGATTTTTGACAAACAAGCCGATGAATGGCAAGCAGTCATTTCTTTGCACAGTTAAAAGAGAGAGATTTGATTTTGAATTTATCAGATCTTTCAAAATCTTTCCAAATCTTTCAAATTTGATAAATTTTGAAACAAACAAACAACGGGAAAGATAGATGTAGGGCTATTTATCTAGAGAAGTCCATAGGGGCACCCTGCACACTGAAGCACGGCACATAAAGGATACAACATGTCTTGTCAACATAGTGTCGAAACCACAAAACGCTCCTTTAATGTGCCTAACAGGAAGAATTATTTTCCCAAGACATCGCATTCACAAAGAATCACAAGACGCACACTTGCGTGAGTAACAAGCGAATTAGCTTAGATCGATTTTTAATCGCCCTGAGCGGCGTCGAGGTTTGACTCTCGCATACGGGCGCACGCGGCCTCGTGATAGATTGCTTCTTCGGCTACCTCGCCCACGTCCCGATACGAAAACTAACGGGAGACGCTGAATGAGCGGAGACCTGCCTTATCAACGCCGCCCCGCCGCGAGCAGGGATTCACAATGGCGGCGGGACTTTGTGTGGCTAGCGCGCACGTGCAGCGCTAATTAAGTTCGCACGTATCCCTGGCTGAGGCAGAATGGAGCGGAGAAATGGTATTGTCGCCGAACAAAAAAATCTCGTCTCTGACTATTAACTGCTCGTGGGGAGGTGTAAAATGATACTGCTTTTAACGGAATATGTTGAGATGGCCATAAGGTTACTGTTGACTCGAATCGAAAGATTATCGAGATGATCTTAATCCAGGGGAGTTCATACCTTTTGCGCTAATTGCTAATGTATTAGTCTCGTCATTTTTGATGTTATGCTCCTTAAATATGAAAAGCACTGCCGGCTTCGTCAAGATAGACCGCTTTTAGAAATGGTTTAGATGATTGTTAATTCTTTTTTAATAATGCAACTTTTAAACCACAATCACTTCAAGATTAAAATCTTTCGCTGACACATGGTAATATTTAATTAATTTTTATCTTTTGCTTTTATTATCAAAGCTTTACTTCACTTTGTGTCATTTCTAATGGAGTGGTGGTATCTTGGCTCCATCGACTTCGGCTGAATTTTAAAGAGGCTCTCGTGGGGATCTTGCTTCAAATAAGATAAATAAATAAATAAATAAACAATAAAAACAAGAAATATAAAAATAAATAGCTAAAATTAAAATGTGTAACGACAATAATAGCTAAATAATTATATTATCAGCAAAATTTCCTTATTTAGTGGACAGTTATCACATACTGGCCTATTATTAGAGAATGACCTCAAACTAAAAAAAAAAACAAACAAATAATTAGACTGAAAGTATATATTATACCAGCCTTATTATTAATTATTACCTTTAGCCAAGTAAAGTACCACGGTTCCATAGTGATACATTCCTTCCAATTTCTCTCATGAATAAGTGCCGGGCTAATAATCTTAATAATGAAACTCAACTTGCAGACGTAAAGTGAAGTGTCTCATTTCCATGATTTCTGCAACTCAATCCTCGTGTTACAGTGCAAATGACCGCAAGCGGTGTAACTGATCCATGTGTGGACATTAACTTCCACAGTAAACAATCAGGGACGATAGCTAGTCTTCTATTTAAATGATATAAAACCTTATGTAAGTGAGGAGTCATTTAGTGATGTTCCCGTGTGATACACGTATCTCCTTTTCTGATTTTTCTGCAGTAAAAACTGACTCAAACGTCAAATGAATCAACTAATATATTAGAATATATATGTACAGAGAGTTAGGCAATGCCCCTGATGACTATAATTCATGGCGAGGGTGTCATCACATCGGCCTTCCATGCTCGTATTACATTAGGCAGTAAGATGCTTTGTACCAGAATTTACTATTTTATTTCTTTTTTCATTAAAAACTATGACTTATTTATAAGCTACTGCCTTATCATGCTTCATAGTTGACATCTGAGGAAAATGAAGGAAAAATGAAATAAAAAAAAAACAAAAAAACTTCTGGTTCGTATCCGACGCGCTTTTTACTCCTATGAATCTTAATGAGTGCATCATAAACTTGGTCTTATCTACATATAAAATACTTTTAAAACAACACACACTGGGGCTTGAGTCACCTTTATTTCGACACCACTACTACTACTACTGTAAATTACTGAAAATGAGCACCAAGATGATACATTTCAAAAGGCCCAGTGTCTTTGGCACGTAAATTCCCCAATCCACAGTAGGCACTTCAAAAAAAAAAAAAATAAAATAAATAAATAAATAAAAAATAAAAACAAATAAATAAATAATAAAAAAAAAATTAATTAAAAAAAAAAACATAATTTTCCATTTTATTCAGTGAATAGACATATATGAACATAACCATATAATCTGTAATATCGGAAATGCTGTAGTCTTCAAGAATGCTATTCTAAAGACCGCATAGAAATCAACCTTTGGTAATTTCCTTCCTCTTTCCTTCCCTCTTTCCTTTTTTACACAATGCCGTGGCTATTGACTTACGTGTCCCTTTAATTACGTAATTGTATTTGTTCACTGAATCAATTACTTAATGCCTTCGTTAATAACGATTTCACAAAGTGACTTAAGCTACTGGAAAAATATTTGATGAGCCGGAACGCTTGGAGCAAGAAGGTTTGAAATTTTGATTCCTTTCAATTTGAGAAGAAATAAGCAAATAGAAAGAAAGAATAAATTCTCCAGATAAAATTCATTTTTTTGTTTGTGGATGAAAGTTTAACAAAAAATAAATAAATAAATAAAATAAAATAATAATAATAAAATAAAAAAAATTGAAGAATAATTGATTTTTTTCTTTTTTCCTTTTTTTTTATTAAAGTATCATATCTAGTGATTAAGAAAGTGAAAAAGTGCTTGGCAATATTCATTAGACGGGAGTCTGATAATGTAATTTAAACGAAATTGATGTTACCTATTTTACGACAGAAAAAAAAACAACTTTGAAAATTTTGATATAAGATAAATTAACATCATCGATAGACTTAACTTCTTTGCCATAGATATATCAAAGTGCTTAATTCAACAATAGAGTAATACTGAGGGCATAGTGAACTTTAAAATACTGGCAGACGTAGTGGTAGACTCGCCGTCCCCAAACGCAAGCACTTGTTGAGTTGTCGCAGGCGCCGTAATCAATTCAATCAAGCGGAGCTGATCCAGATTGCCCCGCGCTTGAAAGTGTTGTAAAGAAACAATCCCTCCATCTCGCGTGCCAAGATTAAATGGCTCTCTATGCATTGCGTCCCGAGCTTTAAGAAACGATTAGCACTAATCATGGATCTGTTGAACGCACGTGCAGCCTTTGTTCACAGAAACTAGACGCGGTCTTCCAAGAGTACAATAGGAAACATAATCTCGACTTTTTTCCGTCGTCTACGTATTGCGACGAATAATGAGATTTTTTTTTCAATTTCTATAACGGGCGTCGATCGCTGATTACAAGATTAGTTGAATTAGAGGAATATTGAATTGAATACACATCTTTTTTTTCAACTGTTACATAATTTTGTTCAGATCCCTTTTTATAATTCAACCTGTGGCAATTTCGATAATTCAATAAGATAAGTGACAAACTAAGAGCATTAGGAAAATTAACCGTGCTTAGAACTATTGACAGAAAGTAATTTTGATGCAGCGAACGAATTCTACTCATCATTGGCAAAATGATGAATTTCTATTTTGACGAGTTTAAAAAGTTGACGAGCACGCAGTTCCAAATCTTGTGTTCAGTTGTTTTTTATTACAACTTTAAACAAAATAATATTATTTCGTCCAATCTTTAGTTCAGATCGTATCTGTGTAAATTAATGGTTCGCGTTAAAGCAGAACTGAATAATAATAATAATAATAATAAAAGTGTCTATAAGATGACAATAAATGAAGGAGATTAAATTAGTAATCGGGCTTGAGTTAAAAAAAAGTTACGAATAAAAAAGTAACTGAATGTATATGGGATTGTCATAGCTTTAGAACTTTTTTGCTTTTTGAACGCCTTTACTAGCACAATACGTACGAGAAATAGAAGAAGTAGACCTAAAATAAAATTTTCCGAGGTCTATTCCTTCTTTTTTGAAGTACTGGCCTTTAAAAAAACACTCTTAATGACAATGCAAGGAATGCACTACACGGTTAACTCAATCAAAGGGAAGTGAAAGAAAATGTGCTTTAGAAAACGTGTGTCTACATGTGTATCTATGGGGCATTTTAGTATGAGAGAGATAGAGAGAAGAGGGAGGGGGCAATATATAACAACCAGCCTATAAAATACATGCACTCAAAGCTTAAGAGCAGCTGAAACCTCGTGTCCACATAACACCCTCTTAACACGCCAGAATTTAACCAGCCACCTGTAACAGCACTCCGTACTTCACTCGAGCCGCCTACAAGGCTAGCGTGCGCGACATTATTTTCTCTACGTGCATTTACTCCTTCTATGCAATACAATTTACTACCGCCACCGCCACCTGCAAGCGCCGTGATACTCAGGTGCTAGATGCTTTAATTAATTGGATTCATTAGGTATGATTTATTTAATCTGGGTATGAACAGCGAGGGGGGAAAACACTTGTTGGTTTAGTGTTAGGTAACGTTTCTATGGGTGTAAGTGTGCGGGCGGTGTCTTTTTTTAAAATTCTGTCGAATGTGAGAATATGGGTGTAGGTTGGTCCATTTGTACTGGTACAAAGCGTGCGTGTGCATCTTAAACAAATCACATTGTACATATTCGTTTCACAACAGAGGAAGATAAGGTAGCCCTGTGTTGCAAGACTGACATACGTTTATATGTGTTTAAAACCGTAACGTTTTTTTCTAACAAAGGAATAGTACATGGAACACTTTGAATGCAATGTGCGTCGTAGTGACTATTCCAGTTAAAAGTATTAAAACCATCTTTTTCCATCTATGTAAGGACAAGAAATAGGGCCTATTAACGATCCGAGGCTTTTGTTTCCCTTGATTTACTATTTGTCATCTGCTTATTAAACTTAAACGTCTTTTATATTAAATTTGGGTGTCATTCATATTTCTTTTTCTTTTCATCAAAAATCTATTTTATAATAATAATAATAATAATAATAATAATAATAATAATAATAATAATTAGCACTAATGCTTACAAAATGAGAAGAGACTTGGCTTAATCCGTCAGTGTGAACAGAGAATCAAACGAAAGTCCTCGTAAAAGCCCATTTTACAGCACTCGTGGCAAATGATGAATTACATTGCAAAAATAAACAATTTGCCCAGAAACCAAACAGCTACGAATAATGCAGGCTGCATATCTAATTCTCCAATGAATTAAGGGTAGAGCGAATAAAGAGAATGGCTGATTAATGTTAAGTATGAAGCACAGAGAACAAATGCAAATAAATACATCAATAAGTAGACAAATACGTCTGTAAATAGATTATATGATTTCATCGAGAGGTTAACGAGCAAAGATGTACTGTTCTACTGGTTCACGCGAGGCAGTGGGTATATTAACAATTTCCATAAGCACTTTGGCGTCTGCATTCATGTAACTCTTTAAATGGTCCTGTTATACGAGGTGGGTAGTGTATATCATGTCATTTTCTCTTTCTCCTGTAACATTTTATGCAAATAATTCCAAAACGCTAAAACTGAGCGTTACTTAATATGTAATACACTGTGTACTTGTACTCAGGGGTCGGATCAAGAATTACTTGTAGGGGGAGGGGGGGGGGCGCGGATGCAAAGCCAACCCTGCCCCTACCCCACCCTTGGCGTGGGGTTCGGGGCCTGCCGAACGGCCCCAAAAAATTTCAAGAGGGGACAATTGGTGTGTTTTTTTTTCAGAAATCGAAGGGGGTTAGGAATCCGCTAAATGTATAAATATAAATATATATATGGCAGTTTTCATAAATAAATATGCAGAAAGAATAACGTTATGTGAAAACTTAGTGTTTTTTTCTGTTTAAATTTATAATATGTGCACTGAAAAATTAAATTGATCATAGTCACTTATTTTCTTCCTTACGAAACACTTTACAAGCTACATGTAAGTGTGTGGTTATGTCTGTAAATTAATGAATTAATAACGTAACCACATTTGTTTGAAATTACCTTTAACAACTGGCTATTAGATAAAAAACACGAACTAAAATGTAGGCTAGTCTTCCCTTTGAGGATGTTGTGATGAAAGAGGCTATCAAATGTTAATCAAATTTGATGACTTTTTTCCTGCATAATTGTGCGCTAAACAAAGTCAATTTACTGAAGCCATTTGAAACAAGGTTCCCGGTGACGTTGTTATTAAGGCGACTACCGGAGGAATTATGTGGTACACTGACAAGTTTTACCGGGCCGGAATTACATACCGCCACCTGATCTGCTTCAAATTCCGGGAGAGAGTGCGAGGGAAAGGACTTTTGAAAGAAGAAAATGCATTGAATACTGACACACGCATACACACACACACACGCGCACAAAGAGAGAGAGAGAGAGAGAGGGAGAACTACAGAAAAAAAAGCTCAATTTCCAACAATGTGTGTGTGTGTGTGTGTATGTGAGAGAGAGAGACAAAAAGAGTGAGAGTGAGAAAGGGGGAGATGGAGAGAGGTTACCTTCTTAAAGCAATAAAGCTTTAAAAGGCATAAAAAGTATGATGCCTGTGCATGCCATGTGCGTGATTGACAGACAACCACGAAGTGAAGTAACATATGAACAGTGTCATTATCAGAATGCCGAAAAAAAAAGATTTTCATAAGCCTGACCATAGACTTTTCACTCTCAAACTCTAACGCAGAAGCAGTAGAGTTACAGTAAATTTCACTTAGAATTAATTTTTTTTTGTTATTTGTACGCCAGCTCACTCCCCTAAATGCTAATGTCGTTCTCGAATTACATGGGAGAACGCAGACTATATCCTATTTCGACAATACACGGTCTCATGTAATTTGAGCTCTTCCGCAGTTTCCTCTGAAAGTTATTTTTCGGAAACTGTTAGAGCACGTTTAGTCTGCAGTTGTACGCGACCAAATTGTTTCCCGGTCGCTATTAGGCAGGAGTTCTATTATTTTAATTCTGTATACGTTTATTGAATGTGGGAAGCAATTTCCCTTTCATCTATTTTCACATTTTTGTTGCTGCGTTGGTTTTCACGTACGGCGAATGAAACCTTATACGAAACAGTAGAAATACATGAACTCGCACACATTTTGTCTGTTTTTTCTCTCAATTTGTACTATTTTAAAATAAAATTACAAAAGACATAATGCAACTCCACATCTTCCATATTATTATAGCTTCTCGTGAGTTGACAAAAATGTTTGTTCCTCTAATTTTATATTCTAAAAATTACTTTATTCTACAAAAGGCCATATCCCAGTAAAAAAAAAATACTGATCTTGTAATCATAAACGTTAGCTATGCGCTGTTCCAATTTCATGTTTATTTGCTGGTCTTATTCCTTAGATAATCCTAGCATATCAGATGATCTGCCGTCTGTAAATTAATTCACCGACAAAAAAATAAACTGTGCAGCGTACATAAATGTTTTTCGTTTTTATATATAATTCTTTATAAATGAAAAAAGTGCCCTGTTAGCTAAATATCTACGTCAGCAATGAAAACGAATAACAAACCAAATCTAAATATATTGGATAAATATCATACCCCCTATTGTTCAAATGGTTATATTTTAAGGGATAATATAATTCGTACGTTTTACCAATTTATTCTGTCCATACTGTTCCATCATTGCTAGTTAGAATCGAATAAATTCGATAACTTAACACCAATCGAATTTCGCAGTTAAATTTACTAGTCGCATAAAATTGCTAATATTATTATTGTTATAGCATTGTCTCCAATTTTGCACAGGTCGCGGTAATAATATAAGTGTAATATGGCATTTGGTATGACTAAACTGCAGTTAATTCGTGTTACTGCGGTACAATGACAAATGAACAGTTAATGTGGAGAGAAGAGACAAATTTTGGGGGATGATTTGCTTCATCTGGGTCCAAACGTTATGTAGCACGTAGCCACACCATAGGTGTGTTGTGACGTCATCTAGATCTTAACCAGTCCGGGTTTATCAGTTTGGACAGACCTAAGATCTCCGTTCCCAACCTCCATCTGTTGAATTTTGAACTTGGATATTGTAATTCTGAACCACAAACGTTCACTTTAACTCATGTTTACATGGATATTTTGATACAGGTTTACATAATTTTATTACATGATAGAAACGTTTAATATCATGTGTGCGTTTTTCGTGTGTGCACGTGTGATTCTACAAGAATTAGTACATACAGCACTTTACAACCCCACGTTGTCCTGTTTATTTCACCGAGCTTCTTATTTTTTCGTTATGTTTCTTTTTCTTTTTGTTTCGTTTCGTTTCTTTCTCTCTCTTTCTTTGAAAGAAAATAAGTTTAAGTGTGACACCCTGCTCACCCATTAGCACAAGCTGAAGACTTGACTGCAAATTCTCGCAGACAAATAAACTGTAAGCAGCACTTACTGACACATTTTAACAAGCTTCGATACCCAGACTGCCGACCGACCTCTCGTCTAACTGATAATCAACGTTCAATCTATTAGTGATCTTCTATTATTAAGCAACTCTAAATAGACTGACTGCGTTCCTAATTACTCAACGACGATCTTTTTATCGTAATCTAATGCCTTTTATCTACGTGCAACGCCTGGAAATTCTCCAAACGCGTCGTTCATTCATGAACTGCCCACAGCTTATAATTATTGACTCTTAATTATATTGACCTTTTCTTTATCGTTCTTGTTTCTTTGACAATTCAGATACGTAACGTTATGTATCTTTCCTTTTTTGCTTAGTGACAATCATGAAGCTCACGCTTAAATAATGAGTTATATAGATAAATAGGTGGATAAATGAGTTAATAAATAGATAAATATTACAATAAACGGACGGATAAAGAAAGAAAGAAAGCGGCAAACAAATAAATGATAACGAAAACCAGGATGAATGCTAATTTGATCAATCTGTCTACAAATATAAAAAAGGATATGATCTTAATCTTTTCTCCATAATGAGACCGTAATTAAGATGGATTATCCTTCGGATGAAGTGCAATTTATCCGTCATTTTTTTGATGGTGATCACTTTTTAAGCAGACAAACGACATATTGCAATCTTGTTTTCCTGATTAAGATTAATTAAAGATAAACTCTTTACTACATTAACAATATACGTGCTAGATTTATTGAAAATTATCACTAATCAGAGAA
The DNA here is from genome assembly GCF_051362555.1 of Lingula anatina. Classification (NCBI taxonomy): domain Eukaryota; kingdom Metazoa; phylum Brachiopoda; class Lingulata; order Lingulida; family Lingulidae; genus Lingula; species Lingula anatina. The sequence goes on along the minus strand of NC_141776.1, from coordinate 16,922,288 downwards.
AGTTGGCCACAACTTTTTTTGGCACAATGTACTAATACTAATGTCAAATTAACTAAATTAAGGCTGTCAATTTCCTAATAAGATAACGCAGATTTTTGTTTCTGTTGTTTCGTAATATTCCTTTGTCAAAAAAATAAAGGTTTGTTGAAAATTCCTATGAGATGAGCTCCGAAACGCATGCTGATATTGTATCATTTGCCATAGTCTTGCTGAGAATATATTCCCTATAAAAGCTACATAAATTAATAAAATTTCAGAATTTATTTATAGATAAATATTAACAGCTCATTTGTGTCATACGTATAAAAGACATTATTTACATTTTTATTAAAGAAAGCTGTCACTTCTTATTCCGAACTAAGGTATTGCTAATGTCTTTATTTTATTTTAGATTGCGATGTTTGAAATAAATACCTCAGTTTATATACTATAGTCCCGGCTTTATCAGCCTCCACCTAACAGAATATCAGAAATTGGCGGACTTTCATTCATATTTAATGACGAGGCCGCGTAGATACTGTTTGTATACCTGATTTATGGCTGATATTCTTTTACGACATAATCTAAGCACACGTGTTCGACAAGGCCGTCCACTTTACGAACAATATGTCGGCCGTCCTTTCATCTTATCCGGCATGACTGCGGCTGATGTCAAAAAATACGAGAGAATTAGACAATCGTCGCTTTTAGCTGTGGGATTAATTGGTAGCTTAAGCCCAGATTTAATTGGATTTCTAATTAAAGTTGATCATTTAAGTGTGACCGACATTGCAGATGTGTTATCTGAGGCGTTGTTTGATGATTGGCAATGCAGGCGAGGCGTTCGGCTCCGGGACACGTGCGCGGTATAAAAGACAATTAATGACTAGCATCTGTCTTACATAATAAAAAGAAGTCATTTTTGACTATTGTCTAACATTTTTGGCTATATCCTACCATCGAGTTACACCTATGATCTGGACAATATCATATCATCTGCTAGAATACTACTAGGCTATTACTTTAAAGTGAAGTGGGACTTCCTGATATTATTATAAAAATGTCTTAAAAGAATTTTAACCAATACCATTTTAGACGTAGTGATTATTGTTTACCATGTGATTGAGTTTAATTCGTAGAATATATTTAAACAAAACATTGAGAGAGAGAGAGAGAGAGAGAGAGAGAGAGAGAGAGAGAGATAGAGAGAGAGAGATGAACAAAGGAAACCACTGTACTGTAAAAACACAACAAATGTCATAATGCCCGTTGCTATAATTTTCAATAATGAAAAGCACCAAACTCTACAAGCAACGGCAAAATGGATTTGGAACGCCGATTCCTTCATCACGTGGGTCGATAAAGATTGCTAAACCACTCTAATCGCTCTTTGATTGGATGCGGACGACTGGTAATTGAAGAAGGGTCGTCTGCTATTCCAAATGCGAGAACGTTAATTAATTCTATCATGCTCCTATATAAACGCTACAATTGGAGAAGTCGAGCAGACGACCAAGAGTCGATCACAGAGGGTAACTCAATACACGCGGCAAAAGTTTATTTTATAATATTTGAGTAGTGATGAAGCATTGATAAGGCAAATTAACGCAGTTTTGTCGATTAAGCCCGTGAAGACTTTATACTGAACTGATAAGTGAGCAGTGAGAAGTATTCTATTAAAGCAGCAAAAGTTTCCGATCTCTTAAAAAGATTTTAGGGAACATGTATCAGACGAAGGCGATGAATTCTCACAGTATTGAAGGGATCCTCGGTACGTCTAGAGTGATGGGAGAGAGCGGACTGCCGTCATATCTTCCACAGAACGCACCATATAACTACAGCAGCAAACAAGGTATGTGATTTCTTTACAGTTGGTCTTCTTTTTTTAAAATTAAGGCACCCGCAAACGTTTGAGTTCTAATTGATCAACCCTTTCAAGAAAGTTACAAGCTTATTTTGACTTTCCTTAATAATTATAATGCAGAGAAAAAGAAGAATGTGAGTTAGAGCAATGATGATAAAAATAGCATATCCATATCATGAAAAGATAAGCTGTGAATTTGAAAATTGTTCGAAATATAGATTTGGCCTTTTTGCAACGGTTTACAACTGGTTTCCGGTTACGTCATGTTCCTCGTACAGGTTGCTTGGGGATTTATGATTATGCTTTTCAATGAAAAAATGAAGATTTTAGAAATTGTGCGTATTTTCACGAAACTAAGAGATGGTATGCATGTATGTACGGACACTGGTGCCATACCCTGTGTCATTTTACATCGTCTTTGAGAAAGAAAGATTTTAGAATTGTTAATAAAATATCTGCTTGCGTTCTGCGGTACGTACATACTGAACAGATGCGACTTGAATAATTGAGATATCGATATACTGCTCTACGATAGGTGCCTTTTTGTACATATTGTATTTTACAGTTTGTCAAATTAGAAACGACTAACTACTCTGATAGGGAGTTATTTCATCCTTGTCGGTAAAAAAATTGCAAAATTTCAACCCTTTCTACTCACAAACTGAATATGAGAAACGGGCTGACTGTGATTTTTTTTAAATCCAGGATTTTGGTCCAGAGTATAACTGAAAGGAAGCAATCCCAAAATCAGCTCATTCAATCCCATCTTATTGGGGATGGGAGGTTTAAGGCAGGCGGGGACAAAACAGATACACAAAAAAGAATGTCTCGTCTATGAAATTCAAATATGTATGTCCGTTTTTATTTTGGTCACATTAGAGGCTCGTTGAGACGCCTCCTTGTCCCCCTCCTGTTCTCTTTGTCACCTGTCACCTGTCACTTATGCACTGAAGAGAGCTGTTTATGTTTTTTTCACGACTTAAACACTGGATACCTTCTGACATCGAGGAGTACAGTACAGTTTTACACCCTAACACAAGTTCAAATGTTTTAATGATCTTTAAATAGACTCGACAAAATAACTGGCTTTAAATTTTACATATTTTAAATAATTTTTAATCATTGATTTCGTTTTCTTTAACTTGCATTGTAAATTTCATATTTTGAGTTTAGACTATAAACAAACATTTTTATTATAATGATGATGATGATAATGATGATTTGCAAAGCAAAATTGCACCGTTTAACTGGTTTTGGGGCTGTTTAGGTGATTGTGTTGTCAGTCCCTCAAATTGATGTGACACAGAGAACTTTACCGCTAAATGTAAAATTGATTTCACTTAGCCAAGCCTAACCTTATTGAAACGAAGTATTTTACTCCTCGAACTTGAGTACTGCTATTGCTTGCTTTTATTAAAAAAGACCTGTTGGTCCATTTGGAGAAAGTGTACTGACGATGTCACGGTAACAAAACAATGAACCAAGTCCGGAATTAAGGCAAGCAACAGATCATGTCACCGGCATTTTTTATCTGGATTAATTTATTGAATTGTGACGGCAAAGGAGATTAGTTGTAAGTATCAGCTCCATCGATACATGGTGTACTTTATTGAATTTGCGACGGTGTGAAAATATAATTTAATTAAGCTGTAACACGTTGGTCATATAGAAATGCGATTCTTCATCGTGAGAAGGTTGCGACTCGATACAACGCTTGCATCGGATATTAAACATTGCGTGTTGTAGGGTCCTGTGGAAAAAAAGCGAGAAACATATTAAAGATAACGCATAAAATAATCGATTTGACAAAGAAATCAACGGTTGATTGGATTAAAGGAAATCAACGAAAAACATATTAACTTGCGTTAGTTCCGGGCTTAGTCCAATGTTTTGTTACCGTGGGATTATTAGTGCACTTTATGTGACAGAAAGTCTTCTTCTTTGAAAAAAAAAATAACTGACTACTTTATGCAACATCTGGCTAAATGTAGACCTAATACTCACGTCAAAGATCAAATATCAATTCTTAAATTGTATTCGATAACGACTAATTTTAATTTTGCCGTCATTTAAGTACCTTTAAAACAATTTTGTAATGATAAAATTTAAACGTACGTGAATATAGTACTCTAGTTTCTCTGTAAAAAAGAACAAAAATATGTAGGAAAGGTTTGTGAATGTTACAACACTAAAACACCAAACAAAAGAAGTGAAAAGCAAGGCCCGAGCGGAAGATATCATTAAAAACAACAATAAAAGTGAAACACGATCCGCTTTAATGGGAATTAAGTTCTTCGGGACTAAAATAACTCCATTTCTACATTCTATTTCCACTTGCGATATAATTACTGCACTACGTGACGTCATATTTAACATGTGACACGTGTCTTTTATTCACAAAACTGTCAAATTTCACCACAAAAAAATCTCTGGCTTGAAATTTTCATCGAACCAGTTAATTTTGTTACAAAATGCGAAACACGACCAAGGTGTGTTTTAAAATGCAATTTCGTGTCAAAATATCCGAGGCATTGGAGTCGAATTTCAGATGTAGATTCCGCTTATACATTTCCGGGCGCATTGGATATCATAGGCAGGTTTCTGGCGGAGGCAATTTTCTAAATAGCAGGCACATTTCATGAATTGGGGTTAATGTGATTGATAATTTTCATCATCATTTCAATTTCCGTCAATAATATGTTCATTTCCAGCGTTCAATTGAGATGTTAAATTGCCTCAAGCGTTCGTGCTGAAACCTAGATGAAAGATGGATACGTATGTTTATTGTGTGGTCGATGCTTTTTCTCTCTTTTTCCCTTTCTTTCTCTCAGAGACTGCTATCCATTTATTATTTTAAACACTTCTTCTTTAATCTTCAAATAATGTACAAAAGTCCGGAATAGGATGTTTATTTTTGCCTAATATATGCGTGGCTTTTACTAAGTTACAAAATGGCTTCTTTTCACGTTTTTATATTTTGTTCCTCATTATTTTCTCGTTGATTCGTTTAATATTTGGTAAAGTCTGCGTATAAGTCAGTATGCTAGAGTAATTCATTGCAGTTTCATTAAAAGGGGTGAATATTTCACATGTTAAATCCCCCTGATTAAAACTTTCCTATTACACAAGAGCTTTGCCATTCTAAAAAAAAAAAAAAAAAAAAAAAAAAAAAAAAAAAAAAAAAAAAAACTGCTTCGCTTATGTACGCCTTCATCCAATACTATGAATTAATTATGAATGCATTATAGGGTCACAATAGGCAGAATCAACGGCGCGATAAGGTGACAGATTTTACCAGAAGAATGTTTTTACACCCAATGCATTCCTCATTGCCATTATCATTTTTTCTTTTGATTGATGGATTCCTTCTTGTATTTGCATATATTTTTATTACTTTTTATGTTGAGCTATGTAACAATCCATTCAGCTTCATTATTATTATTATTATTATTATTATTATTAATTTTTTATTTATATTATTAATTTTTGGGGATTTCCCTTCATGGTATTTAACAGCTCATACATTGAACGTAGAGAAAAAACATATTATCAGAACTTTGTGAAAGATGCTTATTAGCTGCTGTAGCCTACTAACAAAGTTTTCTTTTTAGTTTCAGATGAAACCTCCCACGATATTTTGAGTCTGGCAGCCTCTATTTCTAAGGCGAATGTCGTGGAAAGACCGCGACCTACCACCAACGCAGACAGAAGACAGAAGTCACCGACCATTGCCAACGTCGCTCCAGTCACCCCCAGAAAAATGTACACGACATCGGCTTCGCCGACGCAATCCCGTACGTCTTCTGTACCGCAATCGTCCTCCACTGCGCTGATGAAGACAACTCAACCACACGCAGTGAAGCAGACACCAGAAAGCGATGAGCCAAAGAAGAAAAAGACAAGGTACAGGTGAGAAACACCCTGTAAATTTTTGCTATTTCTTAAATTTACTGCAACTATGGATATTTGGTTCATTTTAATGATAATTTTTAGACCCCATTCCCAGAGATTAGATCGATCCAAACTAGATCGACCTAACTCCCTGGGGGTTCACGCTAAATAGCTGTCAGCCGAGCGGGCACGAGAGTTAATTATCCCCTTACAGCTCGTAGTAGGCGGGACGGACATTTAAGCCGGATTATCTGACAGTAATCTAGTGAGACGCCCCACGGGGATAGATCGATCTAAATCTATGGGAATGCGCCCTAATATCATTTGGCAATATCACTTAATTGATAATAAAATGTAAATTTAGGAACGCGTATTAGATAGCAATTAGACTATTTTTTTTAGAAATGTGGGAAGACGAAAGTACTAATTTCTGCATCTCTCTTTAGGACGACTTTCACAGCCTACCAGTTGGAGGAAATGGAGAGGGCGTTCGAACGCGCCCCCTATCCCGACGTGTTTGCCCGGGAAGACCTCGCCATCAGAATAGGCCTCAGCGAGTCTCGAGTGCAGGTAGTCCATTTCATTGAGTTCTGTTACGTCACACTACATCACATTACGTCACGTTACGTCACGTGAAATAAAATTATTAAAGATCAGTAAGTGTATACATGTATGATATGTTGCGATTATGTTTGATAACTTTCTGGGACATTTCTGGTGTCTTCCGGAAAGTAAAAGCTTCTTAAACAATTTTTCAGAAAATTAAACCGATGAAAGATTATCACATTTTCTGTATATTTAACCAAAACAAGTCACACCCCTTTCCAAAATTTAAGTTACACAACTCGGTTTTAACATGAAGCATAATTTTGTAACCTATCGTTTATCCCTTCAGGTATGGTTTCAAAACAGAAGAGCAAAATGGCGTAAAAAGGAAACGCCAAAGAAAACTATTAACTACAGCACAGGTAAGAAACGCCTCCTTTACTTTTATCTCGAAAACTTCATCCTTTTTTAACTGTGTATATGTACCCCAGTATATACATGTAGTAGCGATCAAGATATTTTTCTTAACTCATTATTTCATTTAACATTTTAATGCTCTCTAATTCTCCAGACTGTATGTTTTATTGAAAGAGCTTGAGATAAAAGCTAGGGCGCCACCTTAATCAAACTGATACTAGTTGATATTTAACAGTATATAACATATTATAAAGTTTACCGGAATATCAAAATTATGTATTTTCTGTATTTGAATATAACCCCTACTGCTTAATCTAAGATAACTACGCACAGAAATTTAATATAGTATTGAATAATCAAAGTATTTCTCCAGTTTATTTTAACTATTTTTATATCGCATTTTAATTTTTTTCTATATTTCACAGCGCTGACCTCCATCTCTCAAAGCCCGTATTCAGCAAACTACCCTGCCTCCACGGACCGGTGGCCCGTCATGCCTGCTTACGACCCTCTTCAGCAGATGAACTCCCGTCTTCCCTACATGGCCATGCAGTATTATCCCGTCTCGCCGACCGCAACTGGGAACGTGACGTCATCAAATGGAAGTCACGAGTTGTTCATGACGTCAGGGTACTCCCCTACGTCACAAGAAGCCGCGTACTCCCACCTGAATTGTGCTTCCTTGGACCTGCGCACTGGCTATGATTTGATGGGGAAAGAGATGAAACTGAACGGGAAAGACACTCTCTCGTTGCATTATTAACTTTTGTCTTCTTCCTCGTCACGATTGTATTATACCCCGATGTGTATATTTATTTTTAAAAATTCGAGAAATTAGACCAAAAAGCGTGTAAGAAGAACTTTGCTCATAATCATATAGACTAGATTTAATCATTAAAAAGCAATAAGAAATTTGCACTGAGCATATTTTAATATTTTGATATCTTCCATTTCTTTGTGCGCTGTTTTGTATAACTGCAAATATTACAGACTATCAAAGTCGAAATGGAAAATGGAGAAGTGAAAACAAAATGGAGACACGAACTACTTTGTCAAAACCCAGGTGTTAAGATCGCCTTTACATTTCAAATGTTATACATTTATTTTCTTAATTTCACCTTTAAATATTGTTACCTAGTTAAATAGCTTATTTATTGGGGTAAAAGTCGTGGTTAAGTCTATCACAGCATCTACAAGAATTATGATTAATACTACCCAAGAGCCCGCTGCAGCCACCATCCCCGAAACAAATTATCTGGCCAACTTTTTATCCAGTAGGGAAGACAAGACAAGAGACACTTATATGCCGGTGTGGCAGTAATGGTAGTCCTCGGGATGGAAGTCCGGGTTCTCATGTGATCAGTACAGGTTAGGGTTAGTCGAAGTATTGGGGTTAGTATATGGGACGAATGTCACCTGTACAAAGTAATAGGGGACGGACTTAGAAAAGAAAGGGAAAAAAGTTCCATTATGACAGTGTAAACTTTTATGATTTATAAGGCAATTTTGGAGGCAAGTGGCCGTGTCATGTCTCAATTTACCCGTTGCTTCAGCTTGTACATAAAGCGGATCGCTTACTTGGTTTTTCGTCTTTCATTCCAAGAACAGGGGTCAATATTAAATAAGAAAATGCATTCATTGAACAAATCTTTGTATTCCAAATGCAATAAAACTGCTCATTTTTGTATCACAGGTCTATTTCTTTGCTTTATTTGACAATGCTACATGTATGTAGAATTAGTACACAGCTCTTTCTTCCCTCTTCTCTTTCATTCTCTCTATCTCTCTCACACACAATTTCAATTGCTCTTTCTCTCTCCCTCTCTCTCTCTCACACACACACACACACACACACACACACACACACACTCTCTCTCTCTCTCTCTCTCTCTCTCTCTCTCTCATATTTTTCTCCTTACCCTTCTTCTTAACTACCCTTATAAAATGCACCTACATGTGATAACTAACATTTGCCATTTTTGAAAACGAGCATTCCGTCTTCCATGGGTTTAAAAGGCAGCCAAAAGGGCTTTGGATTTTACAGAAACGTACTTGGTCAAGTTAAAATATACATGCATTATTCAGCTTGTAGGGGAAGGCGGGGTTATTCCGCCCAGTTTCTGAACATTTTAGATGGAAAAATACAATAACCTTCAGTATTCCAGATTTTTTCAGAATGAAGTACATTTATTTACCTTTATTGAGATATAAGTATCAGAAGTCCTCCGTAATTATTTTTGGAGTTAATTCAATTTTGAAATAATATCTTGCCCAAGTGTGAGACCATCCTAATCCAAATCCATTTCCGTGTATTTTACTCGATAAAAGTAAGTAGCAAAAGCAACTTTGCTGTCAGCGTTTTGTTTTGGCTTGAAACTTACAGAACTGATGAATATTCAAAATATTCAGGTCAAGTTCAAAAATCAGCACACTTCAGTACTGTTCTCTCTGACAACAACTTAAAATAAAACTGAGCTTAATAACAGCAACAAAACCACAGTCTCTTTGGCCGAAATATTACAAAGTTGATTAAAAAGTATTTTCTATCTGTATTTTGTCAAGTTACAACACCTTTTCTACGTCTGATTATTCTGATAGAGGCTGAGTCTCGTTTTCTCTAGTCTTAATCTTATACATACACTGTAGCTGTGACATAAATGCATGGAAAGGGGCGAACTAGTGCTTAAAAAAAGGGGCGGACTTGCCCAAACGAAACCTTTTTTGTTAAGCACTTGATTGCATAATAGTCACATGACTCATCCGAAGTAAGAATTTGTCACAGTAAAGGCCATACATCCTGCATACAATACATACAAATGACTACCTGTAAATCTATACTCAACTCACAAAATTAGACACCAAATGGGGCCTTTTAAATAACTTTTCAAGGTCAAAAACAAGTTTTGGCTTGCGAGTCGTGTTCTATCTGCGTTGCACCCCCCTTTTTTTAAATTATGCTATCATGTGACCTGTCAAAAGGACGGAGGGCGAGATCCGTCGTTTCACTTTCGAGATAAGGGGGAGGGGGGAAGACTTGTCCCGGGGGCAGACTACCCCCTCTTCGTCTACATGTACATACGACTCAAAATGCCCATTTTTTATTAAGTTGACATTGTTACTGTTTTGAAAGAAACTACAGGTATTTGTTATATTTCAAGCCAATATTAGGCAGATCATATTTCGAGTTAAGCATTGTGAGAGCACCTATGTTTACAGTAAAGATTGCACTTTCTTTTTGTTAAGGTTTGCTGTCATAACAAATGCGCTGCACCGTTATTGTTTGTTTTTGTGAAATAGCAGGCGTCCGGTATCCAAGGGCTTTGAATTGTACAGAAACGAATTGATATTTTTGATATCACTTTAAAAAGTGAGAAAAGCCTGAGGTGTCTCTCAGTAAGGTCTGATTTCCACGTGTTTTAAACGAAACTGTAACGGATGTGGTGGCGTCGTTATTATTCGCCAGAAAGCATGTGATTGACATTACTAACGTAGCAAGAACAACGATTATCATTTCATTAAGACTGATTTGTGGCACTAAAATGCCACTGCGGATAATTCTCGCCGTAACAGGGATTTTTACCACGGTCGTTCTGTCACATTTTGGAGTGTCCAGTGGATTAACAGGGTAAGTGAAACATGGGATAGCATGTCGCTAGTGCCCCGACGTTGGGACGCCTAATACCCCCTTTACACTGGACGGCGTCATTTCTGTGTCATTTGTGCGACCATGAAACTGGCATCGCTGTGGTCGTAGAAAGTAGGCACAAGAATGAATGATCAATGATCGGCCAGTTGTCGGCACGTAAACTATTTTTATGTACAGACACAGATGTGTCTGTACATATAGCTGTCAGCTGCGTCTGTCGTCGCCGTTGCCGTTGGCGTGCACTTTTACCGTAAACACGATAATTGGAAAACGGTTTTACGTTTTGGCTTGAAACTTACAGAACTGATGAATATTCATAATATTCAGGTCAAGTTCAAAAATCAGCATGATCGGGCAATTTTTAGGGAACGTATGCTGTTTTTTCACTTTTTTCAGCATATATGCATCGCCGTAAACACGATAAGTGGAAAATGGTTTTACCATTTGGTTTGAAACTTACAGAACTGATGAATATTCATAATACACAGGTCAAGTTCGAAAATCAGCATGATTGGGTCACTTTTAGGGAAGTTATGTATTTTTTCACTTTTTTCAGTATATATGCAACACCGTAAACACGATAAGTGAAAAACCGTTTTACCTTTTGACTTGAAACTTACAGAACTGATGAATATTCATAATACGCAAGTCAACTTTGAAAATTGGCTTGATTGGACTATTTTTACAAAAGTTATGCTGTTTTTTTCCTTTATTCAGCATACATGCAACACTGATAACGCATTTTAAGGAAAACTAATCAGCCTTTTGTCTTGCAACTCGAAAGAGTGATCAATCTGGCTAGTATACAGATCAAGTTTGAAAATAAGCTAGATCAGTTAAGTTTTGATGAAGTTATTAGCCTTTTTGTATATAAGTGGTTTTTCTTCAGATTTAATTCTTAGGCATGTTAACAGTCTCATTATGGAACTAATTAGATATGTAAAAGTGTTGTTTTGACATTTTCTGCTTCTTAACAATTTTGTTAGTTGATTATATAAAAATGATGGTAAACCTATTATCGTGCATTGTGTAATAAAGTATCAAAAATGGAAAGGAACTCATCATTCACTATGTTCAGAATCTCAGAATGGAGCAGATTGGACATTTAAAATTGTTCTACTGATATTTTTCCTATGTCAACAATTTTCCTTGTTGATCATTTGAAAATCACAATAAATTGATTATTTTGTTTTATTTAAAAAAGGTGTTGAAAATGGAAAGAAAATCATTTCAGTACAGTTATCTCTTGTTTACATTTTGGCATTTTGAAAGTGTGACTCTGAACTTCCATGGCCTTGGAGACCTTTCCATATCACATTTTCTGAATATCCATGATACTTTTATTTTTTATAAAAAATTGATGGTCATTATGCTGTTAAGTATTATGTTATAGTGCATGAAAGTTGAAGAAAACCCGTATTTTGGACACTGCTGCCAGGATAGCGATTAAGGGAAAACCATGCTACTTATTATACTCAAACTTACTGAAAAGTTTCATACTGAAGTGCAGCTTGTGTTGGAAAACCAGTGTGATTGTTTTCTGTTTTGGAAGCAATGCAGTTCTACAGAGTGCTATATGGTGCAATAAATGTATATGGATAGCAGGCAGTATGTTAATTCAGGGTTATAAAGTAATTTGCTTAATTAATATTCAATTGGCCATTAAATGAGATTACATAAAACACACGTTGAGATTTCATTGTAAAGTCCCATAGGTTTATCTCTCTTAACTGTGTCACATAATTAGGAATCGATGATTATTATGTAAATGTTATTTAATATGACAATAATTTTACAAAAGAAAAATTTTGTGTAACGCTTACATCAATGCTAAAGATGAATAACAGTGCGTTACTATTCTCAAACTCAATAGGGTTATTCATATCATGTTAGTAATTATACAGCTAGATTAAAAGCAGCTTTATTGGAATTTTTTGTTATAATTTATTTTACATTTTCTTTTAATTATTTTTCAAACACTAGCATCTTCAAGATGTCACTTTCAACTCCCATCCACCAGAAGCGCTGTGCATTTTCTGTTTTTCCACATAAGCAGTTGTGTTGGTTTTTATGTCTTTAAACATTGTGTAATATTATTTTATGCACTGTCATCATTTTTCACATATTTGGATTTTCATTATGTGAATTTGAACTCTCACATATGGTCCTGAAACTGTTATCTTATTGACCATGTTATTCTGTTGTACATTTTTTTTTAATTTTTATCTTTCACTAACTGGCATTTTCAGTGTGGGACTTATGACTCCCAAGGGCATGTAATAGTTCACTTTTATTGATACCTCCAGTTGTGCAATATTTGCAACTTGACTTTGCAGTTAAAGGGATAATAACTGTTCTTTTTGGCAAATCATTAATTTTATCTTTTAAGAAATTATTACAAAGTATAGCCATCTATGGAGGTCACATGGTCTGATGACAAGTTCAGATATCAGAATAATAGCTATGACTGCCCTTTTTGTGGTCAAACAAAATATATATTTCTGTGACTTGTTTACGCTGTTTAAACTTAAGTTGGATGATTCATATCATGGTAATGCAGCTAGACTGAATGGCATCTTTTGTGGAATATTTTTGTAATTTTTTCTTTTTAAATTTTTAACTTTTCAAACTGGCATTTTCAAGACGTGACTTATCACTCCCATACACCAGGAGCCCTGTACTGTTACTTTGTAACATTTTCTGTATTTTTTTATCTTACAAGAACGATTCTTAGGATTGACATACAGCCCAAATTAGAAAAACAGCCCTATTAAATTATATATATATATATATATATATATATATATATATATATATATAATTGTAATATATATATATATAATTGTGATATATATATATATATATAATTTTTTTTTAGCAATTTTTTTGTGAAATTTTCACTTTATCTCATTCTGGCATTTCCAAAGTATGAACTTTAACTCTTATCAGCCTGAAGCCTTAGGGACCATTTCCAGACCCTATCACGCTAACTGTGGATCGATCTATCTCCAAGGGAATTCTCGCTAAACTGCAATCAATGTAAGTGGCTTAGCTGTCTGTCATGCCTACTGAAACTGTCATGCCAGAATCCTAAGCCGCTTAAGCTGAAAGCAATTTAGTGAGAAACCCTTTGGAGTTGGATTGATCCTGTTAGATTAATCTGGTATGGGAACTCGGGTTTAATGCTTGTTACACATTTTACTTTCATCCTAATACACTGTTATGCAGAATTAGAATTTGATCTTGGCGATGCAGTTACAGTAAGCATAATACATCAGTGCATCAGTATTGACAGTATCCTATTATCTGCATTTTTATTTTCTGGTTTTTGTCTGTACATTTGACAGCTTTGCTGCCTTGTTTTACTCTCAAACGGGACCGTACTACGGGACACAGAAAGGACGCCGTCCAGTGTAAAGGGGGCTTAAGACAAAGTTGTTTGAAAATCACTCCTAGTCTTTAGCTAGAGAAGTTATAAATCCCAGATGGTCGAATAATTGTTCACCAAACATGCAACCTTGTGTGATTTAATATGGTGTTTTCGTGTAATATGTTCAGTGGACACATTTTTTATCGATATTTACTAAAATGTATTATTTGGCTATATAATGTGGGAATGGGATAGGAATACCTCGTTTTATTCACGTAGGCACACTTACATGTATGCTAGTCCAAATTTCACACAAATATCCCCTTAAATTCTGCTCAATCCTCGATCCCCGCTTCTGCTCGCTCAAGCTAACGTCAGTATTTTCCAGTGCAGCTCACAGGCAAAGAGTGTGAAATGCTTGGACGATATTAACGTTTTCACCAACTTCATATCCAATTTCGAAATACCCTTATTCATTTATTCAAAACAATACATTCAAACGCGAATTCCTTGGCTAATTATTGTCATATGTTGCCTTTTTGAGCCTTCGTGCCTGATTTCAAATGTCTATATTTTTTCATTACATTTCAGACATGTTTGCAACAGAACAGAAGAGAGGAACTTCACAAGAAGTGTACAACAGTATCGATATTGTAGATATTACTCATCATGTGGATTCTGGGGAGGTAGCAGATGTGCTAGGTATTTTGTCGCCAATGGCTCTTTGACCTCATTCAGAACAGCGGACTAACTAGTCCTCGGATTAAATGTGGCGACCACTTAAAAGCTTGCCGTCTAATACCCTAAAAGACACTGAATAGATTCTCCTCGGAGATTACGCAGTAAGCATTTAAGTGAGTCGGTCATATTTAATCCGGGGACCAGTTAGTCCGCTCTTGTGAATGCGGCCTTTGAATCACCCAAATGAGGCTTTATATCCGCTAAATCGATATGGCCATTAGTTCATGTGATTTTTTCGTGATAAACGCAACTTTCATGTGTAAGAGCTGAGGTAAACTAATTTCTAAATCAAGGAATTACAACAGAGAATTGGGGGAAGACTTACATGTACAAGGAAACAACAGACTTTGAAAATTATTAATTTTTTATAACCGAATAATCCGTATTCTGTAGTGCTAAATCCAGATTGTGTTTGTATAAAATGTATCCAATATTTAGAATGATATGTTTGGTTTACTCCTTAAGCATTTCCTGTAGAATTTTATTAGATTTGTAATACATTCTTCAAATTGAAAGTACTTTTTTTACTACTGTAGTTTCTGCTTGCTTAATTTTTTTCAGAAAAGAGCACTAGTTTCTGGTTGCCACAATCGTTTTTGAATATAACCAGTTTCAAGTATCCAGAATAATTATTGAGAAAAATGCTCACTTATTTAAGCGCCCCTTGATAAACATGAACATAGACCTGTATGTACATGTATATTACAAACTCCAGGTGTATCAAAAGGACAGAGAATTTGTGTGTGTGTGTGTGGGAGGGGAGGGGGGCACGAGACATTGACAGAGAAAAATGACTTATTTTCTAATCGAAAAACATTAAAGGGACCGCTTTGTTTTAACCTGAAACATTTTCAGAAATTCTTTGAAAATTTAAGTAAGTAGCGATATGGGACCGTGTATCAGGTGTAGACCTCATGTATGCTGCGCTTTGTGTTTGATTGCACAAATGGTTTTATTGACTCAGTTCAGGGGCTCCCACTCCGATCTGTTTGCCTGATATCAATACACAATTCAAAATCTAGGTTCTTCTTGAAAAAACAAAATCATTAAAGCACACATCGATTCGTTCCAAGAAGAGCTAAAAATAATCACCCCACTCACAATGAGAAAAGCAGGCTCATGAATAAACACAATGCAATAACACTATGTTGAAGCAGTGTTTACGTAAGGTAAGATGACATTCATGGGCTGCATTTATATATTTACACTTGGATTATACGGGACTTAAGGAGGGATAGAGAAAAACGGATAAACTAATAGACACAGTGCCTCTGTCTTTATTTGTTGCTACAAACATTTTTTAAAACACCAATTTCAATTTTAAAATTAAAAATTTCAATTTTAGAATTTAGAATTTTTAAATTCAGAAATACTGTATGGAGATTTTAAAAGTGCAATTTCCAACAGGTAATGCTGTTTTGCATTTTTTGGGGAAAATACCGTTTTCAATTTTGAGATTTTCTCTAAAACCAAGACAGCTATCAAAATTATTTAAACGTTAAACTCCATTTCTCGAATTTTGTAGATCCAGCACTCAATCTGTACACTAGAGATATGTTTGAATCCAACTGGAAAATGTAAAAAAATCTTCCCACAGTGTATGAACGTTAGGAACAAATATTACTAGTTGGGATGATCAATAAAAATTGCGAACAGATTCACTGCAAGCAACGTATATTTGCAGAGAAGTAAAAAATGACTCAATATCAATATGTACAGTGCCTTTTTGCCAAAAAAGGACGGAATCATAAAACACATTTTAATGCGAGGTACATTTAAGCCTGCTCTGAACATAGACGCTGAACAACTGATTTAATGTTTTGTTCTGTAGGAAACATACCATTGTGTTAATTATCTTTCCAGATACTACTCCTGTAGTACAAACATCCTAGAATATGACGCGCTCAATGTGACAGTCGAATACTGCTGTGAGGGGTGGTCTGCAGGAGCCAATGCCACAAACACTAGTAGCTGCGACATACGTGAGCCAATGTGACTCCTTCAAATTTAGATACAATTTAATTAAGATTAAATTAACCACCCTTATTTGTTTGTGATGTTATTTATAGAAGAAACTTAGCCAAAAAACTGAGTACTGAACCCATTTTTTCACTTGCTTTGTTAGACAAATTATTTTGATAGCTGAATTATTTGTGTTTTAGCCGTTTGTGCGGCGGGGTGTGAGAACAACGGTGAATGTATAGCTCCCGACACCTGTAAATGCCAGCCGCCTTACCACGGACCTACCTGTAACGAAAGTAAGTTATGATCGCTGCAATGCAAACTCAGGCCTAATAAGTTATAAACCAATTTGCCGTTCGTGATCTTGAGTCTCGCTTTAGGATTTGCAAACTCCGAATTAATGACTCAAACAACGATGTCATGGCGCGAATGAAAATTGGAAAAAACTCCAATTTCCTTAAAATAGGTGTTGGTCGAACTCGTTAACTAACTTATCATGCACTTCTACATCAATTATAAGGATGAGTTAATTGACAATTTTCAAAATGGCAGCCAAAACATCTGAAATTCACTCAACCTTATTGAACACAGGTATGTACATTTATATATTTACATAGGTTGTGTATGCGTATCCAAAAATAGTAGATTTATCGACCTAAATAATACCCATAGATCAAAAATCTCATCAGAAATGAGCCAATTTCGCCTCTAAAATACCTGTGCCTCTAGATTTTTTCAAAATTAAGTTATCATTTAGTACCGTATTGTTATTCAGCCTATGACCCCTGTCAAATCAACACGGAACTCGCGGTTGGTTTTGAGAGGAGCACAAATAATACGAACTTCACCGCAGAACCTAAATGTGACTCTACCCTGCTTAGGACCTGGTATGAGATAGGCCACTCCGCCATTTTTCATATGCCAACAACCTGTCCTGGGTCGCCGGCTTGTGGGACCACTGGACCTGTTTGGGTGAACACAAGTGAGTATTTCAACAATAGATTCGCCGACCGAACCGAATAGCAAACAACATGAGTCCTGGATTTTCGACCATCATTTTTTCGTCCAAACATCGACTATACTTATACTATGAATATATCTTCTTTAATTACAATCTTTGTGTATTATCTAGCCTCAAAAGATATGCGTGCGGCCACAATATACTGGGTATTATAATAGGGTTGATTCACCTTAGGGGGCGTGTGACGCCCCTTACAAAGAAAACCGAAATAAGAAAAAACTACCTAAATGAAATTTTTCTGTAACTTCATTCTTTTCTACATATTGTTTTTCTTTTGTTTGACAAACCTATATATTCATTTTTTGTGGTGTTTGGGTATGGATATTTAAACTCATCTGTTTATTTTGAAACTATGTCTGCATCTTCTATATGTATTTCAGCCAACACGTCTATACCAGCGGACGCCATGGTAACCCTAGAAGCATGTGTTGGGTCGCCTGACAGCTGCTGTGAGTCCTTGCTGCCAGTGCAAATTAAGAATTGCACAGACTTCATAGTCTACTATCTAAGTCCGACGATGGCATGTCCACAATCCTATTGTTTTGGTAAGATACATGTATTTCGTAATGCAAAATTGTCTTTTCTATAGAAGAGAAGAATGCGACAATGTTAATGATCTCAAAAATAAATGTTAGATTGAATTAAGATATAAAAATGACCATTTAATTCTTAATATCCCCGGCCCGGCAATGATGGGACATAGATGATGAAAAGCATTTGCACACTGATGAGTATATGTTATGAATTATGATATTGTTAACACAACACAACATCAAATGAACACAGAAATTAAACCTTTATTTTTGTTTTTCTCTCAGAGGTCGCCCCCTGCGTTGATTGTAACAAAACAGTATGCCCAGATGGATACCAATATGACTTCAAAGCGACAAGTTGTAAAGGTAATTTTCTCTCTTACCCTGAACATAATGTATATCTTGGCATACTACGCCTGCCAGAGTAGTTGTAACTTTATTTGTGATGTGTTTGGTTATGAAAGATAGTGTCAAATAAATAGTGACAGTCAGGGTGCTACTATGGAATCTCAAATAAGTTTTTGTTTGATTGCATGTTATGATAAGTTCACTTTGCTTTAATTCTTTATTATCTCTGTATGGCATCAAAACTTTGATTAATGTCCCCATTTCATACTAAGATAAGTCAGCACAATAATAATTTTCTAAACCACGCCCAACAGTAAAAATAGAAGGGTGAAAAATCCTCATCGATACGGTCTTGACCTCACTAGTCCCGTCGTTAATTTGACAAAAGATCTAATGATTAGTTCCGAAAAATGCACAACAGTATAATTAAAAATTATCATCACCGAATTTATGGATGCATTAACTCACAGAAACTAGGAAATATTGATGTTTAGTTTGATCGGTATTATTTTAATAATGTATATTGCAGATATAAATGAATGCGCTGTCATTAACGGCGGTTGCAGTGACATTTGCAGTAATACCATCGGCTCCTACCACTGTGAATGTAACGAGGCTGATTTTATGCTTGGATGCGATGGTCACACCTGTCAAGGTAAGCGAAGAGAAAAATGCCATACGTGCATGCCATATAACACAAAATCACGGACGTCTAGCCCGAGCTTCATATCTTTGCTGATCATTGTGTCCACAAACGGGAGGCTGATCAGCACGTATTTTTCCAAAGTACTGAATAAGAATCTATGAAGCCGCGCTGAAACCATTCACATACCGTATGTTGTATTATAACAGGTGACCATGCTCTGAAACAACCTTTATTGTTTTATTTTTGAAAAAAAAAATCATGAGGATATATGTGTTGAAATGATGGGCACTTGTCATGGTCCATTTCTCCTGTAATGAGCGAATACGATTATTTCAAAAATTATATTATTTCTTTAACTACGTACGTTAAGTAATTTTGAATCAAAGTATGCCTTCATGTATTGCTATTAATTTTTAATACAAGACACTATATATAAACAAATATGAAATAAGACAGGTAGGCCTACATCTGACAAGTTTGTTATGAAGTTGTGACTCTTGAAAACATTGTTGGATACGTAGAGTAATTTTGTTTCTTTTTAACACTTGATGTTTTACTAACATTGTTCTTAAACATGGGTGTTTTTATTTGGCCCTCTTTGTTATACAGCCTTTGACCCTTGTCAAATCAACACGGAACTCATGGTGGGTTTTGAGAGGAGCACAAATAATACGAAATTCACTGCAGACCCTAAATGTGACTCTACACTGCTGAGGACCTGGTATAAGATAGGACACTCCGCCATTTTTCACCTGCCTACCACCTGTCCTGGGTCACCTGCTTGTGGGACCACTGGACCTATTTGGGTGAATACAAGTGAGTATCATTGACTTAGAAAAGACCACAGTTAATTATCTTCAGTAAGGAGAGTAAAACAGCAAAAAACGTGTTTCAGTTTCAACAATAAAGACCTTCCGGGGGTACAGGAAAAAATGCACTGAGAACTCTGTGTCAAAATTCGGTAAAAATTGAAAGGCAGTTTAAAAGAGTCCTTACAAATCTGAAAGTCATATCTATGAGAGCTCTGTTTTACGTGAAGTGATATTATTATAATTATAATAAGATCATTGTTTTTGTTTAATTTTTTAATCCTTTGATTTTTCCGTTGAATAAAAATTTTTATTCATTTTTTTGTGTGGTGTGGGGGTGGTATTTCTGTACTCGATGGTATGTTTTCAAACTATGGCTGTGTCTTTTGTTTCAGCCAACACATCTGTACCAGCGGACGCCATGGTAACCTTAGAAGCATGTGTTGGGTCTACTGACAGCTGCTGTGAGTCCTTGCTTCCAGTGCAAATTAAAAATTGCACAGAATTTATGGTCTACTATCTAAGTCCGACGGTGGCATGTCCGCAAGCCTATTGTTTTGGTGAGACATTTTCTAAAGCGAATTATATTTAATTTCTAATCATTAGCAATCAGTGAAACAGCGGTTAAAAACACCGCTGAAATTAAAAGTAAGAATACCTACCCTCATCTCGATACCCAAGATCCGATGATAATGTTTCATGAAAAACAGATCCACCTTCTTTACCAATAAGTGTATGTGAAATAATGATATTATGATATTATAAACACAACAAAACAACAAACGAACCCATACATTAAACTAGGCTTTTTATTCTCTTTCAGAGGTCACCCCATGTGTTGATTGTAACAAAACGGTGTGCCCTGATGGATACCGATATGACTCCAAAACGGCAGATTGTGAAGGTAATATTCTCTCTGACCCTGAACAATGTTTACCTCTTGGGATAGTATGTCTGCCATTGTAGTTTTCACTTTAATTTTAATGTATTTACAAAAATTGGACATCGCAATGGTGGGATGATTATATATGGAAGAGCTCGAGTGTCCAATAGCTACTGCCCGTCTGTTCACCCTCAAGTAAGATGGGTTTGTATGATTGTAATTATTTTATTATATTTTTACACTTAAGATAAAGGTACAATTGTACAGCACTTTCGATGGAAATATAGCAATCTAGTTTAAACCATTAGGGTTATAAACTTTGGAGCCCCGTTTTAGCCATCCAAACAGTTCCATTGTCAGCTCAGATACACGCAAAGTTGTCATATTAAAGGTAATCATCACCTTCTTTGTGGACATATTTTCTCGTTAGTATTTGGAAGAATTTGTATGATAATTTGTTAGCTTGACAACTTGTGATACCATACATTGCAGATATAAATGAATGCGCACTAAATAACGGTTGTTGTAGTGACATTTGCATTAACACCAACGGCTCCTACCACTGCAAATGTAAAGAGGCTGGTTTCTCGCTTGGAATCGACGGTCAAACTTGTCAAGGTAAGCAGATAAAGAAATGCTCCTTGTGTATGGTATATAAAAGAAGTAGGCTACGTACGTGTAGCTTCAGCTTCATTTCATTTCTGAGCATGGTTTAAACAAATGATTGGCTGTCAGCCTCTTTTTTTTAGGCAAGAGCAGTTAACAAGAATCGATTAAGCCACTGGGTACATGTGTCATGATGCATTACAACAGTTCACTGTTCTTTTAGTAGGTTTTACCATCATTAATTAAAAAAATTAATACATATGTCAGTTTGTTAAAGGAGATGTGTGATGAAAAGTTGCTGGGCATTTACCATTATCAAACCCATCAATCTAAAATGATTACATGCAAAATCCAAAGATTAATGAGTCCAATAATAATATTCAGAAAAACGACCAACAATGTGTGTAGAAAGGTGTAAAAATCTACTTGGATACAGTTTTGACTTAGCTAGTTGGATTGACAATATTTCAATAATGTATATTGCAGATATAGATGAATGCGCTGTCAATAACGGGAATTGTAGTGATGTTTGCAGTAATACCATCGGCTCCTACCATTGTGAATGTACCGAGGCTGGTTTCTTGCTGGCGGGCGATGGTCAAACTTGTCAAGGTTTGTAGATAAAAAATGACAATCTTATATACTAATTAAGGGAACATACGTCTAGCCTTAGCTTCATAACTTTTCTGACCATTGTCTTTACGAATTTGTGGCTGTCAACCTCTTTTTCGGCAAGAGCAATTAACAAGGAACAATCAAGCCACTTTAATAATATTGGTACATGTATCATGTTGGATTATAACAGCCTAGAGTGCTCTAAATAGGCTTTGCTATATCTTTCTCTTTGAAAAATCAATACATTTGTCAATTAGTTTGAGGGGATATGTGATGAAAAGTTGCTGGACACTTATCACTTATCATCGCCCTTAATTTGACAAAAGATCTAATGATAAGTTCCGAAAAATGCAAAACAGTATGATTATAAGTTATCATCACCGAATTTATGGATGCATTAACTCGCTGAAACTAGGAAATATTGATGTTTAGTTTGAGCGGTATTATTTTTATAATATATATTGCAGATATAGATGAATGCACTGTCAATAACGGCGGTTGTAGTGAAATATGCAGTAACACCATCGGCTCCTACCATTGCGAATGTTACGAGGCTGATTTAATGCTTGGATGCGATGGTCACACTTGTCAAGGTAAGTAGGTGGAAAAATATGAATATTGTGTAGAAAAGAGCCGAATGTCTCGCACGACTTCCCTGAGCTTCATTGCTTTTCTGACCATATTGTCTATAAATGGTTGGCTGATCAGCTTTTATTTTTGGAAGTGTAGCGAAGAATAACCGATGAAGCCGCTCTAAGATCCAGGGTATAAATATCACTATGTAATACAACAGATGGCAGTGCTCTGAAACCGGTTTTATGGGCTTTTTGAAAAATTGTAACATTTCTCAAATTTTTAAAGTAGTATAATGTGATAAAAAATGTTAACCACTTTATATTGTCACTTTTATCGAACAAAAACGAAAACAAGTAAGATAAATCAGATAATTTTGTTATCAAGACGCAACTCCCTGCAAATAGGGCTTATAGACTAAAAATTATTTTGTTTTTTAAACATATGATATCTAACTAGCATGGTTGCTAAACATCTCTTCAAGCTCAGTGTGGGTCACACTTTTTAACCACCTTATCATATTAGTCTGGTCTTTTTGTTATTCAGCCTTTGATCCTTGTCAAATCAACACGGATCTCATGGTTGGTTTTGAGAGGAGCACAAATTATGCGAACTTCACTGCAGACCCTAAATGTGACTCTACACTGCTGAGGACCTGGTATAAAATAGGTCACTCCGCCATTTTTCACCTGCCTACCACCTGTCCTGGGTCACCGATGTTTGATATTAGTTAAGATAAAGGAACAATTGTACCACACCTTCGATGGAAAGA